>NC_137815.1:20630011-21087261 GCF_963921795.1 Nannobrachium achirus | reverse complement strand
AAATCTTCCGCTCCAAAGTCAAACAGTATTCTGCTGTTGGTATACAGTATTGCCACCTGACTTGCAGCATGTGTGACTCCTGCTAAACTGAATGGACATGCTTGAATTGGGCCTGCTCTGTGTTGCTCTCTGTCTTACCAGCATTTGGTAAGGTGGTTGACAGTGAGCGGATGTCTTTGATACCGGTAAGAAGGGCCCAAACACCTGAGGGCCACTTTCCTAGTGCCCAGAATAAGGATGCTAGGGTTAATAACGTAATGATTAATCACAAGTACACAATACATAAATGGTATTATAAAATAGAAGAGGGGATAAATTAAATCTAAAATGCTCAGTTGTATTTGCAAATCATGTGAGTGGTTGTGCAATGAGAGACACACAGATGATGGACTTATTCAAAGTGATCCCCGGACCAACAATGGAATAAGAAGTAGTGCATACCTGTGCCAAGGTCTTACCACTGTGCAATGACAACCTGAATCATATCTTTAAGCTTATCTGCAATGCCAGACCATATAATAACGTTTTCCTCGCTCGCTCCATGTAATCTTGCCGTTGGCTGCTCTAGATATACTATATCTAAAAAGGAGGAATGCAAAGTGTTGAAATTGTGGGCCCAACATAGTTGTGTCAATATATGGAGTAAGGCCTGGTGCCATCTCCAAACTGAACTGCAAAGTTCAGACCGTAAAGGCCTCTCCATACTTCGACCGAAATGTTCGGTGAGTTGTGTTTTCCGACGTGCAAATTTCCGAACTCCCGTTCGGTCCAATGCTTTTCAGAAGTCCCGAGGGATATAATTGTATGGTAGAAAAGGACCTTTTGACCGAAAACGGCAGTCGAAGTATGGAAGGGCCTTAAAGTGGGCGTCCCAAGAAGACTAGCTGCATGGTTCATCACCCTTAACTCTCCTACTGCCAGATCATTTATTTATTTATTGGGTCTGGCGCCATCAAAAAGCGGCTTACCTTTGCGACGTTATAGTAGATAGACAGACAGACATTTATTTATTTATTTTTATTTTTTTTGGTTGTGCAATAGTGCACTTTGGTCTGCCAGGCAGCAGAGGGCGGCGTCATGCGAGAATGAATGTGAATTTGCCTGTTATGTGTTGAAGAAGAAGAAGACCAGTCACTGGCCCCAGAGCCTTACAGCCAGAGGAAATCAACAAGGAAGTGAATTGTTCTCCGTTGATCTAACGCATAATGGATTTTTTACACCATCACCGCGGAAAATGTGTTTACAGTAGACGGCCGCGCGACCCCTCATCAGCTTACAGTCATCAGACGAACGAACCGAACGAGCGCCGTATTGGCGGAGAGGTCTTGCGAAATCGGGCGAACGTGAACGTTCAAAGCGTGGGGAGAGTTAAAGAGGTGGTGCCATAGTTTGGTACTTTTTCTGTTCTGTATGTGTCCATGGAGTTAACATTACTCTAATAGACCTCCAGGTGGGGTTATAATGTAGCCTGATTTCAGACTCAGCTCACGCTTTAGTCTGAAACTGTGATCCATTCTGAGCGATTTACGGGGGACTTTTTTGCGAGCGTGCACGCGCGTGTCCGCGCGCGAGTGATCGCGACACACGGTGATCGAGACGCACGGTGGACGCGACGCACCGTCGAGGAGTGTGTGTGTGTGTCTCTGTCTGTGCCAGTGACTGCTTCCACACAGAACTGCGACCAGAAACTTGTAATCAACATTAAACAGCTTGGTGAAATCAGTGCGCTCGTGCGTGTGTGTGTGTGAACTTCGTTTGAATCGTTTCAACTGCTGCGCGGATTGGATATTCGTTAGACCCACCCCACCCCCACCCCCACCCCGCGCGCTCATTGGACAGCCGAAAATAAAAACCGATTCATGTACTAAGCTCCAGACCAGAGAAAGAGTCCACTCTGAGAGTGGGCGGGGTCTCTGGTCTGGAAGCAGGCTAGTTATAATGTGCAACTTTGTCTTCCTTTCTGTACACCTTTTTGGAAAGAATGTTCCTCCTAGTATAATCATAATAGCTGATCATCATGTTTTTTGTTTTTTTTTTGGGGGGGAGGGGGGGACTTTAAGTGAAGTCAGTTGTGTTTACTATATACTGTACGGTAATGTCAACTCACAACAAGTTATGGAGCAGGTTAAGATCATACTTTTACAGAGAGACACAACAATCCCCCCATGGGCCAGCGCTTGGCGAACTCTTTAACGGGAAGAAACCTCGAGCACAACCAGGCTCTGGGTGGGCAGCCATCTGCCTTGACCAGTTGGGTTGAGAGAGAGAGAGAGAGAGAGAGAGAGAGAAGAGAGAGAGAGAGAGAGAGAGAGAGAGAGAGAGAGAGATAGGTGGGGGGAGGGGGGATAAGGAGAGAGAGACACAGTAACATCAATACTAGTACTATTACCTATAATAACAGTGTGCAGCCATAATCCATGGGGACCATTGATCCCCACGGCCATGGAAAAGAAGTTGGTAACATGCATTGATGGGACATGCATGGTGTGTGTGTGTGTGTGTGTGTGTGTGTGTGTGTGTGTGTGTGTGTGTGTGTGTGTGTGTGTGTGTGTGTGTGTGTGTGTGTGTGTGTGAGAATGACTGAGGTACTGTGGGCTATACACAGTATCATCTTCGATGTGTAGGACATCAGCGTAGCCAGGCGAATCTGCCATTGCAAAGAAAAATTGCCCTTGGCAGATTAGGACTGGCCCCGCTCAGTTATTCAAATATTTCACAGCACACAAATCGTGAGGAACCAATCAGAGGCCCAGAATGCAAATGTAGGGCAGGCTTTAGGTCGTGCGAAACCAACCAGGGCCCAGTATGCAAATGTGCGGTGGGCGTATCACCTTTGCGCTAATCTGATTGGTTGTAGGTCTAAAAACAATCGTTTTTTTTTGTAACCACCCCTTGGAAAAATAAAAAACACAGAGAAGAACCAAACTAATAGTAATAGCTATGCAGTGATATTGTCTGGCTATGCAAAGCTACAAGAGCAGGACTGCACCGGTCGCGAGGACGTCCCACAAAAACATACGTGGACATACTCAAGGAAGACGTAGGGACACAGAACACCAATGAGCTGGCCAGATGTATGGAGAACCGAGATGACTGGAAACAACGATGGAGGGCTCGTCTGAGGACGACCTAGATAGCACACAACCTATCTCTAAATTCGTAAACTATTGGTGGGGAGATTCTGCAGCCATTGGCGATCCGATATCATCCCAATCTGTGACATTTTACCTCCATCTGCCAGGATGACAATGCTTGATCTGTCAGAGCGAGCCTTACCACAGACTTCTAGATACCTCTAGAATATGGCAGTAGATGTGATGGAACGGCCCAGAACGCAACACAATTGGAAATGGAATATGTTGGATCAGCTGGGTTGTGCTATACACAGGGGCGGCACACCAAATTCTGGGCCCCGGGTACAAGGATTCACTGTGGGCCCCCCATGAATGTTAACTATTAAAAAACAGCAGATATACAAGCTCACAGCGCGGCACCGAGTGCCGCGCTGCGAGATTGTAGATCTGCTGTTTTTGAAAAAAAACTTGAAAATATGTGCAAGAAACCTATGTTTCCATGTCAGTGGTGCTCAAACTTTTTCATGTGAAGGACCCCCAAAATTATATGTATTTGGCCACGGACCCCAATCTCGCCCAGAAGCAAAATTTGAGTTACAAATGTTCGCTTAGGAAATACATATATTCAAAGATTTTCACACATTTTCACGACTTTTCAAAAATAGCAGATCTACAAGCTCGCAGCGTGAGCTTGTATATCTGCTATTTTTCAATAGCTAAAGTTACTAGGGCCCCTCCACCTTGGGCCCTAGTAACTCAGTCCCACTTTCCACCCCCTTGTGACGCCCCTGGCTATACACACACGTGCTAGAGTGACGAACCATATTGGCTGAACTGCGACGAAGCCTGGTTGAGGAATGGAACGCCATCCAACACGGGACCATACAGGCTGGTGGTGGACGGGGCATGAGGGGGCGGTGCGAGGCTGTTGTGTCTGCGTATGGTTCTACCATCTGCTACCGAGGCACAGTGTCGGAAGAAGCTTACTCCATCGATTTACTTGAGTAAAAGTGCAAAAGTATCGGTTTGGCATCTAAATGTAGTTAAAGTACCAAAAGTAAAAGTGCTCATTATGCAGAATGTCCCATTTCACAACTTATCATACGTGTAAAATGTATTTAAAGATATTTTGAAAAATCTACAGTAGCCTACAAGCTCACAACATGTTGTGAGCTTGTACCGGTAGATCGTCTAATTTCAAATGGCCGAAATGTATACAGTATAGGGCTTAAGTGGTCAGTGTATGTTTAGTAATAATAATAAAAAATGTATAAAGTAACTAGTAATCAAAGTTTTCAAATAGTCTTAGTGTAAAAGTACAATATTTGCCTTTGAGATGTGGTGGATAAGAAGTAAAAGTATTGAAAATTGAAAATACTCCACTAAAATAAAAAATACCTAAAAATTACAGTACTTGTGTAAATGTAGCTGTGCTGTTCATCCCACAAATGGATGATCATTACACATGGGACACTGACAAGCTTTCCAATGACAAGATGCAATGGGCCATGCTATTACCGGTATATAATTACAGTAACAAAAATGATTGACCAAACACAGATTTCTAAACTTTTTAGGGGTTCATTTGGCCTCACATGTGTTTGCATATGTGTGCATGTGCAAATATAAATATTAGGACCGTACCGGCCAGGTAGGCTAATCAAAGACCATACTGCCATTAAAGGTGATACACCATGCATTTAAAAAGTATTTATGTCATATTGTTTATGTCCCAAAAACGTTTTTCAAAAGGTTTGAGGCTAAATTACCACTCCTGAATAGAGAGCCTCTCTCATTTTTGAATGGCTCTCAGAGCATTTCAGCTGCAGTACCACCTTTGGCCTGAACTGCGCCACCCCCCCCCAAAATCCTTTTGAAAAAAAAAAAAAAATTGGAAAAAAAAAATCTTTTTGAAAAAAAAAAAATTTAGATTTTTTTTTTTTTGTGATGACGTCACAATCGGCAGATGACGCCACAATCGGCAGCAAATCTGAACAGCCTGTTTTCAGAACCCGTGGGATACTTTTAACCTTCACCTTCTCAAAACCAGAGAAAGACACAACGGTCAGAAATGGGACTTTGTGAGGATAGAAGGTGCTAGTGGGACCCCAAAAAAAGGTTTTAAAATAGGAAAAGTGAAATTTCATGGTGTATCACCTTTAAACATGTCATTGTTTAATTGTACTTAAACAGACCAATTTTCCTTCAATGTCAATGGCTTTTATTTGTAGTATTTCTCTTTCGTTAACATATTCTCCAAAATCATTAAAACTTTACAGAAATGAATATGTAAGTGCTGTTACTAGATAAAACTATAAAAATACTAAAATTGCTAAAATATAATAATTAATGGTCATAAGTTCATAAAGCATAAATAATCTTAAAGTTCATGGTATAAATAAATATTTGGGTTCATAATTGATTTCATATAAGGTTAAAAGGTATAATGTTAAGATGTGGTTAAAAACATTATGGGATGGAACTGATTCCCTGCCTGTCTATTAGCTGCACACGGGACCTCTTTGATGTAGGCTTGATTACATGTCATGGCTCACAGGTGTAACAAACAGACCTGCTCTGCCTAGAGCACAAGCTGAGCTCTGCGTCCTACTGCTCTTAATGTGATGCACCTCTAAAGTTTATTATAAGTTTAAAATACGTCTAAAGTCAAAGAAAGACGGTGAAAGGAAAGACTAAAAGACTGAGCAACTCAAGAAGAAGAACCTCCGTTCACAATAGCGGCCACCGAGGTATTTCATGTGTAGATTTGTCTTTGATGTGGACGCTGTTTGATGGACACTGCGCGTTGCGCATTTTCTTCATGATTGTATTTTCATTTCATGTACTGTATGTTTGTGAGTACTGTACAAGTTATTGATTGATTTATTATTTGTGTGTGAACCTAGTTCTCACGGCATGTTTGGAGGAGAAGAGAGGAGAAATAAAACTGCCCGTTTTCATAAAGAACCGACGCCGACCTGTGTTTGTTGTGAAGGGAGCTACAGAATATTTCAGTCAATGTTTACTCTTGACTGAAGAAGTTATAGATGATGATTTTGTTCATAGAGCAATCTCTTTTCAAGTTTTCCTTTTGAACAGCAATCTTTTCAATTCGATCCACACTTTAACAACCCATTTAGGCCTAGAATTATTGAATGCTTTAACCAGTGAAAAATAGCAGATGCAAGCTTGTAGATCTGCTATTTTTGAAAAAGTCGTGAAATTGTGTGTAAATCTTTGAATATAAATGTATTTTCAAAGCGAACATTTGTAACTCAAATTTTGCTTCTGGGGGGTCCCTGGAACGAAATATTTTGAGATGCGGGTCCGTGGCCAATTAAATATCAGTTTGGGTGTCCTTGACATGAAAAGGTTTGGAGAGAGGGCGAGTGCCAAAGTCCGGCCGGCCATCGGCCGCGGCCGGTATATCCGGCCGGCCGCTAGTACATTCAGACGGCCGGTGCTATATTCGGCCAGCCGGCCGGTACATTCGGCCGGCCATGAACTGCATTAGGCCGGCCGGCCGGTACATTCGGCCAGCCGGCCGGTACATTCGGCCGGCCGGCTGTCTTTTCGGGGTGGGGTCCTACTCTGATGTCATATGGAGGTCTTTTGGAGGTCTTTTCGGGGTTGTACGTCGTATGGAGGTCTTTTCGGGGTCGGGTCCTACTCTGACGTCATATGGAGGTCTTTTGGAGGTCTTTTCGGCGTCGGGTCCTACTCTGACGTTGTATGGAGGTCTTTTGGAGGTCTTTTCGGGGTTGTACGTCGTATGGAGGTCTTTTGGAGGTCTTTAGGCCGGCCAGCCGGTACATCAGGCCGGCCGGTACACCTGGCCGGCCGGCCGGTACACCAGGCCGGCCGGCCGGTACACCTGGCCGGCCGGCCGGTACACCAGGCCGGCCGGCCGGTACACCAGGCCGGCCGGTCGGTACAGGACCCTAACCCTAACCCTAACCCTAACCCAAACCCAAACCCTAACCCTAACCCTCCATATGACGTCAGAGTAGGACCCGACCCCGAAAAGACCTCCATATGACGTCAGAGTAGGACCCGAGCCCGAAAAGACCTCCAAAAGACCTCCATATGACGTCAGAGTAGGACCCGACCCCGAAAAGACCTCCAAAAGACCTCTATACGACGTCAGAGTAGGACCCGACCCCGAAAAGACCTCCGAAAAGACGTCCGGCCGGCCTAATGTACCGGCCGGCCGGACGAATATACCGGCTGGTCGGCCTAATATAGTTCATGGCCGGCAGAATCTACCGGCCGGCCGGCCTAATGTACCGGTCGGCCGAATGTACCGGCCGGCCGTCTGAATTTACTAGCGGCCGTCCGAGGTACTACCGGCCGGCCGCGGCCAACGGCCGACCGGACTTTGGCACTCGCCCTTACTGGAGGTTTGAGAACCACTGTAGTCTCTCAAGAACAGACTAACTGAGCTAGAGTTAAGTGAAAAGGACCTTTTCTTTGATGATGGCTGGCCAGATTGCTGACATAGAAACATAGGTTTTTCAAAAAAAACCTTAAAAGGATTCAAAAGACACTTATAGAATCGGGTCAAAATTCTGATTTTCACAATTGTTCAAAAATAGCAGATCTACAAGCTTGCAGCTGTGAGCTTGTATATCTGCTGTTTTTCAATAGTTAAAGCATAACATAATAATACACTATAATGTTTTCCCTGTTCTAAATGGGTTAAAATACATTCAAATCATATCACATCACATCATAACCTCAAAGTTGTATTTACCATGCTGGATTGCCTATCTCAAGCTCCTAGATGGGACAAGACCCAGCTAGTGGCCGGCCTAAGAAGACCTGGCAGACATGTGTTGGCTGACATGAAAGCAGTCGGCATCGACCATGAGGTGGCCATGGACCGTTCCCGGTGGAAGAAAGCCATATAGCGAGAATCCAGTCCAACCCAGTGGTGCCTGGAAAGTGGACTTTAAAACGATGATGATGATGATGATGATGATGATGATGATGAAGCAAGTTTAATTGTTTCAATCTTTTTTCTTTTTTTTTAATCAAAGACTAAAAGTAACTTTGAGCACCTACCTGTATTTTTTTTTTCTTCTTAGAGAAACTCTAATGTAATCCTGGGCACCACACTCCCTCTGCCAACCTGGGGAGAGCAACGGACTGACCTCATGTTTCCTTCTATTCATGAGGAGTCCAAGCCGCTTCTTTTCACCTAACAGGGGGGAGTTTCCCCAGCTGGACGTAGCGCGAGGAACACGTTATTCCAACCAGTTTCTTTCCCTTCCATCAGGCACCCCGGCTGGCCAGGGGGAGGCAGTATAGAGACCAGGATTACTGTAGGTTTTTTGTGAGGGTACCTATACCCTAGGAGAAATGGGGAGAACATGCAAACTCCACACAGAAAGGCACTTTTTCCATCCCCACCTAGGGTATGGGCACTGATGACGTGGAGGAGAGAACACGCCCCCCCAGCACCTAACTGTATTAACAAACATATTTGGATAAGTGCTTAATGCGCATCCATGTAAGATGCACACTTGGCAAGCTAAAGGGGCAGGAGGTAGATAAAGGCATATACTATGCATACATGTTGTCAAAGCTGACCTTATTAGAATGGTGGGCAGATACAAGGCCAGCTGGAGTGTGCAATAAACCCGAGACAACGCGGAGAGTAAAATGTCACGGTGCCTCGACGCACACATCACCCAATGACTCCGAAAACCCTCCCTTAAAATGAAAGTCAGAGACATGGGAGAAGCCGGGGATCATATGGAATGGAAAATGTGCAGACGAGCGTACACAAGCGGGAGACAAGAGTTGAGCAGAAGAATCCAGAGTCGAGTTACCTCTGAATGCCCTTTGCCGCAACGCAGAGAGGAATTAAGTCCAAGTGCTTTGAGTCAGCTGAATAAGAAGAAAGACATGGAGGAGTGGATTGAGTGGCTGTGATACTGAGAGGTCTGGAGAGGAAAATGAACTGCCGCCGCGTATAATTGACCTGATACTCGTGCATGTGAAATGGAATGAGAGAGAGACAGAGACAGAGACAGAGTGAATTACGGGGACAGGAGAGGGGAGGGGGAGGGGGGGGGGGGGGGGTGGGCGGATAAGTGCACATGTAGCAAATCATCGCGAAGACATTGTGGCTGCGGTCGACCTTGAGCCGGGGCCTGAGAAAGGCAAAAGGGGAGACTTAGAGACGTGCTGGGGGAAGACATAGGGGATTATGGGAGAGAGGGGGCACGGCAGCCAATAACAAGAGCCCGGGAGAACGACAGAGATGGAGGGGAGAGCGAGACGAACGGGATAAACGCACAAACACACAAACGATGCACTTACGTCATACGGCACACACAAACAATGCACATACGTCATACGGCGCGCACACACACACACACACACACACACACAAACACACTCCCTACTGTAGCAGCTGTTTGATCAAGGATGATCCAATTAGGATGCTGCATCATTAAAGAGAGAGAGGGTCTAAATTTACCCTATACGTCGGCATACAGAGAGAGGGGAAGTGGGGACAGAAAGAAATGCTCTCCCCTAAATGCCACCTCTGAAGTGTGTTTGTATAAGCTAATGGCTTCCTGCCTCAGGGGGGGGCAGATACCCTTGGTTTGCCCTCTCATTATAAGCCCCGGTACAAAATGTGGACCTGCACAGTGCAGTGGATATACTTTAATAAGACAGGTGTCACCGCGACGGGCCCACTGGCTGTTAATCGCTGCTTTGGTGGCAAATGTAAATGATGTTTCCTTATATGATTCCCGGGTCCCTACTGTGTCTCCGTGGCACTCGCCATTGTTTCTGTAAAGATGTCTAATGGGCTGTGAAATTAGTTTTGTCAGAGAAACACAATGGTTCGGAGACCAGATCTGGCCTTTTCAGTCGCCCCAAAAGACTATTTTTGGGAGAAGCATGCATGGCCACCCAGAATGGTCAAATTAACAAAACGAACTACAGTAAATTAATTAGCTGGACCAGTACAGGCTGAGGCCAAAATGCATTTAGATAGGCTACCTTGCTGAACTGTTCATTTGAAGTGTTAATACATCAGAACAAAATGTATCAGTGGTTCCCAAACTTTTTAGCGCGAGACCCAAAAAAGAGAAAGAGAAATTAGGAAGTAGTGAAAATAGCAGATCTACAACAAGCTCACAATGCGTCGCAAGCTTGTAGATCGACTATTTTCACTACTTCTAATAATTTTTTCTGGTAATTCCTTTGATTTCATGAATTTCTTTTAAAAAATTCTAGATTTTCTTCCTGAAAACCATTGCATTTTCCTTTTTTTAAGGCTTTTGAAATAATTATAAAAATTTAAAGAAACAGAGAAAGAAAAAGGACATCTACCCTACTCTGGCGAGTGGCATCCCGACCCATACAAATGTGTCCGCGACCCACAAATGGGTCCCAAACCGGTGTTTGGGAAACACTGAGGTACATGTACAGTAAGCAAAGGGAGGAAAACATCCTATATTTATTTGGTTGTTTCTGTTAATACAAATCATCAGTCTTACCAATTTAAGACTGTGTGAGTGCAACTGCAAACATACAAACCCAAATGGACCCATAAGAGTTCAATTGACACTTAAAGGAATACATATTTCACTTTCAAAAAAACTTTTGGTCATTATTATATAGTCTAATCAAGCTTTTATGAACACCCTGAACAGTTTTCAAGCTGCTTTTTCTATAACTTTTTTTTATAATTATTTATTGTATTACATTTATTTCATTTTCTGAAAGAATTATTACAAATAAATGAAAAAAGTTATAAAAAAACAAAACACGTCCAGCTCAAGTATTAGGGGTAGTATTATAAGATAATGGGTGTTTTTACTTTTTAATGAATCTATCATGGTTAAAATGGGTTTTGAAGTTACAATGGATGTGCATGGGGAGGGGTCCTGGAAGAGGAGGGCCTGATAACATTTGCATATATGTAAATATTGAATCAAGCATATTAAAAACTGTTTTTTTTTTAAGTGAAATATCCCTTTAAGGATTCTACCGTGCAACTGATGTGAACCAGTTATTTACACATCTCTCGTTCTGATGGAACCGCAAAGGGCCCATGTGACAGGACCAGAGACCCTGCATGGCCCTGACCTGTCACGCCCCAATAAAACCCTCACCGCCTCCATCAGCTCCACCCACCGCCACAAGCCTTGTCTCTTCTCCTTGACCTGGACAGCCGCTGACAAACACACATACCATTCAATTCAGCCCTTGTGTTCATCACGCACGCACGCGCGCACACACACACACACACACACACACACACACACACACACACACACACACACACACACACACACACACACACACACACACACACACACACACACACACACACACACACACACACACACACACACACACACACACACACACACACACACACACACACACACACACACACACACACACACACACACACACACACACACACACACACACAAACACACACACACACACACAATCTGTCAATCTGTCAGTCACCCTTCCCATTCTATTCTTCGCTCACCACCACTTTGGCTTCCAGTGGTGTGAAGTAACTAAGTACATTACCTAAGTACTGTACTTAAATACAATTTTGAGGGATTTGTACTTTACTTGAGTATTTCCAATTTTCAATACTTTCACTTCTACTCCACAACATACCGGTTCCTAATATTGTACTTTTTACTCCACTACAATTATTTGAAAGCTTTTCTTACTAGCTACTTCACAGGTATAAATTATAATATTATAAAACATACATAAACCACTTTGGCCCTATTTTTGCGACCAAAGGTCGCAGTTTACCATGAGAAATGTCGCAGCTTGTCTCCGTCTGTGTCAGTCAGTCAGTCAGTACGTACACATTTTTACAGTCTATGGGTTGGTTCCCTTGTCACTCTGACATCACAGGTGATATCATAGATGACATCACCTATGTAAAAGTCCATATATGGGTATTTCCCAAAATCCCTTTTAAGCCCATATATGAAGATCCCTGATGTATCCCTGGCCAGATGGCAAGACATGGCTCATATCTGTGTGGCTGGTTCAGATAGGGATCTCCATGCATAAAATATATTGTATGTATATCGATACATATTATTATTAATAAAGGATAAAATAAAATAAAAAGTCCATATATGGAGATCCCAGTCCCAATGTCATCAATATTAAGGACATATCTGGGAATGCCCATATTTGGTAATGCCCATATGGGCATGTTTCGACATAACATTGTTGACTATCATGCAGGTGTCTCCATATATGGGTAACTGGTCCGATATACATCACTGGCCAGATGGCCAAGAATTGGCGGGACCACGCCCTTTAGGGCGAGGTCGCATGTCGCCCTGAGGCGTCTTACTAGTATACAGTACCTAGGCCATCTGAAAATGGCTGATCTACAAGCTCACAATGCGACACGTTGTGGGCTTATGTGGTATGTGGTACTTTGCAGTATTGATACCTTTACTGAAAAAAAGAACATGAGTACTTATTCCACCATTGACCTGGACAGCCGCTGACACAACAGACAACTCCAAACTCAACTCAGCCCTGTGTTCATCACACACCCATGTGCACTGCACTGCACACACACACACACACACACACACACACACACACACACACACACACACACACACACACACACACACACACACACACACACACACACACACACACACACACACACACACACACACACACACACACACACACACACACACACACACACACACACACACACACACACACACACACACACACACACACACACACACACACACAGACAGACACAAGCTGTCAGTCACCCTTCCCGTTCTATTCCTCGCTCAACTCCACTTTGGCTTCTTTCCTCCTCTGTCTGTCTGTAGCAGACTCAGTGGCGTCAGTTCAGCGAAAGGTAAGGTATGGCAACATGCCTGGTGTCTTTATGCGTGCATGATGAATTTATTTTAAGAAGTACTGGTAATTTCTTCCCCCGCTGGCCTGTAGCCAAGATATGGCAGCTGCCACACTTTGACTTTGCCATACCCAATTCACGCCTCTGAGCAGACTGCTTCCTCTTCTATTCTTATCTTCCCCATGCATCATCTTAAACAACCTGTAATGTTTTTGTTCTTATTTATATGAAGCCCCTGCACCCCTGTACTTTATTTAAAAAATATGAATGACATAGCTGTCATTCGTCTATGACGAATGACAGGATGTCACTTCATATCCAAAGGCGAGGGAACACGCGCTAGGCCTGTGGGAGACAATGTGCAACAATGAGAGAGACTATCAGCCCTGAAGCGTACAATCATCAGGGGTGTCACAAGGGGGGGGGGGGGAGTTACTAGGGCCCAAGGTGGAGGGGCCTTCATTATTTTATACTTTATAGCTATTGAAAAATAGCAGATATACAAGCTCACAGCGACTTGCACAAATGTTCACAAATTTTCAAAAATAGCAGATCTACAAGCTTGCAGGTGCGAGCTTGTATATCTGCTGTTTTTCAATAGTTAAAGCACAAAATAACGCAGTGAATCCTTGTACCCAGGGCCCCCTGATCAGCCCCGAAGTGTTCCAATCATAGTCAGCGCCTTGATCTCCGGGACGGACGCATTATCTAGCAGAATGAATAGGCTCATCATGAGACCATGGAGGAAAACAACTCCATTTTAAGTGTCCTGTAATTTCCAATGAATGACCATTCAGGGATCAATAGCAAACTGCCTGCACCCTTGAGCATAAATCATTGTGCTGCATCTCATTGGCAGCATCTCCTTCACTACACCACTTGAACCCTATAGTGCCCCCTATTCTGGGGGAATATTAGACAGAATGTGCCAATTATGGATTGGAATCTGCTTGATGCAAAGGGAGATGGGGCTACACTATTAGACAGTACTTTTTTGGACTGTGTTCAGAATGAGCTGTTGTTTCAACATGTACCGGAAACCAACAAGGTGAAGGATCTAATCTTTACAAATGAGGAAAATATGGTTGAGGATGTTCAGTTCATTGTGTTTTGCTGTTAGGCCTAGAATTATTGAATGCTTTAACCAGTGAAAAATAGCAGATATACAAACTCGAGATCTGCTATTTTTGAAAAAGTCGTGAACATGTGTGCAAATCTTTGAGCTTGTAGATCGCCTATTTTTGTCAAAGAGATTGGTGTAGAAAGAAACAAGAGCAGACCAACTCAGATCTGTTTCAATACATGGTAAATGGTGCATTTGTATAGCGTCTTTATCCAAGGTGCTTTACATAGATTGTGCAGTACATTCACCCATTCACACACACATTCATACACCGATGGCGGAGGAAACCATGCAAGGCACCAACCTGCTCACCAGGAGCAACTAGGGGTTCAGAGTCTTGCTCAAGGACTCTTCCACACTAACTCTGGGGGAGCCCGGATTCGAACTGGGAACCCTTCGGGAACCCTCCGTGTTCTAATGACTTTTCCTCTACCCCTGAGCCAATGGCCACCTCTATATATAAATATATAGGGTTTAATGGGAAAGGCAGGGGATGGTTTGATGTGATGTTTGATGTGGGACAGCTTTGCTTATATTTTTAATCAAAGGGTGACCCTACTTATAATAAGAGGAATGTTGATGAATCAATAGTTAATTAATTAAGCAATCTATCTGCACACAGTTGAACAGACATCAGTCACGGGCATGGCGCTGAGAAGAGAGAAGTCATCCAGGTAATGATGTCTCTGATGTAGCAGGACCTTGCAGATCATTAAGGGAATGAACAGGATTAGCTCAAATGGAAAGCAGTTCTGATCCAAATCGTTACAAGAGTTGCAACTTGAATTAGGGTGGATTCGTGGTTAAGGGACAACATTTATTTTATTTTTTTACAACAAGGGTTCATATTTTAGATTGTAATTAGAGAAAAGAAAAGATGTGTTAAAATGTTTTCATTTACTGCTTTCTATCGTTTTAGCGATTTTTGTGATTTTGATTTCAGTGGGTGGGGGCATGCGTACAAGTGGCTAAATAAGTCTTTTTAGACACAATAAGCTGGCAATTTCTTTATTACTATTTACAGTAACACTACTAATCACATCTGCCCATGAAAGATTGCGGTGCATCTTGGGAATGGGCTTATTGTGTTCATTACAATCTAAAATACAAACAAATAGAACAAGGTGAGCTGAGTGCTTCAGACTAAGGGTTGTTAGCAGGGTGATAAGACTGGCACATAATTTGCAGGCTCAGTGTAAGCAATAGGCCTATAATACAATATACATAGCAGATTTTGTGTAACCAAGTGGAGGGAATTGAACAAATTGAACAAATGAGGAGATTGATTTTAAACGTTTTTTGTAAACAGGTGATATATGGGTTCTACATATTGTAACTATGAGTAAATGTTATTTGCACTATATATTTTATTTTGAGGATTTAGAGGTGGGCAATATGAACTTGGTTCAAAGATTACACAAAATCTGCCATGTATATTGTATTATAGGCCTATTGCTTAAACTGAGCCTGCAAATGTGCCAGACAGTCTTGATTGGTTCCCTTGGTCACAAGGAGGTATAATAGGACATGCACTTACGGTGACATTCCCTTATATCCATGCCCTGAAGAAGACAGAGTGTTGAGACCGGTCGGCGTTAGTGGCCTTTTATTGTTTTTTAATATGTAATAGCACTATATGTTAATTAAGGCTTTTTAGATGATCCTTACCTCATGAGAGTGCTAAAATACAAACCCTTGTTGTAAGTTGTTCTTTAAGAATATGTAGAAAGTGCACTTGTAGATCGGCAAAGATATTTGGTGTAGAAGGGAACAAATTAGACACAATAATGCTTGAGTTGTGGCAGTATAATGTGGCAGCACATGCTCTATTGACTAACTTCAGGTCAGAGGTTAAATGGCTGTGCTGTGGGCCATCTCAGCAGTGTCAGGGTCACGTTGGTGGGAGCAGAACATATATAACACAAAGGATAAATAGGAAATATCCTTGACTACTTCCATCTATGACAGAGCTCTGGCAAATAAACAGAAACTATAAGCGAGGCTATAGTGCTTCAGAGGAATAGAGCAGTGGTTTTCAACCAGCGGTCCGGGGACCACTAGTGGTCCTTGAGGCGGTTCCAGGTAGGGCATTCACGAATAGCGATTTTTAGTATTCAAATTATTCGACCTCAAAGTATTCGAATAGTCGAATATTCGACAGGACTCGCCAAACTGTCAAATATTAAGTAAGCAAGAGGCGAACATTGTGAAAATAGCCGATCTACATGCTCACAACGCCTCGTTGTGAGCATGTAGATCTGCTATTTTCACAATATTTATCTGCGGAACCGAGTCACATTAAATGTAATACCTGCAATTCCAAGTGCTTGTCAGGGTGGGGGTCCACAGTTCAAATATGTTTATTTTGGGGGTCACAGCCTAAAAAATTTGAGAACCCCTGGTATAGAGCATTAACAAATGTATCCACCATGGCATTGACAACTCGTTCTTATGACTTCCTATCTAGCTAAGCTTTATAAAATATATTTTTTTTTTAAAGAGAAAACAATAAAAAAATAATAATAATAATAATATTCGACTTCGGTGAACAGCATCGAATAGTGACTTTGATATTCGAATATTCGAATATTTGGTGAATGCCCTACCTTGAGGCGGTTCCAGGTGGTCCCCAGCTAAGGTTGTGCAGTACTGTTCCTTTCCAACCAGGGTCATATAGTGCCGCACCCCACTCCACCCACACCACACCGCACAAGGTACAGGTTCTTGGCACTGTGGTCACAGCGACTGAGGACATCCACCCATCTCCACCTTCAACTCTCCTCTAAAAAAACAACTGATCATTTACCACCATTCTGTGCTTCCTGCTTACAGTAGAGTACATATCACATTCCTAGTTATTTTGATACGGGGGAACAACAGAGACAAATGGACCGCATTTCTACCGCACCATTATCCCAAAGTGCTTTATAATGTGCATCACATTGACACGCAGGCGGCAGAGGTGAACATTATTCACAGACCTGCTGTTCAGTGTCTTCAGTGTCAAGGACAACACAACACCGGGTATTGAACCAGGAACCTTCCGGTTCCACAGACGCCTGTTTGCTACATCGTGTGTGTGAGAGAGAGAGAAGAGGACTGCCCCATAGGTCGAACTCCCGTTGGGTCGAACAGCGTCGGCAGGTTAGATAATCACCCGCGAGCGTCGGCAGGTTAGATAATAACCCGCGTCACGGTTACTGAGGTTAAGTTTAGGGTTTAGGGTTAGAGTTAGGCATAGTTTTACTGAGGTTAGGATTAGGGTTTGCGTTGAGTTTGGTGGTCGATCTAAAGGGTGTTCGACCTAATGACATGTTACCGAGAGAGAGAGAGAGAGAGAGAGAGAGAGAGAGAGAGAAAGAGAGAGACTTGTGCGCACAAAGAGCCGGGTAACTAAAACAACCCAATAAAACTGAAGCTATCAAGAGTTGGGGCATAAATTGAAATGGAGCATGGGTCCCTGAATGACAGCCGGCAGAGATGAGAAATGGCGTATGCTAATTTGGGCTCATGCGCCCGAGATATCCCCGGAGAGCCTTTTAATAATGCTGAGGCATTCTGGCACTCAGGTCGCCCATAATCATCGCTGCCATAATGAAGAGAATATGCTAATGGGTAACGCATCTGCAGCAGGATACAAATTAAACAACATAAACAACAACTCTTTTTAGTGTGCGCATGAAAAAGATAGGCTGCTATTGAGGGAGAGAGAGGCCAGAGAGACAAACATCAAATGTGAGAAAAGGCTGATGTGATCCAAGGAATGAAGCCCTCTCCGCAGGGCCAGTGAACCGTAAAGACCAAGGTACTGTAGCGCCGCCGATGCTTCAGAATACATTCTTGCGCTCATTAAATGTCTCTTTCTTTCTCTCGCCGTGCTTAAACTTTGCGAGACATTAAAACAAATCTTTCATGCGGGGAAAAGGAACAAAGGAACCGAGAGAGCCAGTGGTAATGAGAGAGAGAGAGAAGACGGTGTGTAATAATGACCATTTATAGTTGTAATTGCTTTCTGCAAAATGGCCCGCATGGCCGACGGTCACTTGATGTGATACCGACTGGGGGTCAGATCGATAGGTGATGTAAATGCTAGGACTGGCATTATACTCACACTGCTGGATGGAATGCCATGAAGTGACGGCAATTTGAACCACTTAACACTCTTGAGACATGTGGTCCATTATTTATTTGAGCCACGGACCACCATTTGATGAGATTTAAGCCTCTCGGACCCAAAAACGTTGAATATTTTGCTGTTGTTGAATAAGATTTCGTCCACAATTCCATGCTGTATTGATGTATTGATGTGGTACCATAGGAGAGATAACAGGCAAACGTTGATCAAAATAACAATTCTAAATGTCTAGACTACTTGTAAATTAAGTAATGCAGATGTTTAACGATCATTTAACTCTTGGGAGCATTTTACACTCTCAAGCGTTACAGATCTATAAGGGTCCATTTGGTTACCAACCAAATGGTTATCAATCATTTAGATGGGGACCAACCCCCAGGGCCGGAGCACTGGTTGAGAATAGGGATGCTGGGGTTAAAGTTGAAACCCACCTACCCCCTGACACACACACACACTAGGGCATTCACGAATAGTGATTTTTAGTATTCGAATTATTCGACCTCAAAGTATTCGAATAGTCGAATATTCGACAGGACTGGCCAAACTGTCAAATATTAAGTAAGCAAGCAAGGCGAACATTGTGAAAATAGCAGATCTACATGCTCACAACGCCTCGCGGTGCGAGGCGTTGTGAGCATGTAGATCTGCTATTTTCTGCTATTTTCACAATGCATTTTTCTCCATGGGTGTCACAATGCATTTTCACAATATTTATCTGCGGAACCGAGTCACATTAAATGTAATACCTACTATTGTTAAAAACATGATTAAGGTCTGGCAAGATGTTCGGAAATATTTGTTCGATATCATCCCCATTTCTCGCTTCAGCCCGATTTGGGGGAATGAGGCATTTGTCCCGGGTAGGGCGGATGGAGGTTTTAAGCTTTGGGCTGGAAAAGGAATCAAACAACTAAAAGATGTTTTTGGCAAAAATAAGACCCTGCTTTCATTTGAAGAACTTATGGCTAAATTTGATATTCCTAGAACACACCTGTTTAAATGTTTCCAACTCAGGGACTTTATAAAGGTTAAACAAGCACAGTCTCTGACGATTCCTCCTCTGTCGATAATAGAAAGAGCTCTCATCAGGAATCCCTTTGAAAGGGGCATCATATCTGGGTTTTATACCCTCCTGGTGGACTTCTCGTCTGAAACATCTGAATCTAGATGTAATGCCTGGAACTCTGATTTACAAGGGGAACTAACAATGGATGAGTTTAACACAGCCTGTGAGGAGGCTCAGGCACAGACTAGTAATACCCGTTTAAAATCACTACAATATAATTGGATGATGGTTCATCACGCCAGAAAAAATGAACAAATTTAATTCCAATGTCCCGGACACTTGTATCAGATGTAATGAAGATAAAGGCACCTTGTTCCACTGTTTGTGGGCATGCCCAAGAATAAAGGAGTTTTGGGAGGAGGTTAGAAAGGAGTTACAACAGATACTACTTATCAACATTGTGCTAGATCCAAAACTCTTTTTATTAGGCCTTTATCCGATTGGTCATAAGATAAAAAAACTGTGAAATAAAATTTCTGGACCTTGGGTTCTTACAAGCCAAAAGGATTATCGCCCTTTCATGGAAAAAGACAGGGAAACCTAGCATTGCTCAGTGGTTTAAGGAACTGTCTTTGTGTCTTCCCTTAGAGTCACTTACACTCTCAAAAATAAACAAGAGCTCTTTGAGAAAATATGGGGGAATTTTATTCAATATGTCAAGGGCAATGATCTCTCTCACTTAATGGAGGAACCAGGAGTAGGGTAGCCGCAGCCTCTCTGCAGTCATTTGTCCGGCCGTATGGCATGGAACTCTGGGTGTCACTGTGAATGTTATGTGCTCTTTGTATTACAATTATTTAATATTTTTATGTGTTGTGTCAATGTCAGGTATTTTGTTTGTTTTCTGTACGGTGTTGTATTCTTTTCTTTTTATTTTCATGTCTTGTCTGTAAGTAGTCTTTTTATTGCCATGTGAATGTTGTTCTGTTTTTTTCGTAAAAAAAAACAAAAAACGAAATAAACATGTAAAAAAAAAAAAAAAAATGTAATACCTACAATTCCAAGTGCTTGTCAGGGTGGGGGTCCCCAGTTCGTATGACTTCCTATCAAGCCAAGCTTTATAAACTATATATTTTTTCGGTGAACAACGTCGAATACTGACTTTGATATTCGAATATTCGAATATTTGGTGAATGCCCTCACACACACACATAATACATACGGTGTGATGCAGGAATAGATGGGGCCATGGGGACACAACCTCTTCTAAGCGCTGCGCGATGGCCTCTACATCACTGTGCAAGCAACCGGAAAGACGGCAGAAAAGTTGCAGTGATCATATCATACGCTAAAATGGACAAAAAGCGAAAAGTGATATCGAGCACATTTTCTAACATGTTTCATCGCCATAGCAACAGCCTCGGCACTTGCAGAGGGGAGTGGGCGGCACAGGGACAGAAAAGGAGAGAGGGAGAGAGAGAGAGAGAGAGGGAGCGAGAGAGAGATGGTGGGTGTATCAGAGCCAGAAAGAGAAATAAAAAGTGTGTGACCTTAAGCCTGACGTATATATACTACACCCTACAATGGTGTCCCTTGGCAAAAAAGCAGATCTACACGCTCACAACAACGCATCCGCTGAGCTTGTAGTCCTATATCGGCTATTTGAACGACAGATTATAAAACTTGGCCGTGTTCCGTTCTCTTGGCAGCGTTCAAGGGACTGCCGCGCTCTGCTCTGCCAGCCAATGGCCCTGGGGGCTTTAGCCGGTCAAGGTCACTGCTGAGGAAAAATGAACAACTCCTCCGAACATGTGTTTCCAGCAGGGACGTGCTGGGCCCCTGATTCAGCCCGGGAAAAAGAGTTGTAGAGGCCCTCATTGCGCGCTATAGAGAGAGATCTCTCTCTATAGCGCTGCTGCTACTCAAAGATTTGCCATTTGAGATCATGACAAGTGATAAGCCAGTGGGCCAATTACATGAGTTATATTTCGTCGTTGTTGGGTGGAAACCTTGTATGTCCAAAATAGAGGTCTTCACGGGTCCAATTTTAACTACCCGAACCCAAATGGACCCGGGGAAAATGGAACCGGACCCATTTGGCCCCGTCTATAATTTGGAATTTCAGAACCGTTACCCGTCTCGCCCCGAAACGTGACGGACCCGGTCCGACGGCCCCGTACTATTAATATGCAAATTAGATCCGATACCCGCGCAGAATGAGAGGTCCGAGACCCGAACCTGTGGCCCCGAATGCCAACGTTATTATATTAAGAGTTGTATGAGACTACTTTCTTACCTAAACGTCGCCATGGTAATGGTTGCAGATACTGCTGCTGCGTTCAGCCATGCTGCGCGCCTCTCCTCACAACAAGATGTTTTCCCAGACCAGTAAGTCAATCATTGCGGACAGTTTCAAATAAATCCATGTTTTCTTTATTCCTTCTTCTCTGGCTAGCCAATGCTAATGCTATCATTTTCTGTCGCATGTGTTGTTGTTTATAGTCTGCTTTGAAGTTTCCATTATATGCTTTGCAGTTGCAGAGCATGACAAAACGCGATGACAACTCCATTGTGAACCACAAACCAACACGTTACGTTAATATCACATCTTTGATAATAATAATATAACTGCCCCAGACACGCAGACAGTGTCTCCTCTAAACAACTTCATTTCACTATCTAGGCTTAAGATTACATGCTGTATCATTTAGGGCCATCTGGTGGCGAAATCGTTGTAGTGCACGTGTGCACATATTATTTTCAATTTCGGCTGACTCGGTTCCCCTCGGGGATCAGGAACCGGCGATTTCACTATCAGATACCCAGGACCCGGGACATACGGCGGCGGCTCCGACCCGGCCCCGACCTCACTGCGCATAAACGGCCCCGTTACCCGGTTCGGGGCGGGTCGGACCCCGGGTAATTTCGGACCTCGGGTGGATCCGAAGACCTCTAGTCCAAAACCGTTTGTTTTGTATTTATCATTTAAAAAATGTACTAAACTAGTGAAAACAGCCGATCTACAAGCACACAACGCCTTGCGGTGCGAGGCGTTGTGTGCTTGTAGATCTGCTGTTTTCACTACTTTTGTGCGACATGATGAAGCAGGGCTTTGCTTTGTGAAAAAATTTACACATTTGAAACTTGGAGATACGAGGTTTCTACCCGACAGTGACGATTTACTTTGTTGGCAAAAATGGAACGAAGGCCGACATTTTATTTTTATTTTTTTCCTAATGGCCGGCCTGGACCGGCCGGGAATGAACCGGCCGTTCAGGAGTTGTCCCGCTTTTCCCAATGGCCAGCACGTCCCTGGTTTCCAGAGTGCATGAGCTGCAGTACCCGCTCACGCAGACAGATAGAGCCACTCTGAATGGGGAATGGATGACTGTCTATAAGCCCACTGCCGCTAGAAGATGATGACATGATGGCTGCCATTGTGAGGTGCCCTTGGAAAGGTCATAGATCACAAATCGAATCCAGCCTCAGTTCGGCGATGGTCTCACTTCAGGGGCGTCAATTGAGTATGGCAGGGGTATGCAGCTGCCATACCCTGGGTCCAGGGGGGGAAATAAAAGTATAAATCCACGAACGTCTCTTTGTCTATATGTGCTGGTTATTATGTTGTTAAATTACAGTAAAATAACTACAACTGCAAAATTTAACAAAATGGTCACTTTAACAAGGCATTATGATTATATTCTCCACACTTGTATTCTCCCCATCTTGACAAAATGGTATATTCCCAGGTTCCGCAGGTCAGCTGTTGGCTTTTTCTGCATTTTTTTTCTTCTGAACTGACGCCACTGTCTCACTACTCTAGATGTTGAGCAAATATGTTCTATTAAACAAATAAATAAAATACTACAAATTATTAAAACGATCCTTCGATCATTTTTGATCATTTCATAACGGTAACTGTTATATTCAAGCACCCCCCCCCCCCCCCACACACACACACACACACACACCTCCCACCCCCAAACAAAAACAAAGAGCGCCTCTGTTGGGCAGGTGCTCAATTCAAATTAAATTACAACTCACACATGTGCATAGATCTGTGAAGGACAAGCCTGTAATCTCGATTACAGGGTTAGTACCAGATCAGAAACAGACGTAACCTATGCGCACGCACGCACACACGCACGCACGCACGCACGCACGCACACACGCACGCACGCACACACACGATAGAAGCCGGCCCAGTATCCCCAAAGGTAACAGGGTCTGCATGGCAATTAGGCTACGCATGATTAAAAGAGACATTTTATCAAACTTTTCTGTCTGAAACGTCCCTCCCGGCTGCCTGGCTCATACTGGCATACATCAAAAAGTCTCAGCAGGCTTGCAGGGCTTGTCGGATACGCACACACACACACCACAAAACCCACTACACTGCATTGCAATCCTGTCTCATCCATTCTAAGAGTATCGTGCCGTGCAGGATCTGATGCCTAAACCAGGGGTGTCCAAAAATACTTCATTCCTAAATTGTATTAGAAACGGCGAGCTAGCATCGTCAAACAAGAATATTTTATAGTATAATTTGTCAGGATTCCTTCCAGGGACGTGCTGGCCATTGGGAAAAGCGGGACAACTCCCTAACGGCCGGTTCATTCCCGGCCGGTCCAGGCCGGCCATTAGGAAAAATAAATAAATAAAATGTCGGCCTTCGTTCCATTTTGGGGGCTGGGCGGCCAACAAAGTAAATTGTCACTGTCGGTCAGAAACCTCGTATCTCCAAGTTTCAAGTTTATACATTTTTTCGCAAAGCAAAACCCTGCTTCATCATACAAGGCCGTTGCACAAAAGTAGTGAAAACAGCAGATCTACAAGCACACAACGCCTCGCAGTGTGAGGCGTTGTGTGCTTGTAGATCGGTTGTTTTCACCAGTTTAAATCATTTTTAAAATGATAAATACAAAACAAACGGTTTTGGACATTTTCCACCCGACAACGACGAAATATAACTCATGTACAGTAATTGGCCCACTGGCTTGTCACTTGTCATGATCTGAAATGGCAAATCTTTGAGTAGCAGCAGCGCTATAGAGACCCAGCATGTCCCTGATTCCTTCCTTGCTCCCTGTTATATTATGTCAGGAGATATAGTCGGCCCTTGGGTATTTTATATTTTCTAATGTGGCCCCCTTTGGCCAAAGTTTGGACACCCCTGGCCCTGGCTTACGCTGACTGGTTATCGCTGTTGAGATCAGTGACAGAGGCTATGTAAGAAGTGTTCAAATGGAACACATATAAACCATGGGCAAGTGTAGCCTCACGTAGCCAGGCTTACTCATCTGCCAAGAGAAAAGCCTGGTCAAGATATGAAGCAGAGAGAGTTCTAGGAGGTGGGGCTGAAGTTTCTCGGAAGTTGTCTTTTTTCACAGTGCAGTGTCCCTGCAAAAGTATTAATATGAAGAGAAGCAACCCGCGCTCACGTTTTCATTAAGTCTTTTTTAATAGTGGTACACTGATGATGGCCTAAGGGCCGAAACGCGTCTGACTACTGCTGCTGCTGTTCCACTATTAAAAAAGACTCTTAATGAAAACGTGAGTGCGGGTTGCTTCTCTTCATATGTTATCCCGAATTCCGCACCCAAGATACCCAGAAATACGGCAAATTCTACGAGTTGAGCGAACCAGTTCATTGAAGTCCTGCAAACGTATTCCCACTTCCCAGCTGAAAAAAAAAAAAAAAAAAAAAACGGTTCTACTTCTCCCGCTGTGTCGGTTGCGCTCGCAATAAACAATATCCAACAAAAACATCGATTTGGACAACGTTACACCTATTAAGAGCGAGTTAAGAGCTACAATCTTTGTGTTTGTTTCGCTGGGGAATCTAAACAGACCCGCAACGCATGATGTAACCTCCGTTAAACACAGCACTTCCGCCACTTCAGCTAGAACCAACCGGAAGTCATATCTAGCCCGGGATGGGACATGTGTGCTTGCACAGTAGCAAGCATACGCATGCAGTGCAGAGCTTGATTGACAACACTGGACAAGGGAAAGTAAGCAGATTTAAGGGATAACTAGCAGTTATGCACAGTGTAGAGAAGTTGAGCCACCAAGATCCACACCGTGTTGCAAGGAATCCAAAAACAATATGCAGTATGTACTGCAGGGTTCCCCAATAGGGCTACTGTCTGGCCCATACCAACCCCAGTAATAATGGTGGTATAGGAGCAGCAACTAGTATATACAGTGGATTGATCTTAACATTGCAAACGCCATGTGAAGGTTTGGATCTTATAACTGGTCTGGAACCCCAAGTTAATCTTCAACGCTTATTTAACTCAGAGAGTGTACAAATGGAACCCTTACAGGTCCATTAGGCCCAGGGTCCGATGTTGAGAACCAACGTTTTAGCAAAATGATTTTATTATTTATATTATTTATCCCATTTCTAAGAGAATCTTGTAGAGCTGTAGAGCTGCTAGTTTCAAAAGATTTTTATACATTTGAAAACTTGTGAAAAAGGACATTCTGCAGTACTTTCTACTTTTGTTACTTAGGTACATTTTGATTCCAATACCTTTGTACTTTTACTCAAGTAAATTTAGAATTCCGGACATCTACTTGTAACAAGAGTATTTCTACATTGCAGTATTGATACTTTTACTTAAGTAAGAAATTGGGAATACTTTTTCCACCACTGGTCTCTCTCATATCACTGAGCTCTGGCCTGACATTTCACCCAACCCACATCCGACGGTGATTTTCAACAATAAAGGCCCATTCCCACTGGGCCAGATAACAGATAAAAAAATCTCTTTCTCCAGATATTTTTCCATTCAAAGTGGATGGTAGATACAGATAAAAATATCTGTGGCAAATATCTGTGGTAGATATTTTTTTTATCTGTATCTACCATCCACTTTGAATGGAAAAATATCTGGAGAAAGAGATTTTTGTATCTGTTATCTGGCCCAGTGGGAATGGGCCTTAACAGTGATTTTCGCTTTCGTCGACCCGTTGCCTAACAATTCTGATTTGCAGAACACGGTGACATCAGGCGTGTCCATGCAACCCAGATATTTGCCAATTTGCAGGCGATGTTGTCGGCACACGACACAAACCTGACGTCCAGGCTATTTGATTGGTCGAATTGGGTCACAATTCAGGGACGTGCTGGGCCCCTGATTCAGCCCGGGAAAAAGAGTTGGAGAGGCCATCATTGCGCGCTATAGAGAGAGATCTCTCTCCATAGCGCTGCTGCTACTCAAAGATTTGCCATTTGCAAATATGGACAAATATGATATAAGAAATGTAAAAACTTGAAATCATTGCAATAAAAAGTATTAAAAAAAAAAGATTTGCCATTTCAGATCATGACAAGTGACAAGCCAGAGGGCCAATTACATGAGTTATATTTCGTTGTTGTCGGGTGGAAACCTTGTATGTCCAAAACCGTTTGTTTTGTATTTATCATTTAAAAAATGAATGAAACTAGTGAAAACAGCCGATCTACAAGCACACAACGCCTCGCATCTGCTGTTTTCACTACTTTTGTGCGACGGCCTTGAATGATGAAGCAAAATTTACACATTTGAAACTTGGAGATGGCCGCCTAGCCCCCAAAATGGAACAAAGGAATGAACCGGCCGTTCGGGAGCTGGCCCGATTTTCCCAATGGCCAGCACGTCCCTGTCTGTCATGAATGTAACATCCGGATGAGATGTTTGAGGTCAGCTGGTCAAACGGTGCTGGCGTTATGCCCGGGACAGAGATTTTGTGAACGAACATATGAAAATATGCATGATATGTTGTAACTAATATATATACAGGGAATTACATTCCTTGCTGTGTGTTCTGTTACAGTATCTGACGTTTTATCTCAAAACGTGCCGACACTGTGAGATCGGCTACATTTCTAGCCCCTATCAGAGTCCAGGGTGAAGAGCTATCCACCACAAATTTTAGGTGGAAAGCTTTCCACCTCAAGTCAGAAAATAAGTGAAGGCCATCATAGTCAGTCAAGGTGAAGTCCTAACACTGTGACTGACTGGTCTAGATCGACCAATCAGTGAACAGGGTGAAGAGCCTATCTGTCTGAAAGTGAAAACAGAGAGATGTGTCGGGACTCGCGGTGGAAAGCTCTTCACCGCGAGGAATGACGTAATGTTGTAGTTTTATGACTCAAAAAGACTACACCGCGGCGGATAGCTCTTCACCGCGGTACCGCCCGACTCTGATAGGGGCTTTAGGCTGTCACATTATTATTTATTTTTTTATTTGTTTTTTGGCGTTTATGCCTTTAGTGATAGGACAGTAGACTGACAGGAAATGGGGGGAGAGATGGGGAGCGACACATGGCAAAGGCCGTCCGGATCGGGAATCAAACCAGCGACGCCGCCAGCCAGGCATCCATGCCTACAGTATGTGGCAATGCCTAAGTGGTATGTGCCCGGACCAAAATAGGCCAGTGGGCGCCCCATGAAATTGCATTGTTATTATTAATTATGGGGTTTAAGTGATTAACTTGAAGTGTCTCCCACAGTGCGGCCCACCAGGCCACAGTGCAACCAGCAGAGGTCAGATACCACGGAGGAGCAGGGAAAGAGACGTCATGGCAAACAAGCAGAAAATCTCATTAATAAAACATTCCGAGGGAATTAGAACATTCAGATCATGCATCAAGGCATGTAGGCGCGCACACACACACACACACACACACACACACACACACACACACACACACACACACACACACACACACACACACACACACACACACACACACACACACACACACACACACACACACACACACACACACACACACACACACACACACACACACACACACACACAGTGTGTGTTGTGTGTGTACAAGTGTAGAAACAACCTAAGGATTTCATCTCTCCACATTTTCTCCACTAACCTGCAGCCAAAAATGAGCAGCTACAGATAATTTGGCTCTAAACCCTGGAGAAATATAGCTGCTAGTTACCTCCCTACCTACATTACCTACCTACCTACCTACCTTCCTACCTACATTACCTACCTACCTTCCTACCTACCTACCTTACCTACCTTACCTACATTACCTACCTACCTACCTACCTACCGCACGCACGCACGCACGCACGCACGCACGCACGCACGCACGCACGCACGCTATATATAAAAAATCGGATTACTATTTATTCATTTTGTTTTTTATTACCAATACAATGGAGAAAACATACAGTATTTGGTAGTCATAACACCCACCAATGTTAATAAAAACATTTCCACCTTCAATATACAGTATAAAAAATACTTTTTAAAATAACACCACTTCTCCTGCAAATAGACATGCAGCCAGCTTTCCCAAAACAAACAGACAAACGAAAAAACTAAAATCCCCCCCCCCCCCAAAAAAAAAAGAAAGAAAAGAAAACATATGTACAGTACATATAGTGCTTTAGTCTTCATTTATAATAAAAAACAAGAATACAAATAACCTTTTTGTCAAGGAAGTTACAGTATACAAACAGTACAGATCTGTAAACGTAATGGACAGTCTCATTATCTGTGTGCAACAACAGTCCATTTCAAAAGCTAAATTGCTGTTGAAACGGACAAAGACTTTATAAGACTGGGGTAAAGTTCAGGATTTAAATGGAAATAATAATAAATAGACAAAAGCTAAAATCTTGGCCCAGGATATTGATCCATCAACGGAACATTTTCAAGCCCTCGTCAGTCGCTAAACAGCATCTGAGCGTTTGTGACGCTGAGAAGAGATGACCAGGGCTGGGGCTGGATCACCGGGCTGTTTCACCTGAAAAACACACAAAGTTTGTGCATACGTGAGTGTGTGTGTAAGGGTGCGTGTGCGTGTGTGTGTGTGTGTGTGTGTGTGTGTGTGTGTGTGTGCGCGTGTGTGTGCGTGTGCGTGTGCGTGTGTTTTGAAATGACGTTCTCCTCTAGCCAGTAGACCAGATCTGTTTTTTGAGATATTTTAGTATTTCATCATGTACTAGTGATGCATTTTGCATCATCAGTGATGCGTTTTGCATCATATGATGCAAAATGCATCACTAGTACATGCTGAAATACTAAAATATCTAAAAAAAAAACAGATTGAACACAAAAAATAACTCAGGATTGTGTTGATCGTCTCCCAAACAACAATAAAATAAGATCGGGTTGTCCCAGAGGTGAAGTGGCCCTTTAAGAAGCAGGAGTTAAACTATTAATCTGGCTGGTCGAGTCATCATTGTGATGTCAGAACAGGTCAGCTAAATGCCGCTTCTTTTCACCTGACAGGGGGGTGATTACCCGGATTGGACGTAGCGTGTGGAAGGAACACGTTGTTCCAACCAGTTCCTTTCCCCTCCATCAGGCACCCCGGCTGGCCCGGGGGGGAGGCATTATAGTAGAGACCAGGATTACTGCATGTTTTTTGTGAGGGTACCTGGTAGTATGTTTGCTTATTTTCACAGAATATTAGCCTACTTTCACAGAATGTTCCCCTATTTTTTGCTGACGTTATCTCCTATTATGACATGCCCGAAATAGGGACGATTTCATAGGGTTCAGGTTGCTGTGTGCGTGCACGTGGTGTGTGTGTGTGTGTGTGTGTGTGTGTGTGTGTGTGTGTGTGTGTGTGTGTGTGTGTGTGTGCATACAGTACAGTACATCACCACTGTCGGACAGAAAAATCGTATCTCCAAGTTGTCAAGTAAAGCCCTGCATCATCATACAAGACTGTCGCACAAAACTATAGTGAAAATGGCCGATCTACAAGCACACTACGCCTGTGCTTGTAGATCGGCTATTTTCACTAGTTTAAATCATTTTCTAAATGATAAACACAAAACGAACGGTTTTGGACACACAAGGTTTCCACCCGACAACAACAATAAGTATGTACGTTGTGGTAGAAAATATTTATATAGTAACAAATATGTGTATGTAGTCTACAGAAAATCTCACTAGGCTACTCAATTTAGCTGTACCTGCAGCTGTCAATCTAACAGCTGAGTTCTCTCCCCGACCTATGCTTGCTCTCTCACTCTGTCAGCAAATCCTTTATTTCTGTAACTGTTTCTATGTTGCTGTGTTTAGAACATATCCTTATAAGACCATGTTAACATGTTAGAATAGCATCTTGGACTATAAGAGCTGTATGGTAATGGTACTAGGGAGGCTTGTGCCCAGAGGGGCTGACAGGAGAGGCCAGGAGGCCTTCTCCCCTGATCCTGTGAATGCTGACACTATGTTCAACTTTCTGCCTCTTTGAATAAACCTTTGTCAATTCTTCAAATCCTTCATCCTTGTGGAACATTAATATTTTCTATCATAATTGGCGAGCCAGCTAGGAGCAATATTTCATCTTTCACCATAGATGGATACTTGCTCAAAAGAACCTTGGGATGAAGGAATTTTTTGGAAAGGAGATTTTTGAAAGCAGACCTAAAGCACCATGGAGAACAAAGAGGAGACCACTACAGAAGCAACTTGCAAGCTATGCAAAAATCAACTGACTTTCAAGCAGATCTACAAGGTCGAGACCTCACAGATTAACAATAATCTTGTGATGACTGCAGCCTGTGGTGACAAGGAGGGCAGATTGCTATTCACCAACATGGAGAGCAAGTCGGGCACCAAGAAACAACACAGACTGACAGCGGAGGTGACGGAATCGACACCACGTCGAACACCAACAGACTTTTGCCACAGTAGGAGGGGACCAAGCCAAGGAGACACATGCTGTGTAGGCACGAGAGCCACTGGACGCTGGACCCCACCAGCCCAGTGGAGATCGCTGAAGCAAAGACATTAACCGCCACATGCCATAAGCCAAATGAAGATGGGAGGAACGGAGAGACGCCATGAAGACTACAACAACTATGTGTTTGATATTAAGCTGAGTAATTTATATAGGAATAATATTAGCTAAAAGTTGATATCAAAAAAATGAGTCAACAAGGCATTTGCCACTAATGTGAGAATATTTGTTTTTATGGTCTACATTCTGATATTCCAACATAAGAGTTGTCGCAGCTCTGCATGGTGACTAAGGGTCAAGGAATGACTGAGTCAGATGAGAGTGGACATGCGGGCTCTTGATTTTGGAAAACAGAGTTTCAAAGTACAAACAAATATAGATTCACATTTACTAAATTCTAACTTTCTTATGTTTCAGTGCAAACAAGCAAGCTAGTTGGTAATGTTATAAACATAACATAAGATATCAAGTACAAGTCTAGTTTGAACTGTGATTGACCATGCATGAAAAAGTCGTAAAGTGATTATTGCGTAGCCAGACGATCTTAATCCACGTAAAAGTAATGCACAAGTATTAACTATTAACGAAGTCGGGAATAGTGAATTAATTAATTAATTATTTAAATTGCTATATCAACATGTAATTGTCTGAAAGGTCTATTGATTTGGCACTCTATAAATATCCTGTTGTATGTAAATGAATAGATTATTCATTCACAAAAAAAGGATGGAATGTGGTAGAAAATATTTATATAGTAACAAATATGTGTATGTAGTCTACAGAAAATCTCACTAGGCTACTCAATTTAGCTGTACCTGCAGCTGTCAATCTAACAGCTGAGTTCTCTCCCCGACCTATGCTTGCTCTCTCACTCTGTCAGCAAATCCTTTATTTCTGTAACTGTTTCTATGTTGCTGTGTTTAGAACATATCCTTATAAGACCATGTTAACATGTTAGAATAGCATCTTGGACTATAAGAGCTGTATGGTAATGGTACTAGGGAGGCTTGTGCCCAGAGGGGCTGACAGGAGAGGCCAGGAGGCCTTCTCCCCTGATCCTGTGAATGCTGACACTATGTTCAACTTTCTGCCTCTTTGAATAAACCTTTGTCAATTCTTCAAATCCTTCATCCTTGTGGAACATTAATATTTTCTATCATAACGTGTGTGTGTGTGTGTGTGTGCATACAGTGAGTACAGTACAAGCATGTGTGTGTGTGCATACAGTACACTACGAGCACACAATGCCTCGCGATGCGTTGTGTGCTTGTAGATCGGCTAGCTTAAATCATTTTCTAAATGATAAACGCAAAACGAACGGTTTTGGACACACAAGGTTTCCACCCGACAACAACAATATCGTCGTTGTCGGGTGAAAACCTTGTATGTCCAAAAACTTTCGTTTCGCATTTATCATTTTAAAAATGATTTAAACTAGTGAAAACAGCCGATCTACAAGCACACAATGCCTCGCACCGCGAGGCGTTGTGTGCTTGTAGATCTGCTGTTTTCACTACTTTTGTGTGACGGCCTTGTATGATGAAGCAGGGCTTTACTTTGCGAAAGAACTTACAAATTTGAAACTTGGAGATACGAGGTTTCCACCCGACAACGACGATATGTATGTATGCGTGCGTGTGTGTGTGTGTGCGCGTGTGTGCGTGCGTGTGTGTACCTGTGAGCTCCCCGAGGCAGCGCTCCTCGCACTCCTCCAGGTGGAGGAAGCGGTTGGCGTTGCCCTCGCAGCCGCTGTAGATGAAGGGCCGGCAGGCGTGCACCTGCTGGTTGAAGTACCAACGCATGGTGAAGCGACCGCAGCTGCCCTCGTCCATGGGCAGCAGGCACGGCTCTGCTGGCGCTGCGGGAAACACACGTTCAGTTGGCGCACACACAACATGGCACGGCTCACAGGTGCATGTCCGCGCGCACACACACACACGTCGGCGCGGGCACGGACGGAGGAGGAGGATGAGCAGAAACTAGGCAAGTCAAAGCCGGAGGAGGAGCAGAGCCTGGGGTGTTAATGCATGATTTATTGCTCCGTGGTAACGGCGTTGCTTGCTGAAAATAAGGGGTTTTCAATTAGCTAACAGCGTAAGCTACAAGCAACACCGCTGTGCTTCGGAATACGCATGTATGTGTTAAGCTTAAGAGGCAATAGGAGACCCCGGCTGACTGGAAAAGACAAAAATAGCCGACGGTTGTTTAAATCAAGAGCGTGTTAACATTTTGCTCAGGACTGTGCAGTCTACACAGATCAAATCCTATTATAGTCATATCTAACCCTTTGTCCGGTCGAACACGTTACAATCACTTATAATGTATTCGTATATTAGATTTTTGTAAACAATCATAATTATAGACACATGAATACTGATAACAAAGAAAGACCAAACTAAATGTTTCTCTTATCTTGCTGTGTAACCCGGATGCACACAAACGCCTCCTCCAAGACACGGGTCGATAGCAACGAAGCCAGCCGGCCTGCGAGGCATGCAGAGACGGACATGCAGTCAAACAGGCAAGCAGGCAGAACTGATGTCTCTGGGGACCCCAGACAGAACAGGACCGTGTGAGTTGCTTTTACCTTCCTCTTTCACCTCCCTCTTGGACCTGACTGAGTTGGGTCCGCCTGCTTTCACAGGGTGAACCGCCAACGCTCTGTGAACAATGACTTTGGTCGATTTCTTTGGGTCAACTTTGGCTGTTTTCTGAGCTTCCATTTTGTCAGCCTCACCTGCCAACACACAACACACACACACACACGCAAGCGCACGCGCATACACACACACAGACACGCAAGCAGCAAACACATATCTATCAACAGATGACATTGACTGACACATTCAGACATGGTTGGCAACATGAAAGCAAAATCACGATCTGTCGTACAATGGCATCACATGTTCGAAAGCGTGTGGCATCCACGACATGTGAGCTTGTAGATCAGTTATTTATTTTGGGCCGCATGACGCAATCATACAATAAAGTATATCTTCACTGTCGGGCAGAAACCTTGTATCTCCACGCCCTGCTTGTGTGGCAGTCATACAAGACTGCCGCACAAAACTAGTGAAAATAGCCGATCTACAAGCACACAACGCCTCGCAGGTGCGAGGCGTTGTGTGCCTGTAGATCGGCTATTTTCACTAGTTTAAATCATTTTTAGAAATACAACACAAGCTGTTTTGGACCTACAAGGTTTCCACCCGACGACAACGATAAATCAGGCTGAACATAGCCTGTGACACACATGATCATCACATAGAACGACATCAAAGGGCAGAGGCTGTGGCTGCTGTGGGCTTGTGTGCAGCAGACAGTGAGACACAGGCTGTGTGGCAGTGATCGAGTGGTTGACACTGAACAATAGCACTGGACCGGGGCTCCGGAGGACAGGAGACAACCATATATCAGTGATTCTCAACCTTTTTCATTTCAAGGAACCCCACAGTTCGATAAACGTTAGACCCCCATTCGATACGTCCTCCTCTCCACCAATCTACACTAAACATTCGTTTAACTCTGAGACCGTCCAGATGGAACTGACTATTCAGTTGTTAGCTGACTGAAAATAAACTTTATCATGAATCCATTTGATGCTTGAGGCTCATTATGCCTCAACTGAGTTTGGAAAGTCAGCCTTTTAAGTGTGGTGCCTCAAACACATGGAACACTTTACAGGGCTCACTTAAATATGGCTCGCGTGTATCCCTAGATCGTTTTAAATCGGATATTTCAACTATGGTGAATCTAAACTGTACCTGTTTTAATTGCATTTCATATATCATGTGATGGAATATACTGTATATATATATATTCTTTCCTCTATATCATGTATTCTAGTAATTTACGTGTTCTGTCTTCCGTTTTTGCATATTGTTGTTTTTTGTGAACTATTGTTGTAATCTCGGCACTGCTGAAAAAGAGGGTCCAGCCCTCAGTCTGTTCTCCGAGACTCCAATTGATAGAAAAGATCAAGACATCTATGAAAAGGTCTAATCTGCAACACAGTTTTATACAATACATAATGGGGGTCCCTGCTTCATCTCTGTATTAGCTAAGGGGTCCTTTGTCTGAGAAAAATGGTTGAAGACCCCTGATTTGTATACAGTACCGGCACTCTGATTAGTAAGGAACTGTTGCAGCTGCTCCTTGGGTTCGTCGTACGCCTCGATGGAGTAGATGTGCTCGTAGTCTGGGTCGTTGGTGTTCACCACCACGCGCAGCTCGCGCCCTGGAAAAGGAAATGCCGCCACACAGGTAAGCCAAGTTCCCAGTTCACCATAATTCACACCATACGCCATTAGGGTTTCCTCACCCCCTGTAGTGAGAGCAAAATTGGCTATCTGCACAGCAGCCATATTGGAGAAAGGTTCAAAGGTGTTAACAATGATACTAATGGAGGCACTGTTCCATTTCATGTAGCACAGTGGTTCTCAAACCTTTTATTTCACTCTGAGGGCGCTTTCCGACCGGCAAAGAACCGGTTCGGGTCCTATGGGATGAACCAGAGGTGAGCTTTTCCACCGAGAACCAAGTTGGTTCCGAACCGTAAAGGTTGGTTCGGAACGGGAACCACAACATCCTTGGTTCCTCTGGTTCAATCTGGTTCAATCTGGGGAAACGCAAGCCGGTTTGTGTTCCGGTTTGCAAGAACGAACCAAGGTTCCAAGAAAGTTGAACAGCACTGGTTCTTGAACCAAGGTTCTTTTGGTGGAAAAGGCCCCTGAGTGTGTACAAATGGACCCTTACAGGTCCATTTGGTTCCATTTGTACACTCTGAGTTACACACCCCCCAAGGAACCATGGGGGTCTGGACCACACTTTGAGACCCACTGGTGTAGTGGAGTGTTTCCAGTGAGCCAACATGCACAATGCCAGCACCCCGACTCTGTTTGGCCAGAATGGAACAGAGCCTTCATTAGTATTACTGGCTGTGAAGGGAGTGAATACTGCTGCTGTGAATATAGCCTATTGCTGCAGTGTGAATATAGTCAACATAGAAAATAGTCAATTTAGTCGACCAAGCTTCGAAGCTCTGAGTAGGAAGGCTGTAAACTCCTACCAGCTTTGTTCACCTCACATACTCCCTGTCACCACCCTCTCTCCACATACACCGTGTGTAGCAGGGCATTGTAATCGGCCCTGTTTGTGTGGGAACAAATTAACTGGAGAACGGATGAGTGGATTTTCATGAAACTTGGTGGGAATGATGCCCTGAGAAGATCATTATGTTATTAAGGTCATGGCCACCATCAAGGTCAAACTTGGTAACAGATGGGTGCATTTTCACCAAAGGAGCCGGGAGGCTGCCTTGAAGACATAATTAAACCGTCACCATCAAGGTAAAGGTCAGGATTACTGTACATAAATCCACCATATCTCAGAACCCCCCCCCCTCCATAAACAATGCCTGGATAATTGTCACATTTTTCAGTTAGCAGTTACACCTATTCTCATAAGGACAGGAATCAATGGACACAAAGACACAAATGGAGTCCTCTGTTTTCTTAATGAGAAAACCACCCAATTGTTCAGAGGGTCTCCAGACATAGCAACACCCTGTTAAAAAAGGCTTGTTAGGAACAGACACACAAAAAAAAAGACACAAAGAGTGAGAGGGATCGATTAAGAAGATAAGACAGTGTCGGAACACAGTGACACACTCACCCGCCTCACCCCTCAGGGTCAGTGGGACCTCTATTCCGGTCCGGGCCCTGACCGCGGTCCGGGACTGAGGTTCTGGGGCTGAACCTGAGAGAACCAGACAGGACAAGGAGGGTGGGAAGGGGCACCACAGCGAAGGGACACGGGGGGGGGCAAGAGGGTCCGAGGATTAGGGCTGTCACGATTACAAATTTGCGTTGACGAATAATTGTCAGACTAATAGTTGCGATTAACGGTTTAATTGTGTTTTGGGAATTGAACATTGGAACGTAAGAATACAAAAAAAAATTAAACTGTTTTCCTTGTAATCAAAAAATGTGTAGGGCAGATATGACAAAAAAAAAACGTAGAAATAGCTGATGTACAAGCTTACAAAGTGGCGCATTGTAAGCTTGTACAGTACAGCTATTACTGCTTTTTTAAGTATGAACATTTCTTGAACATGGAAACAATTATGACGCGTATGAAAAAGTAATTGCGATTATCTCAAATAAATTGCGATTAGACGATTATGTAATAATTGTGACAGGCCTACCGAGGATGTGCGAGGCAGAGAAAAGGAAAGCCAACACAAAGGGCAAAAAGGACAGGACAACCTGCTAGCAAAGACATTTAGACAGCAATGAGATGAGCCACCACCGATCCTGCAGCATTCCAACAGAAACACCACTTAACCATCCATGAGGTTATGAGATTAGAGTTCTTGAGATGATGACGTTATAGCAAATCAACTGACTTTCCATGAGACTTCCCTGGTTTGACTTGATCTTGCAGACTCAACCCTTAATGGCTTGTATACACAATGACATACTGTACATTAAAACCTGTGTGTGGCCAGGGATGCATACAGTAGATTTGACTACTTCAAACTTACCTGAAATGCTATAGTTTTCTTTACATATTTAAACTCTGTCTGCATGAGGGGCAGGAGACAACACCTCTAGACAACACATTCCCTGACACATTCTAATCAGTTTACAAAGCACTCTGACGATCATAAGCTAGAAGTTATCACACTTTTTAGTGTTTTATCCCTTTGACAGATTATGTATAGTACTCATAGGAATAGACTATGTGACAACCAGGAAAAGTCTGGTGACCACCGGAGAGACGGGTGGCAGCCGGAAAGTAGACGGTACCCGGGAGCATGTGTCTTCCATGAGGAAGAAGCCCAACAAACCCACGGTTAGGCTTTTAGGAGGGCCATTCAAGCCACAAGCGGAGCCTGCAGCACCACCCTTGGGCCATGTACAAATATATGGCAATGTATAAGCATACAGTGAATAAATAATGATCAATCAATGAATAAACCGTGGAAACTAAAGGCTACATTTAAGATCATAAAAACAATGTGGTATTTTTTTTTTTGCTTGTCTCTTCTGTATGTAGCATAGTATTGTCCTGTATATGTTGTTTTGTATGTCTCTTTAAAAAATGAAAAACAAAAATAAACATATTGTTTAAAAAAACAAAATAAAAAACAATGTGGCCAGGTAGTGAGTACCTGAGACGAATAACAGTATAACTCCATATTTGAATTTTTTGGATTTACCAGACTGTAAACCACAAACTAGTAGTTTTTAATCTGTTAAATTGTTAATGCAATCCCCCCTCATTTTGTTTAATTGTCGGTTTTAATGTTATCTGTTCCCTTTGTCTGCTGAATATTGCTTGTAGGGACTTATATTGTTCCACAAACTGCTGGAGATAAACAGTTTTTCCACTTTCCATAAGTATTATGTCTTTCCTATCTTTCCTATTCCTAATATATATGAGTTAAGTAAAAAAATCTAACTCAACAAAATGAAGGGGGAGTACATTAAGACTTTAAGAAATTAAAAACTTCTAGTTTGTGGTTTACAGTCTGGTAAATCAAAAACATTTCTTTATCCAAAATTTTAAAATACAGACTTAGACTGTTATTCGTCTCAGGTATATAGATTCCTAAATTATGAAGGACCAAAGCAAAACATTTTTTTTCTTATCTTGCTGTGTAATCTGAACGCACAATACCGCCTCCAAGACACGGATCGATCGCACCAAAGCCAACAGAACTCTCGGAGTGTACAAATGGACTCGTAAGCTCTATTTGTATACTCTCAAGACACAACTCAGGATTTCTTTTGCAGTGACAGATGCAACTGAGCATGAAACGTGGAGCCGCACGAGGAGGTTTCATTTGAGCAAAAAAAAAAAAAAAATGACAGCTGTAGGTATGGAAGTTCCTCTCCGTGACTCATAACTCCTGCCCTTGTGTCACCTTGTCCCACCTGCTGCAGTGCAGCAGTTTACTCACCTCCACATGCTGGGACGTGGGCAGATGGACAGGAAGGGAGCAGAGAGGATGGGGGAAAGAAAGAGAGAGGTCAGCTTAAACACATTCAGAACGGGTACACGTTATTGTGTATCATTATTTTATGCTTTAACTATTGAAAAATAGCAGATATACAAGCTCACAGCGCGGCACCGAGTGCCGCGCTGCGAGCTTGTAGATCTGCTATTTTTTAAAAATCGTGAAAATTTGAATTTTGGGTTCTATAAGTGTCATTTGAATCCTTCTAAGATTTTTTTTTAAAAACCTATGTTTCTATGTCAGCAATCTGGCCAGCCATCGTCAAAGAAAGGGTCCTTTTCACTTAAATGGAGCTCAGTTAGTCTGTTCTTGAGAGACTACTATGTCAGTGGTTCTCAAACCTTTTCATGTGAAGGACCCCCAAAATGATATTTATTTGGCCACGGACCCCCATCTCAAAATATCTAGTTCCAGGGACCACCCAGAAGCGAAATTTGAGTTTCAAGCGTTCGCTTTGAAAATACATATATTCAAAGATTTTCACAACATTTTCACAACATTTTCAAAAATAGCAGAAAAGCGGGACAACTCCCGAACGGCCGGTTCATTCCCGGCCGGTCCAGGCCGACCATTAGGAGAAAAATGTCGGGCAGAAAACCTCGTATCTCCAAGTTTCAAATTTGTACATTTTTTGCGCAAAGCAAAGCCCTGCTTCATCATACAAGGCCGTTGCACAAAATTAGTGAAAACAGCAGATCTACAAGCACACAATGCCTCGCACCGCGAGGCGTTGTGTGCTTGTAGATCGGCTGTTTTCACTATAGTTTAAATCATTTTTAAAATGATAAATACAAAACAAACGGTTTTGGACAACGGCGAAATATAACTCATGTAATTGGCCCACTGGCTTGTCACTTGTCATGATCTGAAATGGCAAATCTTTGAGTAGCAGCAGCGCTATAGAGAGAGTTCTCTCTCTATAGCGCGCAATGAGGGCCTCTACAACTCTTTTTCCCGGGCTGAATCATGGGCCCAGCACGTCCCTGAACAAATGCACACAGCCAACCCATCTGACCACTTAACCCGGCAGCCGGACAGATGGGCGGGCCACGAAACACCTTTGAAATGTCCAAGTGGGCTCTGGTTCTAGAAAAGGCTGAGAAGCCCTGCGTAAAGAGACTCACCACAGTGCTGATTCATCTCAGAGCGAACATAGTCTCGGATCTCATCCTCCTGCGTGCAGCATGAGAGAATGAGGGCAAGTAAGACCAAGATACAGACGTGCTTCCTTTACCAATTGGGCAACACATTCTGTGTCCACTCTCCATGATGCATGATAAAGCATACTTAGAATTCACTGTAATCCGCTTATGATACAGTTATGAGCATACATATTCAGGGCAAGTCATTACAATTTAAAGTTGTTATATATATTTTTTGAACAATTACTTATAATACCATTAATAGTTCACTAATTGTTGGACACTCGCTGAGACTTTCTTTTGCTAGGAGAATGTGTTGTGATTATTGGTACAAACTCGTATATTTCTGAGTGCTGTTAGGTAAAAATTATACAGTGTTAGCAGATTGTAATGCATTATGGGTATGTCTCTAATGTATTATAGACATGGGCTTCATATACTGTATGTGCGTGTGTGTGCGTGTGTGTGTGTGTGTGTGTGTGTGTGTGTGTGTGTGTGTGTGTGTGTGTGTGTGTGTGTGTGTGTGTGTGTGTGTGTGTGTGTGTGTGTGTGCGCGCACGCGGCCGCGCGCGCGTGTGTATGTGAAAAACAATGGAACTTGCACAAAAAAAAATATTTCACCTACAGTTTTACACATGTAAGTAAACCTGTAAAGTGACTCGAAAGTGTGTGTGCGTACGTGCGTGCGTGCGTGCGTGCGCGTGCGTGCGTGCGCAGTAAAACCCTCAGTGATAATTCTCTGAAAGTGTGAGAAATGGACACAAATGGACCCGTTAAGTGTGTGCAGGTGTGAGTCTGTGCGTGTGATATTCAGATTGGGGTTCGGGGGGGCCTGGAGCAGCGATGGACTGACCGTCATGCCTGGCTCTCCTCGGTCTCCCTTGGCTCCATCTGGACCCAGCTCTCCCTGGAACACAGACACATCTCAGGAAGTCACAGAGAGCTTACAGGAAGCTACCGAGCAGGAAATGTGCTCCTCTCCAGACTGAGAGCATAATGTCAGCAACGGAATACAAAGTTGTGGTTTAACAGTTCTACTGCCAGATTTATTCTGTATTTATTGGGGCTGGTGCCAGCAAAAAGCAGCTTACCTTTGCGATGTTATAGAAAATGATCTATTAATTATTTCCAAACATATTTTTTTTTCATTGGATGTATTATATTTGTACTTTAGCCAAGCTGGCGGCAGAGGGCAGCCTTATGCAAATAATGAATGTGAATTGGGCCGCTCCGCTTGCCATCCATTCAGAGCATAGAAATGCATTTCTAGATCAGATCCACAGAAAACAGCCAGGAAGTGATTTGGGACTCCATTATTGCTTACGTGCGGTGGATTTTTTAGAGCAGCGTTACGGTAGATGTTTTTACTGTACGAGAGAGGGCGAGATCATTTAGCGACCTACAACCGGGTCGCAACGCGGTCGGTTGTTTTGAGCGACCGGGTCGCAAAAGCTACCAACCGGGCCGGTAAATCACCGACCGTGCCGCTAAATCGAGCGACCGGGTCGCTAAATCGAACGACCGGGACGCTAAAGCCACCTACCGGGACGCTAAATCCATCGACTGGGTCGCTAAATCGACCAACCGGGACGCTAAAGCCAACGACCGGGACGCAACATCTTCCGACCGGGTCGCTAAATCCACAGACCGGGACCCTAAAACATCCGACCGGGTAGGTAAATCCAGCGACCAGGATCGCTTTTCCACCGACAGGGCTACTAACCCTAACCCTAAACTTAACCTCAGTAACCTTACCTCAGTAACTAACCTGCCAACAGCAACGTCCGAAGCGGTAAAAGAGTTAATCAGCAGAACGGTGTATTTTGCTGATTAACAAAATTACCCCTCAGTACCATTATTGGGTCTCTGAATCATCAAATCAATCGTCAAATGCTGAATCATACTAAAATGACTGTACTGTAATCATATCTGATTAGCATTCTTTTTTATAAATATTCGTTTTTTTGGGGCTTTTACTGTATGTCTTTATCGACAGGACAGTAGACTGACAGGAAATGGGGCGAAAGATGGGGAGTGACACGCGGCAAAGGTGGTCCGGATCAGGAATCGAACCGGCGACGCCGGCAGGCATCCGTTGCCTATGTGGCAATGCCTAAGTGGTATGCGCCTGGACCAGTAGGCCAGTGGGCGCCCTCCGATTAGCATTCTGAGCTGGAAAATATACTGCTATGCTTGAGCCACAGTCATATTAGCTTAATACAAAGTTGCCACTCCTCAGATGACAATAATAAATACATTTCTTCCCCTCTTAAGAGTCATTGTTCAAGCATTTGGTCAGCGTGTGTCAAGTGTCGGCACAATGTACATTATCAGGTGAGAGCAATTTTAAGGTCTCGCCAATCAAAGACAATTGACTGGAAATAAATCATTAACAGAAATTGTACAGAAAGCCTAAAGGTAGTGTAAGTGATATTTTCTTGATAAAATAAGTGTTCATTCTATATTCTGATAATCATCATTGCTATAGCGCGTTTGTTCAGTAACATTTGGGTGTCCCCATCTCTCCAGGTGTTTAGTAAACAGGAACGCATTTTTAGGTCAGAATACCAATTTCATCCAATCACATGATAAATAAGTGAAGTTGGAAGTGATGACACCAGAAATGAGCAGAGAAAATTGGAAGTGGAACACTATAAGCTGGTAAATGGGTGCTCTCTCCTTATTGGCTGAAATTGTCAGTCCACCTGAAGATGTCTGTTCTGTTTATTAAATTCAGAACGGGTACACATTATTGTGTATCATTATTTTATGCTTTAACTATTGAAAAATAGCAGATATACAAGCTCACAGCGCGGCACCGAGTGCCACGCTGCAAGCTTGTAGATCTGCTATTTTTAAAAAATCGTGAAAATTAGAATTTTGACCCGATTCTATAAGTGTCTTTTGAATTCTTCTTCGATGTTTCTATGTCAGCAATCTGGCCAGCCATCGTCAAAGAAAAGGTCCCTTTCACTGGAGCTCAGTTAGTCTGTTCTTGAGAGACTACTGTGTCAGTGGTTCTCAAACCTTTTCATGTGAAGAACCCCCAAAATGATATGTATTTGGCCACAGACCCCCAACTCAAAATATTTAGTTCCAGGGACCCCCCAGAAGCAAAATTTGAGATACAAACGTTCGCTTTAAAAATACATATGTTCAAAGATTTGCACACATTTTCACAACTTTTTCAAAAATAGCAGATCTACAAGCTCGCAGTGAGCTTGTATATCTGCTATTTTTCACTGGTTAAAGCATTCAATAATTCTAGGCCTAAATGGGTTAAAGAGCTGGAGAGATGGGAATACCCCTAACATTCTATAGCAATGATATGATCAAAATAGCTTGATCACTTACCCTACCTAAAAATCGCGAAGTGAGCAATGCAAACACGACACACTTGCATATCTCCTTGTATGGGCGGTTCTGTCCATGATGTCAGTTACTTTATGTGTATGGGCACGGAACTCCATACATGGAGCCATTACTAATACATTTCGTACTAAAACAGACAGAGTGAAACGTAGGAGCGGTTTGCACCGTTCAAAAAACGAAACAAAGTGTGACACTCACGTGCAATCCTCGCTCTCCTGGTATCCCAGGGATCCCCCGAGGGCCCACCATGGCAGGTCCTATTGGACCCCTCTCTCCCTGGCAAACAATCACATCATTGTCATTATATTACACATTGTTTTGATCCACAAGGTAGTTGTACCCAATGCATTGCTACCATAACATTTCGTCACTGTCGGGCAGAAACCTCGTATGTCCAAGTTTCAAATTTGGATTTTTTTTTCTCGCAAAAGCACTGCTTCATCATACAAGGCGGTCGCACAAAAGTAGTGAAAACAGCAGATCTGCAAGCACACAACGCCTCGCGGTGCGAGGCGTTGTGTGCTTGTAGATCGGCTGTTTTCACTAGTTTAGTTCATTTTTTAAATGATAAATACAGATACGGTTTTGGACATACGAGGTTTCCACCCGACAAGACGATTTGTTTAAATAACATGGCGAACTGCCCCACAAATCCATGGCAGATCATGAGTACCTGAGACGAATAACAGTCTGAGTCCATATTTAAAAATGTTGAATTTAGATATTATTTTGATTTACCAGACTGTGAACCACAAACTAGAAGTTTTTAATCTGTTAAATTCTTAATGCACTCCCCCCTCAATTTGTTGAATTAGATTTGTTTTACTTAACTCATATATATTAGGAATTATAAGACATAATATTTATGGAAAGTGGAAAAACAGTATATCTCCAACAGTTTGTGGAACAACAGTCTAAGTCCGTACAAGCAATATTCAGAAGACAAAGGGAGCAGATAACATTAAAACAGAAATTTGAACAAAATGAGGGGGGAGTGCATTAACAATTTAACAGATTAAAAATTACTAGTTTGTGGCTTACAGTTACAGTCTTAGTCCACTTGCCAGAATCTGAACCCTGGCATATTGAGTACAATAAGGTTTTATGTTAGAAATGTTGAGTATGGGTCCCCAGCATGTAGAAACTGCCGGATGCTAACTTGCATATGTTGAGCAATTTTCATAATTTGCATAATTCGATTTATTTAGCATAATCCCCCATAATAATGGATAATATGTCAAAAACTAATTGGCCGATTTGAACAATATTGGAGTGGTTTTGGGGGTTATTGAGGATGCTGAATCCATTTCTGACATTTTCTAAATTCAAAATGGCCGTTTTAAACCGGAAATGGCCATATACCAACTGGAAAATCAACAAAAAAGTATCAAAATCACCCCACTTTAAGTTGGTATAAGGCCATTTCCGGTTTAAAACGGCCATTTTGAATTTAGAAAATGGATTCAGCATCCTCAATAACCCCCAAAACCACTCTAATATTGTTCAAATCGGCCAATCAGTTTTTGACATATTATCCATTATTATGGGGGATTATGCTAAATAAATCGAATTATGCAAATTATGAAAATTGCTCAACATATGCAAGTTAGCATCCGGCAGTTTCTACATGCTGGGGACCCATACTCAACATTTCTAACATAAAACATTGGTGTACTCAATATGTCCGGGTTCACAATGGGGCTCTATGGGCTGGCAAGTAGACTATCTGGTAAATCAAGAAATAAGAAATATCTATATTAACCACAAAAAAAAAATGGACTTATGCTGCATTCACACTACAGATATATAGTTGAACGTTTTGCTTGCTTGGTCAATGTTATCTCAATGGAAACCAGCTTTAAAGATACAGGACATACACAGAACAAAGCTTTGAAAGCTTTAAAGCTGGTTTCCATTGAGATAACATTGACCAAGCAAGCTAAACGTTCAACTATATATCTGCAGTGTGAATGAGGCAGTAGACTGTTATTCATCTCAGGTGCTCATGATTATTAGGCCAGTAGAAACGGCTTGGTTATTAGAGTTGCCACTAGAATAGTGCGCTCCCCTGAGTGTGGATCTCCAGCCAGGCTGGGGTTTGTTATCCAGAGCCCGCAAATTTTGGAAGTCAATCGTAGTGAATGGGACATGAAGATTCTGACTGATACATCTTGATCACATGACTCCACAGATGATGTGTACAGATTTTCGTTAGTTTTGGACAAAGTCCGCTATAACCGTCTGTTATAGCGCCACCATGAGGCTGATGCGAAACATTTGGGGCAGAGGTTCCTCATTGGCCTGCTGTGTTGCAATGTTTTGCGCCGTTGATCTGGCGGTGCCTGAGATTAGCTGTTGATAGATGGACAGATGGACAGATGGACAGACAAACAGACGCCCAGGGCCGAAAACACAGCACCATGGGATCGAAAGCCAGTGGTTCTCAAACGGCTTCATGTCAAGGACCCCCAATGTGACATGTATTTGGCTGCGGACCAAATACATGTCACATTTTTTCCAAACAGTTTGGATGTTTTTCAAAAAGCATAGGAGATGTACTGTACGAGCTCGCAGCGCAGCACAAAGTGACTCGCTGTTGGCTTACAGTAGATCTGCTATTTTGGAATATCCAACATATAAGTGGATAAAGTGATTAGAATGAGGGTGATGCTACATTAACAGATTTGGCTGGGGACCCTATTGTTTGGAGCTGCCAGCGCCTGTGTCTGCCATGCACTTCTATGGTTAAGGACGCGCTGCAGCGCACCTCTTCCCAGCGCCCTGCGTCAATAAACGCTGCGTGCAAGTGCTCTACAGATGATATTCAAAGTGCTCCTACCTACGCTCCCTCATAAAACACTTTGTCTGATGCCATGGCAATCAGTGCTTCATAGTGCACTAAAATCAATCAACGTCAATTAGCTTCGAGGGAAAAACACACAAATACTAAAAGGGATTCAGTGGACATTCACTCACTCTTATCGTTCAATTAACTGTTTCTCATTTGAAGTTAGAAAAAGGATTATCTCTCAAGTTCTACTCCCTATCATTGATTACGCAGATGTTGTGTACTTGAACACCACAGATACGCATCTTAAGCCTCTTAATGTCTTATACAATTCTCTGTGCAGTTTTGTCCTGAGGTGGACAATTGGCTGCTGCCTAAATCAAGAAGACAATTGCATTGGCTACTCTTTATTTTTAAATGTATTTACTTTAATTGCCCCTCCTACCTGAAAGAGTATTTGGTTCAATCTACATCATCATATCCACTTAGGCACCTGCGATATCCTTACTTTGATGTACCATCAATAACTAAGGAGGTTGGAAGAAGGTCTTTCAGCCATAAAGCTCCATCTGATTGGAATAATCTTCCTCTATCCTTAAGAGCCATTTCATCACTTGGTCACTTCAAGACTTCCCTATATTCTCATCTTGAGACAACTTGTATGTGTTTACCTGTATGTACAACCTATTTGCCCATCAGCTGATGATGTGGTGGGTGCTGGGTGGGTGCTGGGGTGAGGGTGAGCAAGCTATCTGTGTAAGAATGTATCCGTAACTCTGTCTTGTATGTCCGTATGTCTGCTGTTCATGTTCTTTTGTATGTCATGTCCTTATGGGTCCCTCTTGAAAGTGAGATGCTGCATCTCAATGGGGCTTTCCCTTCAATACAATCTTACAAATCTAAGGAGGTTGGAAGAAGGTCTTTCAGCCATAAAGCTCCATCTGATTGGAATAATCTTCCTCTATCCTTAAGAGCCATTTCATCACTTGGTCACTTCAAGACTTCCCTATATTCTCATCTTGAGACAACTTGTATGTGTTTACCTGTATGTACAACCTATTTGCCCATCAGCTGATGATGTGGTGGGTGCTGGGGTGGGTGCTGGGGTGAGGGTGAGCAAGCTATCTGTGTAAGAATGTATCCGTAACTCTGTCTTGTATGTCCGTATGTCTGCTGTTCATGTTCTTTTGTATGTCATGTCCTTATGGGTCCCTCTTGAAAGTGAGATGCTGCATCTCAATGGGGCTTTCCCTTCAATACAATCTTACAAATCTTACATTCAGTGGACACTATGGATCAAACGGGTAAGCTAAAATCTGTCCATAGTGCTGTATATAGCCTATTATACTGTACCTTTTGTCCCTGGAGTCCCTCCGGGCCTTTAGCACCAGCTGGCCCCTGAGGGCCAGTCAGACCAGAGGCCCCGTCCACTCCTCTGGGCCCAGGGGGGCCCGGTATACCAGGGGGCCCCTGGATGAGACAGACAGGACATAACATGTACAGTTGTAAAGCGAGCATTCACATTGTGCACACACAGCAGCAGTCAGCTTAGAATGGAATAAATCTGTACGGTACCACGTTTGTTTGAGGTTAAAAATCAAACATTGGTTCGAAGTGAAGCGGTGAATTTTTATTCTATGTGTACTAGAGCTTTGAAATCAGTGTTCCAGATCTATATATATATAGATATACATTCTGTGTTCTAGATCTATACTTTCTATGTGCTTTAGTTCTATACTTTTATGAATTTTGAATTCTGAATGATTTTGTCTGGAGGGCCAAATTGTCATGTGAAGCTTGACCAATCCTCAATTCTGCATGCACGGGACATGTACGGGACAGACATTCTCACTCCTTGAGAATCTATGGGAATCCTAAAAAAAACAGGTACGGGACAGACAAAGCCACTCCTTGGAAGCGGCTTTCACCGCTTCAAAAACTCACCCTTTCCCCCTTTTCTCCCTGAGTTCCTTTTGCCCCGATGACTCCGTCAAAACCTCGATCGCCCTACGCAGACACAGAAGGCTTTTTATTGTAAACAGTACATTTGACCCCCACTGAGATACAATATGTGTTCTCCCATGGTGGGAGCTCTCATCATGATGCCACATGACATAATGTATGTATCGTCGCTTTCAGGTGTGCAAAACCATCGTACAGGAAATTTAAAAAAAATAACCTGTGTTCCAATGGATCCAATGTAGTTATTATTTAATGTTTATGACCCCCAGACACACTTAACCACTTTGACTTTACATTTAGGCCTAGAATTATTGAATGCTTTAACTATTGAAAAATAGCAGATATACAAGCTCACAGCGCGGCACAGACTGCCGCGCTGCGAGCTTGTAGATCTGCTATTTTTGAAAAATCGTGAAAATTCGAATTTTGAATCCTTCGAAGATTTTTTAGAAAAACCTATGTTTCTATGTCAGCAATCTGGCCAGCCATCGTCAAAGAAAAGGTCCTTTTCATCTACATGGAGCTCAGTTAGTCTGTTCTCTTCTACAGTATGTCAGTGGTTCTCAAACTTTTTCATGTGAAGGACCCCCAAAATGATATTTATTTGGCCACGGACCCCCATCTCAAAACATTTAGTTCCAGGGACCACCCAGAAGTGAGTTACAAACGTTCGCTTTGAAAATACATTATATTCAAAGATTTGCACACATTTTCACAACTTTTTCAAAAATAGCAGATCTACAAGCTCGCAGCGCGCTGTGAGCTCGTATATCTGCTATTTTTCACTGGTTAAAGCATTCAATAATTCTAGGCCTAAATGGGTTAAACAAATTTCAAAAGTAGAAAGAATAGCAGCTCTAAACTGCTCACAAGGCGCTGTGTTGTGTGAGCGGCTATTTTCGCTACTTTTGCACAATACCCTTGTATGACAAACTAGGGTTATTGAATCATGCAGATGCAAAGTTTCTGCCTGACAACGATAATATGTAACTAGAAAAAAAGATGCAATTCTGGGAAATTGCAAGTGTGGTTGCCTACTGTATATATTGTGATCAATATAAAAAAAATACATTATATTGTCCAATCAGAAAAGGGAAAGAAAAAGTCCATTGAACTCAATGGACTGTTGCCAGGTATGCAAGCACACTAATTACATGTATTAAAAAAGAGAAGCATGCATATCAAGTCAAGATCATGTGAAGAAACCTGATTTCTACTTCATCGTACGAAAGGTGTCGCGCTGTGAAAATATTAGATCTAGATCTCACAACGCATTGCATTGCAGATCTACTAATCTCACCTAGCGACAAGAGTGTAAATTACTGTAAGCATAGGCCTACGGGCCATTTTTTTATTTCTCGCCTATACAGAGATATCCAAAATAGCGACGCTTTTACAAATTAAGTGGTTTGTAAAAGATCTTTTATTTAAAGTGTTCAAAGGTGGTAGTGCTTCTAAAGTCATGATATTTTACAAAACCTTTGAAAGAGAAAGCCATTTTCAACGAGCGCAGAGTGCACCTTGGGTACATTTAAGAGAATCCCACAAGTAGATCAGAGGTAGGTAAAATAAGATAGATTCTTATTCCCTGCATGGGCCTGTGATGATTGAAATTCTTAGAGTAACCCCTTGAGATGTAGCATCTAGTTTTCGAGGGGGTCCTGAAGACAATGATACAATGTAACCATGTTTAGAAGAAGAAAAAAAACATCACACAACAAAACAAAACTACAACAACCACATCTGCCAAGCAATGTCGAATGTGACAAAACAAGTGAACAAATAAGATACATTTGTAATTAATTCATTCTTAATTTTGCTTTTAATTTCTTCAAAATATTAGGTCTGGTGTCTTTGAGATGACATGAGTCACGATGTCACGGCGACATGGCAAGAATCAAACCAATGGTTCAGTTAGCAGGCTGCTACAAGACACTTCATCCCAACACATTGCCAAATATAAACTAGAACTCAAATGCGAATAAAACAACAGTAACTCAGGGGTAGAGTGGCCAGTAGAACAGCCATATGGGTACTGCAATGAGCAGGTTGGTGCCTTGCATGGTTTCCTTGTCACGGCCCCTGCCAGTGTCCATGTGTTAGTCTGTCTGCCTGTGTGTGGGCGTAGGCCAAGAGGGCAAAAGCAAGAGGGCGGAACAGACCCGTACTTCCCGTTTCTGCATGACATAGGTGGATACCTTTTTAGGATGCGGAAGCATGTTTGGAGTCTATTCATTTACAATGAGAGAGCTAACGTGAACACAGAGCAAAATAATAGTTCAGAAGCTATGGTCACTGAACTAAATATTGGACCCGATCTTCACAAGCCACATAATTTTAACAAAATTGTCATACTAGAGTGGCTTTTTTCAGCGACACAACAAAGGAGAGAATCAACTTTATTATCGCTCTTTAGCTGTCCCAGCAACACACTCTCGCGGGATCTATAGCACCAGTAAACTGGTGCAAGATTTGCCGTCAGAGCCGGCGCCCACTTAGGAGGCTTTTTGTAGGATTTGTGTACCATGTCACACTCTAGTGGATCCAATGATGTTGAGCTATCTTCATAAATTAAATATCTTTGGCTTGGCTCCTGGCTTTGCAGACCTGTCTCTGGTCATCTAATCTCACTCACCTGGCTGCCATCTACTCATCAACCTCCACTCCATAAAAGCCCTGGTCTCCATAAAAGCCCTGGTCTCCACGCAGCGTGCTGCCAGGTCGTTTTCACAATCTCCGTGTGGTAATGCTTCTAGCCAGTTATTCCTATGGTATTTTTCAGTCTAGTCTTTTGAGTGTTTGCCTGCAGTACTGTTCCTGTTTTTGCTCTCTGTGTTTTTGGTTTTGGACTTATACCAGTTTTTCCTTCTCTTCAGTCTGCCTGTCTGTTTGCCTGCTCGCCTTTGCCTCTGCCTGCCATATCAGACAACAGCCCCTACCCCAGTGATATTCAACTGGCGGCCCGCGGGCCAAAATGCGGCCCCAGCAGAGCTTTCTTGTGGCCCCTGGAGAACATTCCATATTCCAATGTAAAAATAAATGTAACAAATTATTATTGGATGGTTGGTTGTACAGGATGACCATTTTGAATGTTCAGCAGTTTATTTTTTCACTATGTTGCTAGGCACCTCGGCAACATGGTGAAAACGAGTTCTGAGTGCATTTCAACCATCCATTTGAAACAATTTCTGGGTCTTGAGCAGGGCAGGAATTTCAGGGAGGCCATGAAGGTCATGGCCGCCGTTGCCCCTCAGTTTGGCCTTGTGCCCCTCAAACCAATGGCATGACCTGAGGCCACAGTGGCCTTAATGCCCCAGCTGACTGTACCACTTCATCCTCTGTCTCTTTCTTGTCAATCTGTAGACACCAGTGTCTCTTTCTTGTCATGTAGACAACGGTGTCTTTTGTTGAGATTCTCAGCTATATCTTTATCCATGCCTTATACTTCTTTGCCTTTTTTTCTTGTTACGTCGGCACATTGTGAGCTTATAAATCAGCTATTTGAAATTCAAAAGAATAAAATAAAATAGTTCAAAATGTCTAGGGATAAGGGGTATTATGGAGCTCATTGGAATGAGCTCCATAATGTGATTTTAACTTAACAGTTTGGTTTCTCAAATGCCCTTTGAAATAGTGTAACAAAGTCATGACGTCACTCGCTCATTCCCTGTTTTGCAGAAGTAATTTCTCTATGGAGAATATAACATTGAGTCATCTTAAAATCATCTCATATAAGCATTGTGGTCCAAAAATAAACAAACTGTCTCCACGATATTGTCGGGTGGGCTCTGTATGGTTTATGATAGTCAGTCACTAATATTTGATACAGTCTATATCTGGCAAAAATGTAACTAATTTGGCGAGTCTGCGACAGTAACATTAGCGTTTTCTCAGCATCAGTTGATTCTTCATATCCATATGAGTCAAACCGCTGAGATCATTTGTTTATGTTTGGAACACAGTTCTTATATGACGTGATATGAAAAAAGTCTATTGGAATTCAGAATGGGGTGAAAAAAAAAACAGGACCCAGGTAGGATGTGTAAATGACGTAAAACTTTGCAGCTCTATTAACACTGACATTAACACTAATAAAGAGCAAGGGTTTTTTAAGCAAATGAATACTGACCGGTGGATGACGTCAATGTGACAATTCTTCTCACTGTCTCTAATTATCTTTTGTGCTTTGTAAAGTTCAAAGCCATCATTTGGAAAACGTAGAAAGTGAAGAAGGTAAGGAAGTAGACAACATTTTAGAGATGGCCATGGAAATAATAACAATAATTACACTTGACTTTTAAAGCAATTTTGGAAAATGGGTTATACATTGCTCTCTCTAAGCCTTCCCTCTCTGCTTTCGTACTTACTTAAAAAAAAAAGGAAAAAAAAGTTCAAAGGGATGAGGACAACATCTCCCTCTATTTTATTCATGGTAATATTATTGACCAGTCCTTTTGTCTGTGGCAAAAATATATTTTCAAAGCAGTAAGTTTGATTTGTGCAGTGCTGAGATTCCTTCACCCTTAAATTCAATTAATTCTTTCAATGGACTAAACCTTGTTTTATTTGATGGCCTTTCTGCCCTAGCATTTGGCCTTTGTGCCCTAAAAAAATTTACACCACCCAAGGCCAAATGGCCGGGCCCCTAAAACGATGAAATTCTAGGCCTGGTCTTGAGAGAGAAATAATTCACCTGGATTGTGTCCAGCTTCTCCATCATAATCATCATCGAAATCTAAGCCTGTGCTCTATAAAGGACTGGCACAGAAAACATCAAAATGCATGAATGCAGTATGAAGCAGGCCCTAATAAGTATCTAATCTAGTATCTGCTCTCTTTCCATGGCGACAACCCTTTGGAGTAATGGTTAACAGTTTTACTGTCAGCCCATTTCAGTGTTTTTTTACGACCACAAGAAAACGCTGTTTACACATCTATCCGTTCTGTCCATTCTTTTCAGTACCCTGGGTGACGCTAAATTCCACCATAGTTACACTCATACAACCATGCGAACAAAATGAGCAAATAGCTACTTTTGCGTCGGGCGCTCCACGAGCTCAGATCTTTTTTCGGAAATGAAAATCCGACTTACGGGTGAGGAGGAAAGTGTGTTTTTATGTATAATGCATTCTAACCAGAATCAAAACAAGGCCGACTCAGAATGGACCGTGCACTTCCGCGTTTTCGTTCAGTCACATGATCTGCCACTGGAGGCAAGGCAAGTGTTTCGTATGACACACCTGTTTGTTAAATCGGCAAAAATAATGTATTTTGAGTTCAATGAGTTGTTTTATAACAAAAATAGCCTATTCTCGTCAACCTTCGTCTGTGGGTTGGTTGCCTAATTAATAATTCTCGTCAATCTACCTCTGTGGCTTTGAAAGAGTTAAGATATTGGACATTCACGCGGGAGACCCGGGTTCGAAGCTGGGTGGGGAGGTTTGGATCACCTCCATTACATATATATATATATATGCTTGTTTGTATTTTGTGCCCATCTCTGCCTAATGGACAAACATGTCCATCGTTGTGTCTTATCAGACATATAGCGAACAACAAACGGTGAAACGGTTAACCATGAACATTTTCGTTCATTTCTGTTGTCACAGTCTTGTGGCCCCCGACTTCAATTGATTTTACAATTGTGGCCCACTGCCTAATCCAGTTGGGGCCTACCCCCTCGGTTCCTACTTTGTTCATTAAAAACCCTTGGACTTAAATGCTTCTGTCTTGTGTTCTGCTTTTGGGTCTGCCAGTTTTGTTACTCGTGACATTCCTCCGCCATCGCTGTATGAATGTGTGAGTGAATGGGTGAATATAATGCACAATCTATGTAAAGCCTATTATACAGGAGTGCTACGGCATCACCCGCTTCTCACAGTATATTGCATAGTGCACGACAGCAAGTCGCAACTCGCAACAATATTCCAAATCTCAACCATAGAGTTATAATAATCATAGCTAGAGGGCGGACTGCCCCTGCCACCAGCGCGTGAAGCACCTGGAAGTACCACTACTTCCTGGATCGGCTCCAACGTTGAAGCCAACAGAGCAGAGTGCACTAGCGTTTCAGACGATAGAAGCATGCGCGGTATCGTCCCAAATGCGGAAGTCCTGCAATACCTGAATAGTCCACCAGGCTTCCGAGGCTTCAATCATTGTCTGCGTTTCTGGGGGCTTGATCTTAACAAGCAAGATAGCACCCCATAGCATAGCAGCAAATAACATAGAGACAATTAATGAAAAGCCATTCTGCAAAAAAAATAATAATACAATTCGGAGCTTTGATATCCTCAATCACGTATTAATCCATAATAGAGGGGAACTTGAACTGTGTAGTTTGACGGCTGGCAAAGTGAACCCCTCAGGCTCCAACTCCTCCGAGGAGTCCTCGGTGATGTCATACATTCTGTATTCACACTAATATCACCTGCTTCTGCTCCTCCAATCTTGTTTTACATTTTATCTTTTTTTATTTCCCTCCAAAACTTTGCAATATACATTTTTTGACATTATGTGGTTAACATTTTGGCTACTCTCAGAGAGGCTTCTCGTTTGTGCTTTATCATAAACAAAGACAAAATCAGAACACAAGCACACACACACACACACACACACACACACACATGATTTAGCACAATGAATTTCTATTGGTTGATTGATAATAAACAGGTTGTTGTCTCCAGTCAGTAAGACATTGACACCCACTACCCGATTTAGCAAATTAACACATCTGGTGCCAACCCCCGAGTTTCCCGAGTTTGTATTGATACCAACGCTGTGCCAACCCCGAGTTTCCCGAGTTTGGGCCGTTTTTGAAAAAAAAAAAAAATACATTTTTTCAAAATCTTTTTTTTCAAATTTTTTTTTTGGACCTCCAGAAATGTATTAGGCATGATCGCGATCGCGAAATTGCATGTTTAACCCCCATACCAACCCATTCTTTCAAACATGGCAGCCATGTTTGTTTACATCTGAAGAAAACATAATGGCCCATAAATCATGAATGCCTGAACGGATTTCCAAGCGGATTTTTTTGTTTGAAAGCTGTGAACAGCATCTACACACGTGGTGCATCATCTAGGCATGGGCGTGCACTTTTTACACAATTGCACAATTACATGGAAGTCTATGGTAACCATGGCAACGCGAGACATTGAAGAGAAAAAATCATTGCAACATAAGTGTTAACAGTAATGTTATTTTTCCGGTGGAAAAAAAGAGACGTCTTTTTAATGTCACCTCCTTTGTTTACATCCACATTGGGTAAAAACGTCTGTGGATCTTCAAAGGTTAGTAAAAACGCTCGAAATCGCTGGCAAGGGGAGGCTAGACAATGTTTTAACTCTGTCAGTTAAAGGTCCGCTGTCCCCAAATTATAATAGTATGATACAGTCCTCAAACAGTCTGAAACTGTCTCAGTGTAATCTGCCCAACAACAGCTAACCAGTACAGTAAGTAGTCATACAGTCAGGCTATACAGACAATTGATTTGATTGGCCCACAATGACGTCATAAAATATTAACTTGTTTTTTAAGATGATTCTTTAAGTGACAGTAACCCTTTAGGTGACAGGCCCCCTTTAAAGAGTAACAAAAAATATATATTATATGTCGTCATTTCGGGTGGAAACCTTGTATCTCCAAGTTTAAAATGTGTATGTTCTTTCGCAAAGTAAAGCCCCGCTTCATCATACAAGGCCGTCGCACAAAAGTAGTGAAAACAGCAGATCTACAAGCACACAACGCCTCGCGGTGCGAGGCGTTGTGTGTTTGTAGATCGGCTGTTTTCACTAGTTTAAATCATTTTTAAAACGATAAATGCAAAACAAACGGTTTTGGACATACAAGGTTTCCACCCGACAACGACAATATATATTTTGTTTATATTTGGGTGGGTCCAGGCCTACCCAGGCCCACCCATAGCTACACCCCAGGTACATGTAATCACATGATAAGAAGACCACGCTAAAGCCGGTAAATCCTGGTACATACCTTGGAGCCGATCAGTCCTTCTTTCCCTGGGACTCCGGGGGCCCCTGGGGGCCCGACGTCGCCCTGCAAAGCAGATAGAGCATAATTATGTGACTCTCACTCTAACACACAACAAGCCATAATATGAACGTTGCAATGTTCAACGGACTGTGGTGCGCTCAGATGGTCAGGGACTAGAGGTCTTCGGACCTGCCCGAGATCCGAAATTACCCGCGATCCGAACCGCCCCGAGCCGGGTAACGGGGCCGTTTTCGAGCTTTTACCGCGGGGCGGGCCGGGGCCGGGGCCGTCTGCCCCGGTTCCCCGGGTATCTCCTGTTACCCGAGTGGAGCCGAGACAGGCCGAGATTGAAGTGAAAGCGAACGCAACAACTGCACCAAATAGATAACGCCACACGATGGCACTAAAGATGCAGCATGTAATCTGTTGCATTGGTTGTGAGAACTGACTCACTCAGTCACAACAACACTGACTGTATCAGTTGGATTGTTATTATTATCAAAGATATTAACGTAACGTTTTGGTTAACGGTTTACAATGGAGTTGTCATTGCGTGTTGTCATGCTCTGCAGAGCAAAATGGACACTCAAAGCAGAAAGATATAATGAACAACACATGCGACAGAAAACGATAGCATTAGCATTTGCTAGCCAAAGAAGAAGGAATAAAACATGGATTTATTTGTATTTACAAACTGTCCGCATTGACTTACTGGTCTGGGAAAAGATCATCTTTTGGCGAGAGGCACAGCGCCGCTGACAGCAACAGCAGCACCGTGGCGACGTTAGGTAAGAAATATGTCTGATACAACTCTTAATATAATAACGTTGGCATTCTTTCATTTCGGGGCGACAGGTTCGGGTCTCGGATCTCCCGTTCTGCTCGGGTTTCGGATCCAATTTTTCTAATAACAGGCGGGGCCGTTCGGATCGGATCCATCACGTCTCGGGGCTGATCGGGTAACGGTTCTCAAATTCCAAATGATAGACGGGGCCATATGGGTCCGGGTCCATTTCCCCCGGGTCCTTTTGGGTTCGGGTAGTTCAAATTGGACCCGTGAAGACCTCTATCAGGGACGGCTGAGCAGAAGGCTGTGTTCTGAGAATAGCAGTGTTTCTGAGAATAGCAGAATAGCTGAGAATAGCAGTGTTTCTCAAACTTCCAAATTTCAAGGTCTCCCCTTAACTCTGACAGTGTACAAATGGAACCAAATGGACCTGTTAGGGTCCATTTGTACACTGTCAGAGTTACAGACTTGTATGGGTCAATTTAGACCTCCCTAAAGGAACCTACAGAGTCCCTGGAATCCACTTTGAGAACCACTGTCCTATGGTGCAGAGGTTCAATCAATTGTGTTCCGCCAACTCGGTTAAACAAAACGTCACCTTCTTAAACTTTCTGCTCTGTAAAGCGCTTTGAGCTGCATTTCATGTCATGAAAGGTGCTATACAAATAACGTTTTTTTATTATTATTATTATTAAGCTAATGGCCAAAGACATTTTTTAGGAAAATGATATGTTTGCCCAAGTCAGCTCCTCGTGACATTGGCCACCTCTGGTAAAATCACCTACCTCCTAATTGAAAAGGACATAATGGCCTAGTGTGACTTGGGCCAAAATAGGCAATTTTCTGGGGCCAAAGTCACATTGGTTTAGTGAAAAAATTGGCTAAGTCTGGAGTAAGTTAGTAAATAATTTGGCCTAAATCAGGTTTATCCTATTTAATCCTCTTATGTTACATACCTGACATGCAGTGTTATTTTTATATTAGTCTTAAATGGTTATAAACGTTTTGGTTTTGTTTTGGAAAACAAACAAACAAAAACGACATTGGCCATTAGTTTAAGAAGGTGACGAAAGTACAGTTTTAAGTTCCTATTTATCTGTGTCACAATGAAAACTCATTTTATTGTGACTTATTTTTAGAACGGGTACACATTATTGCGTATCGTTATTTTATGCTTTAACTATTGAAAAATAGCAGATATACAAGCTCACGAGCGCGGCACCGAGTGCCGCGCTGTGAGCTTGTAGATCTGCTATTTTTTTTTTTATCGTGAAAATTTGAATTTTGACCCGATTCTATAAATGTCTTTTGAATCCTTCCCTAACCCTAACCCTTAATAATTGACAATCCAGTGTCGGGTACACATTTTATGCTTTAACTATTGAAAAATAGCAGATATACAAGCTCACAGCGTGGCACCGAGTGCCGCGCTGTGAGCTTGTAGATCTGCTATTTTTGAAAAATCGTGAAAATTTGAATTTTGACCGGATGTCTTTTGAATCCTTCCCTAACCCTAACCCTTAATAATTGGCAATCCAGTGTCTTGCCATTTAGCCAGCCCACAGGTTGGAAACCAGCTTGGTCTTACCTGCTCTCCCTTCCTTCCTGGCAGGCCAGGCCGCCCATGGAGCCCAGTATCACCCTTGGACACAAGCACATAGATTACTTTCATAGCCCTTGTTCTCATTTTGTGTCTTTATTGTGTGTGCATTTATTGGTTGGCAAAACGCAAACATACACTCATATATTGCAACCAATGGGTCTCAATTTCATGTAATGTAATGCTATACCGTCTTAGTACACTCTAATACTTCTGTGGTGTATATTCCGTTTGGAATAATTGGGTACTAATGGTCAATCTTTGACTCCGAGTGACAACGTTTGATATTCCTAATTCCTGTATATTCCGTGTTCCTTATTTCTGTACTGTGGTTGGGACTGTTTGAGACCTCTGGCATGACTATTCATGGGTTGCATTTGTAGTCCTAAACGGCCATGTTGAGGACCAACACAGGTTTTTCAATTTGTCTGATTAGCTAATGTTCTTCGCCAATCAGAACACCTGTGTTGGTCCTCAACATGGCTGGTGTGACTACAAATGCAACCCATGAATAACTCAATCGTTAATTGTGTGATTATTGATTGGGTGCACCTGTCTGAACTCGTTCACTCCTCCACTCTGGACTACAGGTATATTTGGCTTGTGTCCGTTCACACTCCTCATGTTATGAAGACGGTCTTGTTACTGATAGCTCAACAAATAAACCACTGGTGTTTGCAGTGCCCGGTGTTGCATTATGGTTGTATATATAATATATACCGGTATATACTATAGAGACATCATCATACTCCAATGGTGTATGCCAGGTAAATACCCTCCACAGTACGTTCTCTAACTTTGACACATGACCAAACACCAGCTGTGCCATAAAAGAGAATTTATTTGATTCAAAACCTCACCGTGCTATTTCCTCCGGCTAATATCTCCTACTCATACGTACGTCTCCTATTTCTCCTTCTCACCTTCTCTCCTTTGGCCCCGTTCGCTCCGCAGGCCCCCTTGGGTCCCCGGTCGCCCTGGAAACCCATGAGTTAGTCATTGGCAGAGTCACATGAAACGAAGTCGTCAGTCACAGAGCTCCAAAAGCAGCAATTACCTATGCACAGCATGGAATGCTCTTTTCATCTGCCACTTAGCCGCCCAGTACACTGTACACACATGCATGGAAATGAACACCAACGTGCATGGCGCCCACACATTCACCGCTGTATGACTCATTAAAACCCATTCAGAACGGGTACACATTTTGTGTATCATTATTTTATGCTTTAACTATTGAAAAATAGCAGATCTACAAGCTCGCAGCGCGGCACCGAGTGCCGAGCTGCGAGCTTGTAGATCGAGCTTGTAGATCTGTGAGCTTGTAGATGTGCTATTTTTAAAAATCGTGAAAATTAGAATTTTTACCCGATTCTATAAGTGTCTTTTGAATCCTTCTATGGTTTTTTGAAAAAAAAACATGTTTCTATGTCAGCAATCTGGCCAGCCATCATCAAAGAAAAGGTCCTTTTCCCCTCCACTGGAGCTCAGTTAGTCTGTTCTTGAGAGACTACTATGTCAGTGGTTCTCAAACCTTTTCATGTGAAGGACCCCCAAACTGATATGAATTTGGCCACGGACCCCCATCTCAAAATATTTAGTAGTTCCATGGACCACCCAGAAGCAAAATTTGAGTTACAAACGTTCGCTTTGAATATACATATATCCAAAGATTTGCACACATTTTCATGACTTAAAAAAAATATATACAAGCTCACAGCGCGGCACCGAGTGCCGCGCTGTGAGCTTGTATATCTGCTATTTTTCACTGGTTAAAGCATTCAATAATTCTAGGCCTAAATGGGTTAATGAGTGCCCGTTTGCTCAGTTGTTCGCCGGTCTTACTGTTGAGTAACTATCAGCAAGTGCAGCAGAACTCAATTCATTTCTGTATGGCCAACATACCAGACAGAAAGTACAGTAGGAACAAGCTGCACAAGGGCAGCAGGAGATACGGTTAATTTGAAGAGTTCTGAACGCCCTTTGTGGATTCTGAGTGGGCTGATAACGTTTGGATTAGGCAGCGCAACGCCTGATTAATAATAACTCATGATGATATATGATTGCACATCTATTGGCCGACACAAATTATCTACGATCAGAGAGAATTGACTTTGTCGTAGCAAGACGATTTCATCCCAGTTTTGTCCTTTTCACTTTTGGGGAGGACTATGATTCATGCAGTTAAAAGTGGCCTCAGGATCCCATTTATTTAACAAAAGGGAAGTAAGGAATTAGCTCTGCTATTTGTATCATAATAATATGATGTATGAACAGTAGAGATGCACGATCATGACATTTTGGCCGATATCCCATATTTTACAGGCTCTGTCGATACCAATTCCAATACCGATATGTGTATTACATTATTATATTATAATGCAATATAGATTTTATTGGAATCGGTATCAACAGATATGACACTGAAAATATCTCAATTTAATATTTGTATTTAAAGAAATCCAAGTTGAAAAGCCCTGATTGAATCTTCAGCCTTCATCATTAAAAAGGGCTTTTTCAGCTTCACATTGAAATGTGAATATTATAAAACTAAATATCGGCTAAACCGAACGATTCAATACCGATAATGCATTTTTATGGCCGATATGATGGCCCGATTAATCGTGCATCCCTAATGAACATTGGTGGACAAAGTACTTGAGTCAAACCTATACTCCTGGTCAAATACAACTCGACTACAAGTGAAAGTTGCTCATTCAAATGTGTTCTTTAATACTAGGTATTCAAGGTATTCAAAAGTACAACATGCTTTTAAAAATACATGAGTACGCCGGTGGTTTTCAACCAATGGTTCAGGGACCACCACCAGTGGTCCTTGAGGGGGTTCCAGGTGGTCCCCAGCTAAATGGAGAGTTGGTAACCAAAAGGACGAATGGTTTCATTTTACGTTCTCAAGAGTTAAATTATTGTTAAACACCTGAATTACTTAATTTACAAGAAGTGTACACAATTAGAGAATGTAATGTTGTTGTTTTGATCTACATTTGCCTGTTATCTCTCCAATGGTACCAACATCAATACAGCACGGACAGAATTATGGACAAAATCTTATCCAACCATAACAAAATATTCTACGTTTTGGGTCTGAGAGGCTAAATCTCTGTGGCTCAAGCACCCATTCATGGACCTCGATATGAAAAGGGTTGCAAACCACAGCTCTTAAAAATCCATTTTATTTTGAATATCAAAGCATTTTCCCCAATCTATTCAAATGATGACGTATGAACAACATCATCAGCCTCGAACCAGGGTGCATCTAGATTGAAACATGAAAGGAAACGGCAGCCAGCACAGAAATCTTCAATAGATCAATGATTGCATTAGAGATTCTGTACACATACTTGAACTCCCAAACCCACAGGGAGAAATACAAAGATGTGCGAACAGAGCACCCATTAGCCATTATATGTTTCCTGCCCTGCACAGAGTAGACCTCTGACACGCTGTAGAGCAACTGCATGTAAACGGAGCTACTACCTTTAGTTTTGGCGAATATGTCCCCAAATTGTCCCAAAACCCTGAAGGATTTCTTCTGTTTCAAAAAGCTTTATACCAAGCTACCCTTGCCATCATGTATATATTTCTAACGGCAAATTAACATTATTTGTTTTTTAAGTTGCAATGTGACATAGCTTACAGTACACAATGCTGTACCCTGTATACTTAACCATTTCTTTATTAAATTGTTTTATTGTGCTTTTGAAACTTGCTTTGGCAATGTAAACAATATGTTCTCAAACTGAATTGAATTGGACTCTGCATCAGTTGAACAAATCCTCCTGCACAAATTGTGGTTATAATAAAGGTAGTAGTAGGAACTAGGAACATGGTAGTGAGTTTAGTTAAATAAATTGTCCATTTAAAATCATGTTAAAATTTGCCAATGAATACATTTGCAAAATTGGATGCAAAAGCGGAATACATTGACAGCCCAAAAGCCTGTAAATATTGTACAGGACATTAGTTAGTTCAGGTACATCAGGAACCCCGTAGGAGAGCATGGATGTGTACAAAAAACATTCCATTGTGCATACAAAATCTGTATCATATACAGTACAAAGTCGCTACAGCATTTTATTCTTCTTATCCTTAACCTAAAAGGTAGTTCTTGCACCATTTTACTGTATCTGATAAACATATGGGGAGATAAAAGAAAAGGATGGGAATGACAGGGTGTTCCAGCAGGTCTCACTGGCTGCACCTTCCAGTTTGTACTTCAAAGCATGCAGTGGGATCAGCCCATAACCTGCAGTATGCTGCAGTGTCTGCATGGTACTAACTAGAAGCAGTGCTCTTCCGAGCACAGGTCTCCACCAGACCGTGCGTCCTGGTGAACTGATCGGTGGAGTTATAGGTAAAACCACAAATCAGCCTGTTATAGCGCCACCATGAGGCTGATTTAAAAAAAAATACGTGGCATTTCTTCCTCGGCCTAGTGGGAACGTGTGTGCGCGATTTCATGATAATTGCACTTTGCGTTTGTGATTTGAGGCATTTTGTTCAAAACGGCTCAATCCTACAAACTTTGGAAGCCAATCTTAGCCAATCAGGATGGAATATGCCAAATCGGACAGATCCGTGTCGATCACATGACTGTCGAGATACTGCCTACCGATTTGTAGGATTTTTGGACAAAATCTGTAAGAATAGTGCACAGAAATGTGTTTTGCAAACATCGGCCACTAGGTGGCGCTAGAAAAGGCCCATTTGAAAAATTTAGGGCAGAGGTTCTAGATTGGCATCCAGGGAATGTGTGTGCTCACTTTGGCAGCGACCGGGCCAACGGCGACTGAGATTAGCTGCTCACAAACTGCGAGGACGCACGCAATCCTACAAACTTTGGAAGCCAATCTTAGCCAATCAGGATGGAATATGCAAAATCGGACAGATCCGTGTCGATCACATGACTGTCGAGATACTGCCTACCGATTTGTAGGATTTTTGGACAAAATCTGTAAGAATAGGGCACAGAAATGTGTTTTGCAAACATCGGCCACTAGGTGGCGCTAGAAAAGGCTCATTTGAAAAATTTAGGGCAGAGGTTCTAGATTGGCATCCAGGGAATGTGTGTGCTCACTTTGGCAGCGACCGGGCCAACGGCGACTGAGATTAGCTGCTCACAAACTGCAAGGACGCACGGACGCGAAACATCGGCCACTAGGTGGCGCTAGAAAAGGCCCATTTGAAAAATTTAGGGCAGAGGTTCTAGATTGGCATCCAGGGAGTGTGTGTGCTCACTTTGGCAGCATCCGGGCCAACGGCGACTGAGATTAGGCGCTCACAAACTGCGAGGACGCACGGACGGACGCACGGACGGACGGACGGACGCACGGACACACGGACGGAGGGGAAAACATACTCTCCCCTCAGCCTTCGGCTGGTGGAGACAATTAGTAGCCAAACAGGGAGAACAGAAAATGAACTATAGCATAGCACAGTTGCACTCACTCACACAATATGTAGGGCTGTCTCGATCATGACATTTTACACGACGATTATTTGTCACTCAAATAATTGCGATTAACGATTTAATTGTGTTTTTGTCGTTGACAATGACATTTCTGTTTGGCTTTTAGGCTTTGAAGTTGCACATGGCAGATATGACACATAACCTAAATATACAAAGAAATTACTGACATATTTGACAACTTTATACTTAAAAAAAAAAGAACACTGATAGTGGAAATAGCCGATCTACAAGCTCACAACACGTCGTGATGCGACGCGTTGTGAGCTTGTAGATCGGCTATTTCGACTATTTTTTACTTGAAAAACATTTTTCAACATGGAAACGATTATGACGATTATGAAAAATAATCGCGATTAGACGATTATGTAATAATTGTGACAGCCCTAAAAATATGCACACATTTTGCACTAATGTTAAACATCTTGAAATTCTCCGTGTGGTCGAAATACCTTGGCTCCTCGAAATCCATTGACACCGATCTCTCCCTTCTCGCCCCTGAGCCCTGGCAGGCCATCTTTCCCGGGTAAACCCTGCAGAGAAGGAGGCAACAGACAGTCATCCTGCGGGGGTCCTTTCATGGGAAGAGATTACATCTGACAGAGAACACAAGTAGCCTGTCTATCATTATGGACTGGCGGGGAGAAGGGAGAAGCATGTTGCACAGAACAACAAAACTCACCGATTCACCAGGTACACCATGTTGGCCTGCCTCTCCCTGCAGGCAAACAACAACACATACCATCTGTTAACTAGGCCTGTAGAATTAGTATCTACGCACACGTCTGCTGCTAGGGTTAATTGACGATATTCACATGAGTGTCCATTTTGTTACTATTAAGTAAAAGCAAAACATCCACTGTGTGAATAATATCATCGATCGACCTGATTATGTGTTATGATTAGGGATGGAGCTCGAAACAGGCCCGCTACAAACTCGATAACAGCTTTATTATACCCGGTATCAATACGCTTTGGGCTTATCAAGCTTGTTATCGAGCATACATAGCGGCCCATGACGGCATGTTTAAACAATCAAGACAAGAGGCGATCTAGAAATTATTACAGTATTATTCATAATATAAAGACATTTAACACTTATTCCACACTAATGAATGATTGTTTTAATGATATTTAATCAATTGTGATCTACATAGATGGTGGTTATATCGATAAAAGCCCGGCTCAATAAGCAGGATCAATAAGGTGCTCATTATCAATAAAAATGAATGAGTTCCATCCCTAGTCATGATGCTGATAATAGTGTTGGTGCATGGTGGCACTTGCCTTCTGTCCGCCTGGCCCACGAGGTCCCTGGAATCCAGTGGAGCCTCTCTCCCCAGGCTCTCCCCTCAGACCCTGATATTAGACACGCACACGCAAGCGCAGGCAGGCACACACACACACACACACACACCTTCCTTTTCATAACAGCCCCGACATATCTACTACCGAAATCACCTCCTTTTTCTCTAATCGTCTCCCCGTGATAGGAGAACAAATCTCACCTGCTCCCCAGCAGGGCCCTCGTTGCCCTTCACACCTTTCTCTCCTTGCGTTCCTTTGGGTCCTCGGTCGCCCTGCAATGGAGAGAGAGGATGGAAGCATAAAAAAAAAGCAAAGCCAAAGGATTGGACTACAGTAAGTAAAAAGTGTAGTTTTAGGGGTGAACAGTAAGGATGTGGTGGTGTTCACTGACGGTCTCTCCTTTGTGGCCCCTCTCTCCGGTTGGTCCTCCCACCAGCACCGTGTCCCCCTGTGGAAGACCATGCACACACACACGTCAGCATACTGTACAACAGGGTTCCCCAATTAGTTTTCCCCAAGGGCCGAATTATGTCTAGGTTACCAAGCCGAGGGCCACGACATTGCAGGGGGCGACGGTGGCGTTCCCACTACTCCAGTGACATTTTTCGTCGTTGTCGGGTGAACATCTTGTATGTCCAAAACCGTTCGTTTTGCATTTATCATTTTAAAAATTATTTAAACAAGTGAAAACAGCCGATCTACAAGCACACAACGCCTCGCGGTGCGAGGCGTTGTGTGCTTGTAGATCTGCTGTTTTCACTACTTTTGTGCGACGGCCTTGTATGATTTGTGAAAGAACGTACACATTTGGAGATAAGAGATTTCCACCCGACAACGACGATATACTAGTGTTGTTGCTGCTCTTATACCACCATTATTACTGGGGTTGGTGTGGGCCAGACAGTAGCCCCGCGGGCCGCCTATTGGGGAACCCTGCAGTACATCCTCTTAATCCACTTTCAAAAAAACGTTATCGTCTACTCAGGCTTTTGTGAACACCCTGGACAAATTTTAATTGGCTTGATTCAATATTTAGATATTTGATATTGATTTTATCAGACACTCCCCATCGGGGCCCATTCCTATACAAACCCATTGTAACTTCAAACTCCATTTTAACCATGACAGATTCATCAAAAACGCCAGTCTTTTTATCTTAATATAATAATTTCTTATTGTATTCAACTTTTTCCATTTTCCCAATTTTCTTTTTTAAATAAAGTCACCAGTTTATCAGTGTCTGATACAATGAATATCAAATATCTAAATATTGAATCAAGCAAATTGAAATCTGTCCACGGTGTTGACAAAAGCCCGAGGAGACGATAAAATGACCAAATGTTTTTAGAAAGTGGAATATCCCTTTAATGGGTTCATTGGGTTCACTCCGAGGGCCCTACTTACACGATCTATGACGCACGACGCAAAACGTGAGGAGAAAATGTGTCGGGGGTGCGTCCAAGGCAGTTTTGCCAATTAGGTGGCACGCTATCTGGGCATTAAGATGGCGCAAAGGGGTTGCATTTAGACTTTGAATTAGCCATGGGTGTGTTTGGGGGCAATACATTAATTAAACCAATCAGAGTGTCGACTCCCATTATCTTTAAGAAGCGAGTGAGCCTTCATCATCAGTGCCTTGATATGCGTATGAAAATTGCATTTGACCATCTATGTGAGTAGCATTAATCATGTGATATACCTTCTATGGTATAATGTGATATATACCATATCATCTGATACGGTTGTCCTCAGTTAAGAGACTGAAGTGTCTGACAACCCATGTTGGCTAGGACAGTGATCCACTGCTTTAGTAGATATCAGCTATCATCTTTGTGCTGTTATAGCTGATGAGATAGGGTTTTATTTGTATTTTATTTTTGGTTTTTAGCTGTCTGTTTTTGTTGTACTATGCGTAGTTGCTTTTTATTTCCCTTGTCTAAAAAAAAAGATACATACATATTCATACATACTGATTCAAGTACAAGTATGTTACTTCGTTGTAACCTCAGTTATGCCCAAAAATAAATAAATATGTTTAAAGCTATACTGTGTAAGTTGCTCAACTGGTGGTCTGTAGCAGTATAGCAAACCGCGGTCGCGTTTGCTTTTTTCGTCCGTTTTTCGCTCGCGGACCGGGCCGTCAGACCACCGCGTCCGCCTCGCCTCGCCGAGATGCTTTCAATGAGGTCTCCCGTGTCCTTCTACTAGCAGCGGTTGGGGAGTTTGTATGCTAGACTCTTCCAGTGTAAACACTGCAGTGTACTTCCTGAAGGCGTGTTTCCTAAACCCACCAGAGAGCCCGGCAGTGTATGTTCTGCGCTGTGATTGGCCGGCAGTGTATAACCCTCGCTGTGATTGGCCGGTAGTGTGATGACGCAATTTTTCCGCGAAAACCGGGGGATCAGGGGATCATAGAAAACATATAAAGAGAAGGCTTTAGAAGCTGAAAATAACGGAGTGGGGGTTCTAAAACTTTAGCGATTTAACAGCTAGGACCATTTTAAGATTTGTTTTATAAAAAAAGTTACATGGTATAACTTTAAAAAATAATAGTGGTATAACCTAATGCTGTCAAACACTGTTCAGGGGCCTGCCATCAGAATGGCTACGCCGGGGGACCGCCGGGGGGGGGGGGGGGGGGGGGGGGGGGGGGCACAATCTAGTTACTTGAAAATTGCAAATAATTTGTCATTTGCCTCTTTTCCCACGTCTCTGCTGGTTATCTACTTTGTCCGCATAAGTGAATGAATGCACGTACACACAAAGCAAGCACGTACGCAGGCAAGCGCGCGCAAACAAACACACACACACGTGCGCGTGCGTGCGTGCGCGGTAATGCTCATTAGACTTTAAAATGCACACGCACCTTTTCTCCTTTGTCACCTTGTGCCCCCAATTCTCCCTGAAAGGAAAAAAAAGGAGAGCAAGACATTCCATTCATCCGTGTCAATTTAATTCACTATTTTACATGAGTGCTGCACTCGGGGGAGAGAGCCGGCATGATGGCACATGCGATGTTCCTTATTCACCTTCTCTCCTCTCTCACCGCGGCTTCCTGGAGGGCCCTGAGAAGCACGCACGCACACACACACACACACAGACGCACGCACGCACGCACACGCACACACACACACACTCATCTCATTATATGGATTATATGTCTTGGATCACATCATTATGCCTAATTCATGCTTTATCGTATGGCGGCGCCGTGCGGCAAAAATAGACAGTTTAAGCATCGCAACGGCAACGGCAGATGACAACGGTAACCGGAAATGATCCGCGCTCGATAGATAAACCTGCCGTCACCCCAGCCGTCTCTACTACGGCAGAAGGTCCCTTCCCACGTAGCGCCTACTCCGTCTGCTGCGTGTACGCGTCGCCATGGGAACCAAAGCGTTTAGTGAAAGGGGTGGGAACCCGTCGCCGCCGAGGCTTTGCTTAACCATTTTGATCGCTACGGCGATTACGTCATAGCAGCCGTAGTTCGCCTGGCGTTGCCGTCCTGAAAATCATCGAGCTTAAACTTGCTAGTATCAGATCTGCAACATCCCGACGTTGTGAGCTTGTAGATCTGATTTTTGCGGGGCCGTGGCACGCGACACCGTTGTACAACGAACAAAGTGGAAATCAGGATTATATCATTTGTATGGCTCATGCAAGCTCACGTCTGCTGTGTATAAATTGCAATAAAGTCTGTCAAACAAATAGTGGAAAACCTTCCTTTTTTTGGTTATTATTTTAAAAACGTTTTAAAATAGTGAAAATGGCCGATCTACAAGCACACAACGTGCTTGTAGATCTGCTATTTTCTCAACTTTTGTGCGAAACTTTTGTAATGATGAAGCAGGGCAAAACAAATTTGAAACTTGGAGATACGAGGGCCGACAGTGACGAAATGGCACTGCTCAGTGTTGTGGACAGGTAGCTCTTTGAAAACACTTGTAATAGAAACTATATTTATATTATGGTAAGACTGGTGTATTTTTGATTTATGCGTGGCTGTTGTTGTTGTTGTTTTACGAGTGTGCCTTGTTCAAAGCCAACAGCGATGAAAAACTGAGTATCGATTTAGAAATCCCAGACAGGAGTGCAGTGTGACATTTTAATGAAGGAAACAAGAAAAAAAGAAACTACAAAGATATGTCTCTCTTTTTTGAAGTCACTGCTTTTTTAAACAGTCTTAGTTATCTGAGAATGAGAATGCTGTATTTCATCTGTATTCTGCTAACATGTTTTAGGGATAGCACTACTGTATATATAGGCTTTGAGAAGGTCAATAACATGACATCACATGTATGTATGTTGTTATCTGCAGGTATGTTATCTGCAGAGTTGCTGTGAAGAGATTCTCATGAAAGTTGGTTGGTTTATTATTATTATTATATTTACCGTTCCTCCTCGATCTCCATCCGTGCCGGGGCGACCTTCCTCGCCCTAAAAGTAAACCACACGCACACGCACACACACACACACACACACACACACACTCATGTTAAATCATGTCAAAATGTACCAATGAATACATTTGCAAAATTGGATGCAAAAGCGGAATACATTAACAGCCCAAAAGCCTGTAGATATTGTTCATTAGTTGTTAGTTCAGGACCATCAGGAATCCAATAGGAGATGATGGATATGAGTACAAAAAAACATCCATTGTGCATACAAGATCTGTAACATATAACACATAAGTCGATACAGCATTTTCTTCTTCTTATCCTTAACCTAAAAGGTAGTTCTTGCACACAGAGGATTTGGTCAGAATGTATTGAGAGGTTTGACCCTTGAGATGGAGAATCTCATTTTAGCTGGGGTCCACACATACGCACACGCACACACCCACACCCACACCCACACCCACACACACACACACACACACACCCACACCCACACCCACACACACACTCATGTTTTTGTGACATACTGAGGACATTACATAGACTTCATTCATTTTTATGCAAGTCCTGTGGCCTTACCCTAACCTCAATCCCTAAACCTAACCCCTAACCCTAACCCCAACCTTAACCCCTAACACTAACCCTAAACTTTGTGAGGACCGTCAAATGTCCTCGCTTTGTCTATTTTTTCCAATTCTACCATGCTTGTGAGTCCTCAGTATGTCACAAAAACACACACACACACACACACACACACAGTGATATCACTGTATTTACACTGCACAAACAGTCAATCCGTCTGTACAGACGGTGTAATGGAGAGAGATTACCCTTGACCCTGGTGCTCCTCTTTCTCCTCGGACTCCGGGGACCCCCACGCCGACCTCCCCCTGGCCGGAGAAGACAAACACTGAGCCCACGGCAGACTTAATAAAGACATTTTTATTTGCTTTCTCCATTTACCAACTCACCTTCTCTCCTTTACCGCCATCTACACCAGGAGAGCCCTGTACAAGACGAGACAAGACAATACACCCGTCTCATATCTCAGTTGTTGAAGGATTCAAAAGACACTTATAGAATTGGGTCAAAATTAAAATTTTCATGATTTTTCAAAAATAGCAGATCTACAGGCTCGCAGCGCGGCACTCAGTGCCGCGCTGTGAGCTTGTATATCTGCTATTTTTCAATAGTTAAAGCATAAAATAATGATAGACAATAATGTGTACCCGTTCTGAATGGGTTAAAGCAGTGGTGTTTCTCAACCTTTTCAGGCCGTGGCCCCCCACAATAAGCATATTTTAACTGTGGAGCCCCCACCCTGACGAGCACTAAGAGTTGAGGCATTACATTTTATATAACACGGTTCTATTGTGAAAATAGCAGATGAGCATGTAGATCTGCTATTTTTACAATTTCTGATATTTGACAATTTGGACAGTGTTTAATTTGTCATTTTAGAAGTATTAAAAGTCCTTACATTTTCACTTTAGAAATGTGCTTATACCCTCTATGCACATAAACTTTATGGTGGTTTGTTTATTGTTGAGTGAGAAAACAATGTTGGACATTAAGTTAATCATCCGCCCCACCCCACCCCCCACCCCAAAATAATTTGGGGTCCCCATTGGGGTCACGACCCACAGTTTGAGAACCACTGTCTTAAAGGAGTAGTTCATCCCCAAAATGTTTTTGTTTTTTTCAGGCATTGCATAGATGCCTGGCGGCGGCGCCGGTTCGATTCCCAATCCGGACGACCTTTGCCGTGTGTCGCTCCCCGTCTCTCCCCCCATTTCCTGTCAGTCTACTGTCCTATCAATAAAGGCATAAAAGCCCAAAAACAAATATTAAAAAAAATATATAAGGGTAATAATAATAATAATAATAATAAAATTACTCCCATTGATTCCCGATCCGGAATCAATGGGAGTAAATGTATTGTAATCAAATTATTGTCTTAGGAATGCGACAAAAACCCAAAAATATTATTGAACTCATGTCTCCATCCATGGCATGAGTAAAAGTCATTTTGGGGGTGAACTACTCCTTTAATTCATGAATCTAACAAGACAAACCATTACGGTAATACATCAAATACAAAAAAAAAGGACAGTATGATTCATGAACAGTAGAAAGCATTTGCACTGAGCTTGGTTGTTACCAATGTACAATTTACAATTTAGGCATTTAGCAGACGCTCTTGATCCAGAGCCATTTACAATAAGCAAGGACAGCACAAGGTAATACATCAAATGCAAAGGCCAAGGGTGGACTAGGACGGATGCATGCACACCCCACACACCAACAGTCTGGATCCTAGGCAGGAAGCAAACCATAGTAGGGCATTCACGAATAGTGATTATTAGTATTCGAATTATTCAACCTCAAAGTATTCAAATAGTCAAATATTCGACAGGACTGGCCAAACTGGCAAATATGAAGTAAGCAAGAGGTGGACATTGTGAAAATAGCCGATCTACATGCTCACAACGCCTCGCGTTGCGAGACGTTGTGAGCATGTAGATCTGCTATTTTCAGTTTTCACAATATTTATCTGTGGAACCGAGTAACATTAAATATAATAACTACAATTCCAAATGCTTGTCATGGTGGGGGTCCCCAGTTCAAATATATTTATTTTGGGGGTCATGGCCTAAAAAGTTTTGAGAACCCCTGGTATAGAGCATTAACAAATTCATCCACCAGGGGCATTGACAACTCATTCTTATGATTTCCTATCTAGCCAAGCTTTATAAACTATATATTTTTTAAAGAGGAAACAAACAAACAAACAAACAAACAAACAACAACAAAAACGAACGTCGAATAGTGACTTTGATATTTGAATATTCTGATATTTGGTGAACCATAGTCATATGGTGCCGGCTACACGGAGCTGGATATTTCTGAAGCTAGACATTTCTTTGTGCGATTGGGGCTTGCAGCCACACAAAGCTGGATATTTCGGCCGCGAAGCTGGATATTTTTGAAACCGGATAAATAAGTGAAGACATTGAAAAATATCCGATTCACTGGATCCGTGTAGACATGGTACCCGGATATCTCTTAAGACTTTACTGTGTGTGTGCTTGTCCCCCTAGCGGAGGTCTGGGGACTCAGATTATTTTAGATCTAGATATCTTTATCGTGTGGACCTAGATATTTTTCTATGTGGATATCTGAAAAAACGGGATATATGAAATATCCAGCTCCGTCTGGCCTAAGCCTTATAGAGACCTCTCTCTAAGTGCCTGCAACCCCCCAAGAACACACGCAGCAGAGAGAGCCTCCTGTTGGCTAAGGGCACAGGGGATTGGACAATAGCTGGGAGCCTGGAGGAGAGGGGCAGTGGATTTGGCCAATCACTGCTGAGCCGCCAACTGGAGAGTGTTCTGTTGTGGTTAAGGGTGAAAACACCCCAAGAAGGTTGGGGACAGTGTTGATGTCGTCGACTAAAACTATGACGAAAAATGTTTGTCGAGTTTTTTTCACTGACGAAAACGAAATAAAAACTAAGCTGTGATGACTAAAACTAAGAATAAATATATTGACAATTTTGTCAACAAAATAAAAACTAGACTAATATAAAACGTTAGGGAGGGACAAGTGCTGAAGAGAGTCATTTTATGTTTGGTTGCTCTCAGGTACTGAAGCTCGACGCGTTGTGAGCTTGTAGATCGGCTATTTTCAGCACGCAATCAAGTGTAAAATCAGTCATTGCGATGCCATCAAGGCCTGACAAAATACATTTCAGTTGACTAAATCAACTGTAGATTTAGTCGCCATAAAATCTTATGATATTTAGTCGACTAAAATTAGACTAAAACTAATACCTTTCAGGTGACTAAATTATGACTAACTAAATTACATTTTATTCAAAAGACTATGACTAAAACTACATCAAAATGTGCTGTCAAAAACAACACTGGTTGGGGAACACCTGAAGACCTCTCTTCCAGGCCAAGGCTTCATCCATTAGAAATGGATTAGAATTCACATCTTTGATGTATTTATGAACAGAACATAGAAATAGTCATTTAAAAACTTAGACCAAGAACCCATTATAAGTCATTATCAGTAGAAAGAAAAATGAAATCAATAATCTGTACATCGAAGCTATAGGGTGTGCCAAATGTAGTTCTAAGAGCGGCCATTTCTTGGGTAAACACAGCCTTACACAGGTGTTCTGATTAGACTATAGCATTAGTTCTATACAATCAAACAATTTAAACACCTGTGTTTTGACCCAAGAAATGGCCGCTAAGGACTACAATGACGTAGCCGCTGGCACACACTATACTGTACATACACACACTACAGGATGCCAGGTCAACAGTCTACATAACATGCTAATTACATTGTTTGTCTTTGCATAAGCTTGCATGGTCATCGAGGCTAGTGAGGCTTTAGATTACGGCAGAAGCTAGGGAATGAGACTGCAGTTCTAATTGCAATGTTGGTGGCAAAGAAGAATAGGTGTGTGCGCAATTTAAAGTCTAATGAGTATTACCGCATTAGCGCGCGTGCGTGTGTCTGTGTGTGTGTGTGCGTGTGTACGTGTGTGTGTGTGTGTGTGTGTGTGTGTGTGTGTGTGTGTGTGTGTGTGTGTGTGTGTGTGTGTGTGTGCACGCGCGTGTACATGTGTGTGTGTCAGTGCTTGGAGAGTATAGCAGGTTACAATATGATTCTAGACCACCCAACGCTATTCTTTCCCTCTCTCTCCATCTCTCTCATTGTCACCCACTTTCTCTCCTCCATTCAATTACCCAAACAGTCAGGAAATCAGCAATCTCTTTCCACAAGAGACCTGGCCAAGAATAATAATGGCGGCATGGCTGTGTCTATAGACAGCTGACAAAAAAAAACTGTAGCGGCGGCTGAAGCGATGCCAGGGTCAGCTTCAAAACAAAGCTTTGACAGAAAGTGGTTAAGCCATTAAGACGGGAATTATTTTATACTTCAGCTATTGAAAAATAGCAGATATAAAAGCTCACAGCGTGGCACTTGCTGCTATTTTTGAAAAATCATGAAAAAAAATGTAATCTTTTTTTTTTTTTTTTATCTTTTGAATATCTACATTTGTAACTCAAATATTTGCTTCTGGGGGGTTCCTGATACATAATATCAGGGGGTCGGCGGCCAAATACATATAATTCTAGGGGTACTTGACATGAAAACGTTTGAGAACCACTGACGTATAAACATGGGTCTTTTCAAAAACCCTAGAAGGATTTGGAAGACATTCACGGGTAAAACATATTCAAAGAATTTTCAAGATTTTTCAAAAATAGCAGATCTACAAGCTCGCAGCGTGGCACTCGGTGCCACGCTGCGAGCTTGTAGATCTGCTATTTTTTCACTATTTAAAGCATAAAATAATGGTTAGAGTGATAATGCGTGATAATGCGTTCCCGGTCTACAGTGGTTAAACAAAGCTCTTGACAAAGCCATCATGGGGCGAACGGGGGGATCAACTCACGGCTTGCCCGGGAGGTCCGGGGGGACCCGGAGCGCCGGCGTTGCCCACGCGGCCCGGAAAGCCTTGAAGACCCTGCAAAAAGAGCACATACATATTTAAATTTAGGCCTATAGAATTATCGAATGCTTTAACCAGTGAAAAATAGCAGATATACAAGCTTGAAAAAGTGAAAAAGTGGTGAAAATGCGTGCAAATCTTTGAATGAATTTATGTGTTTTCAAAGCGAACGATTGTAACTCAAATTTTGCTTCTGGGGGGGGTCCCTGGAACTAGATATTTTTAGATGCGGGTCCGTGGCCAATTTACCTGTCATTTTGGGGGTCCTTCACATGAAAAAGTTTGAGAACCTCAACCACTGACATAGTAGTCTCTGAAGAACAGACAAACTGAGTTCCATTTAAGTGAAAAGGAGCTTTGACGATGGTTAGCCAGATTGCTGACATAGAAACATATGTTTTTCAAAAAATCTTAGAAGGATTCAAAAGACACTTATAGAATCGGGTCAAAATTAAAATTTTCACGATTTTTCAAAAATAGCAGATGTACAAGCTCGCGGTATATCTGCTATTTTTCAATAGTCAAAGCATAAAGTAATGATACACAATAATGTGTACCCGTTCTAAATGGGTTAAAACTCTCATAAGCACTTCATTTTCACACAAACAGGAGAAAATACACAGGTTATTTGCCTCAAGACCTGGACCAGGGTTGCAGATTGAGGGGGGTCTGAAGCGTGGCCTACATCTGGCCTACATCTTGGCACTAAGCGCTCAAAGTTTGTTGTACGGCGCCCAGGGTCACATTGGCCATGCTTCGTGGGACTTTTAATGGAATTAAGTCATAAATGGCACAGCTGACTTCACACTACGTGTGATTTATTATTCCCAAAATAATTATATTTTCTAGGCTAGAATCAAGCCATCCAGGAACCTGGTGAATTTCTATTACAGTTCAGTTTTAAGATGCTTCAAATCTGCCAAAGTTTTATACTATTTTTATGACACTTTTCAATATGTTGTTAGATGAAAACACCTTCTGGTATCTGCTCATGCTACAAATGCAAAACTACAAAGGATTTATTTTAGCAAGCCAACACTTTGAAGCTTGGTACATTTATAGTGGTTTTTTTTTTATACTTCAAAAGTCAATATTTATACCAGAAGGGAATGGAGTTACAGTATGGACACCTTTAGTCAGTTATGGGAGATGCCACTATAACACCTTTGATTCTGTGAGGAAAAGGGGTATTTATTAAACATAGCATATCATATAACTAAATATTCATTTGTTTATTGGCTTGATTCTAGGCTTAAAATAATTGGTATAAATATTATTATTTTTTGGTCAATTTATTTTGTTTTAGTGGCACCAGAAAACTACACCCACTGCAATGCCCTATATATACCGGTATGTTATGTTATGTATTCAGGGTTCCCACACATCTTAACCAATTAATTTCCAAAACTTTTCCAAAACTTTTCCAGAATATTTAACCCAATTTCCAGGACTATATAACAATAATTCAGCTCAATAACAGGTCGCTTACTCCTATGCGCAATGCCCAAAGACAGGTAGTGTATGCCAGTGGTTCTCAACCTTTTCAGGCCGTGACCCCCAAAATAATCATATTTTAACTGGGGACCCCCCCCCACCCTGACGAGCGAGCACTAAGAGTTGAAGAATTTTGTATAACACGTTTTTATTGTGAAAATAGCAGATCTACATGCTCGAGCATGTAGATCTGCTATTTTCACAATTTCTGCCTCTAATATTTGACAATTTGGCCAATGTTTAATATGTCATTTCAGAGGTATTAACAAAATCAATAACCAAAGACAATGCATAGCTATTTTTTCCAGGACCTTCCAGGACCCTTGATCAATTCCAAAACTTTTCCAGTACTGGAAAAAAAAATAATCTAATTTCAAAATATTTCCAGGAATTTCATGTCCGCGGGGAACCCTGTGTATTACTATGTGGTACTACTCACCCTCTCCCCCGGCGGTCCCTGAGGTCCTGGCTGTCCCACCTCTCCCCTCAGGCCGGCCAGGCCGGCGATGCCCGCCAAACCACGAGGCCCCGGGGGGCCCGCTGTCCCCGGAAGACCTGGGTCCCCCTGAAACACATGATGCCCCGGGTGTTAGTACATTAGTGGCTGCCAAACCTTTTAGCCCTGTGACCCAAAAGAGAAACTAGACATTGGCCCGGGGACCCAAAACTATAGTGAAAACAGCCTATCTACAAGCGCACATCGCGCCGCGTTGAGAGCTTGTAGATAGGCTATTTTAAATATACTTCTTAAAACATTTGTGTTCTAATTTATGGAATTTCTTTATGGATTTCTTCATGAATTACTGAAAATAATAATAATACTAATTTGGAATAATATTAATTAATAAACAAAATGTAGGAAACAAAAAACTAAGGTTCTCATAAAAATCAAACCTCGGTTCGAAGTGAAGCGGTGAATTTTTATTCTATGTGTTCTAGAGCTATGAAATCTGTGTTCTAGATCTATACATTCTATGTTCTAGATCTATACTTTCTATGTGCTTTAGTTCTATATTTTTATGAATTCTGAATGAATGAAGGATTTTGTCTGGAGGGCCAAATTGTCATATGAAGCTTGACCAATCCTCAATTCTGCAAGGTCAGTGTACACAGGTGTATGTTATGTGCACGCTGCACAGACAATCCTAATGTTGATTAACATGATACTTGCTCACCTTTAACCCTTGAGGTCCAAGCTGACCAGGAGGCCCTGCCAGTCCGACGCCCCTCTCTCCCTGAAACACAAATATCATCATCAAATCATCATGATTTTTTTTGCAAGTCTTTGAATATAGCTTTTTAAAAGCGAACATTTCGTCGTTGTCGGGTGAAAACCTTGTATGTCCAAAACCGTTCGTTTTGCATTTATCATTTTAAAAATGATTTAAATTAGTGAAAACAGCCGATCTACAAGCACACAACGCCTCGCGGTGCGACGGCCTTGTACGATGAAGCAGGGCTTTACTTTGCGAAAGAACGTGCAAATTTGAAACTTGGAGATACGAGGTTTCCACCTGACAACGTGCAAATTTGAAACTTGGAGATACGAGGTTTCCACCCGACAATGACGATTTGTAACTCAAATATTTGCTTCTGGGGGGTCCCTGGAATAACATATCTTGAGATGGGGGTCCGCGGCCAAATACATGTCATTTTGGGCATCCTTGACATGAAAAACTATAAAAAATATAAATATTCAAAGACTTATAAAAAGCTACAAGCTCGCAGCGCGGCACTCGGTGCCGCACCGTGAGCTTGTATATCTGCTATAGTTAAAGCATAAAATAACGGTTAAAGTGGTTAGGCCTAAATGGCTTAAATAGGAAATCTTCTCTTTGGGATTCCAGTGTGCTCTTGATATAATGTAATGCTAAACCAGATTCAGCTTTGGTAACCTCATGATCTGGTTCTATTCCAAATGAACAAGCCTGATCCGGTCTGGAACCTGCCAAATGTATCGGGCCATTCGCGCACACGCATAGACGCACGCAGCATTTGTGTATCCGGTCTAAAGAATTAGGCATGTAATGATTCACACAACTCACGATATGATTTTCTTTTTTTTTTGTTATCAATTATACGATATGATTTTCAACTGAAAACATGCTTTCTTGTTTAGAACCCAGCTAGGGTTAACATGTAAAAAAAAGGCTTTGGCTTTGATGCTATCTTAGAATAGATGTAGACCTATTTGACAGCGCAGAAAAAAAGCCCTTGGATTTGCTGGAATAACGATTAAGGATTACTGTGATTATGGTAAGCTCACATTTCATATCTCACACACACCATCATTCACTATCCCCCCCTACCCCCATAATATTTATTTTATTTAAATCGTCACCTGTTATAGATTGAATAGATTTAAATCGATTTACGATAAATGGTTACATGCCTACCCGATAAGCAATCAGCTAAGCTTCAATCCCAGTCTACGGCTACGGAGACTGCTGTTGCAAGGCATTATGGGAGATTTAAAACCATCTAATGGTTGAAATGAAAGAATAGCAAACATCATCTTTCTCACCTTATCACCTTTGGGTCCATTGGGGCCTTGTGCACCCTATTTCAAAGACAAAGGAGAGTGTGTAATGTTTTAGGAGCTTAGGGTTGTAAAAATAAAAGGAAATAAATATATATAATAAACTGCTGGTAAAGTCTGGCGGCGACTCACGTCTTCACCAGGCTCTCCGTCTTCACCAGGAATACCCTGAGAGAAAGAAAAAGAGATTGTTGTTATCAGGCCTGGAATTTCATCATTTTAGGGGCAAGGCCACTTGGCCGTGTTGTCCATTTCTTTTTTGTTCATTGAAATAACACATCTTTTGGAGGGGCACAAGGCCAAACTGAGGGGCAACGACGGCCATGGCCTTCATGGCCTCCCTGAAATTCCTGTCCTGGTTGTTATCCGTGTGAATGTTGTGTTATGTCAACCTGTGTATGGGGTGACTGATTATTTATGGCGGTGCGGTCACAATGATACTCACTCTTTCTCCTTTGATGCCTCCAAGGCCTCTGTCTCCCCTCTCACCCTGAGCAACAGCAAACACCATTCAATGTTACTGACCAGGGGTGGAAAATGTGCTCACGTCTTACTTAAGTAAAATACCAATACTTCAACTTAGAAATACTACAGAAATATTACAGAATTCAAAATTTACTTGAGTAAAAGTACAGTCAACGTATTGACATCAACATTTACTTAAAGTACCAAAAGTAGAAAGTTCTAATAATGAAGAATGTCCCATTTCACAAGTTTTCAAATGTATAAAATATAAAATATAATATATAATATGATGAAATAATAAAATAGCCGGTCTACAAGCTCACAATGCGTCGCGATAAGCTTGTACATGTAGATCGTCTATTTTCAAATGGTATAGTGCAGTGGTTCTCAAACTGGGGTCCATCCACGGACCTGTTCCAAATGGACCCTAACAGGTCTGTAACTCTGAGAGACTACAAATGGAACTAAATGTGCCCGGAAGGGTCCATTTTGTCCAAAATGTACGCTCTCAGGCCCCTTTTCCAACGGGGGTGAACGGGTTCAGTTCTTTTTTCCCAAGGTCCCAAGAATCTAGAACGGAACCGGTTCTATATCCAAAGTTCTTCTGGTGGGAAAGGGAACTCAGAGCTATGGGGTCCTTGGAATCAAAGAAAGGTTTGAGAACCACTGGGCTATAGTGCCAATAGTTTGATGCTAATAGTATTCTCAGGCTTACTTTGACACCAGCTAAACCTCTCTCCCCGGTTATGCCTGGCAGCGTTGGACCAGGTGGACCCTGTGAAACACAGTTGAGACAAGTCAAATATATGAAAGATTCAGATCCATTGCTTCAATATAAATATTTTAAAGTTTTCTTTTTTTTATCTTTTTTTTTTATAGGATTAATCTGTATTCAACCTGTTGGCATGGTGAAAGTAACCCTAACCCTTTTGTCATGACTGACCTTATCTCCTTTTGGTCCGGTGGGTCCGGCCACACTCTGCATGTGGAGAGCGAAAATGGAGAAAATATAACAGCCAGTTTCATTAAAGCACAGGTCATGTCGTCCGTGTATGCTCAAAAACAGACAAGTGAAGTTTGCAAAGACCAATATACCCTCGTGTACAGTACACGTTTCATACCTGAGAAAGAATGTTGGAGAAAAATAATTCTCTCTCTCTTTATTTCTTTGGCTCTGAAACCTGTTTTATATTTTGCCCCACGACATAGTTACACACCAAATAAAACCCATCTACAATTCCACAACGCGGTGTAGTTGCGACGCGTTGTGGAATTGTAGGCTTGTATATCGTCTATGTTGAGGTGTGTCCAATGCTGGGACATTTTTGTCAAATTATTTTTTTTGCCACGGACGTCGGACAACGATATTACCAGAAACACATAAAGAGATAGCCCCGGATGACCAAAACAGGTTTGTAACACTGAGAATGTACAAATGGAACCAAATGGACCCTTGCGGGTCCATTTGGTTCCATTTGTACACACTCAGTGTTATGGGGGTCCTTTCAAATTAAACATTTCAGAACCACTAGTACTAGAGGAATCCTAGTTTGCAATAGTGTCATAGTAAATCATTGTCAAACATATTCTGAAGAAAACCTGGAGACTTGACGTTCGGTAATTGGGTCCTATGTTGAAAATAAGAAAATTATAATGGTGTGTAAAAAGAAAGAGCAGAATACCTGTCAAATCTGGGAATAAATTCCTTACCAAACAATTTCTTCACCAATGTGTTCGTAAAGGTGTCTAGTAACATATCTAACAAAGATTGAAATTCAACATCCCTAGCAAAAGGTTTGACAGCTAGGGTAATTCTGGGTCTCATTCACTTACTTTACACTGTACTATAAGGGAAAGAAATCACTCCCAAAAATATGCTTAAGTGGGATGTTAGGGGTCTAAATAGGTGTTTTTAATTATTCTGAATCCATTGCAAGCATTTGTTTTGCATGAAAAACATTCCTTGGGACAAAAATGGACCCCATACACCTTGTGAAAAGTGATGACTCATCACTAAACCATCGTTTCTTTTGCGTCCGATTTTGGCCCAATGAATGTTTTTCCTGCAAAACAAATGCTTGCAATGGATTCAGAATAATTAAAAACACCTAGTTAGACCCCTAACATGCTACTTAAAGCATATTTTTGGGAGTGATTTTTTTCCCTTATACTGTAGTACAGTGTATCGTAAGTGAATGAGACCCAGAATTACCCTAGCTGTCAAATATTTTGCTAGGGATGTTGAATTTCAATCTTTGTGAGATGTGTTACTAGACACCTTTACCAACACATTGGTGAAGAAATTGTTTGGTAAGGAATTTATTCCCAGGGTTTTAGGCCTACAATTATTGACTGCTTTAACCAGTGAAAAATAGCAGATATACAAGCTCACAGCGTGGCACCGAGTACTGCGCTGCGAGTAGATCTGCTATTTTTGAAAAATCGTGAAAATGTGTGCACATTTTTCAATATATATTTTTCAAAGCAGACTTTTGTAACTCAAATCTCTGCTTCTGGGGGGTCCCTGGAACAACATATTTTGAGAATTGAGATGGGGGTCTGCGGCCAAATAAATGTAATTTTGGGGGTCCTTGACATGAAAAAGTTTGAGAACCACTGATTTAGAGGAAGGATTTAGAAGTCGGGTCAAAGATTGTGTCAAAGATATTCAAAGACTTGCACGCATTTTCATGATTTTTCAAAAATAGCAGATCTACAAGCTCGCAGAGCGGCACTCGGTGCCGCGCTGTGAGCTTGTATATCTGCTATTTTTCAATAGTTAAAGCACAAAATAATGGTTAAAGTGGTTAAAATCTAACGCGACTCGGGTGCGTTCCAGGTGTTTGAGAGTTAAAATTCCCTGACTACAAGTCTTGCCACAGACAAATTTGTCCGTGTACAGACATATTGATAAACCCTGGTCCACGTCGTACGACAAATCATAAAATCAGGCATAAGAAGACAAGACATAACCACTTGTCCTGTCATGATGATGTAGCAGTGTTGCATGCTAACTTGCCCAGGCTTCAGTGGTCAGTGTGTGCCAGAAGCAACAGCCTGAATGAACAGCCAAACATCAATCCATGCTTGGATGCTTATTACTGTGGGGCAACCACTGCATATAGCCAGTGGTGGAAGAAGTACTCGGATTTGTAAAACATGCAATACCACCATAATTATTAAAAAAAAGACTCTGTTACAAGAAAAAGTTGTAAAAATTCAAAATTGTATTGGAGTAAAAGTACAAAAATCTAATCTTTCAACATTTGTCAAACCTTTTCTGAATAATCAGATCTCCAGTCTTACAACACGTCACTTTGGAAAATGGGAATGCTCAAGTAAAGTAAAGGCACCTCAAAATTGTACTTAAAGGACAACTTCACCCATTTCACCCAGGGCCTTCTGCTAGGCATCCCCATGTCTGTGGAACGCCCTCAACGACCATCTGAGAGCGCCACAGTCCACTGATGTTTTTACCTTTTTAACAAAGCATTTTCTTAACTCATTTGCTGCTATGGCCGAAAATCCAGGAAAAATCCCGTTGTACCGCCCCTGCCATGCCCGTAGAACCCGGAAATTTCCCGTTTTTGAAAAAAAAAAATTTGACCCCAAAAAATGTAGTAGGCATGATAGCAATCGCGAAATTGCATGTTTAACCCCCATAGCAACCCCATCTTTCAAACATGGCAGCCATCTTTGTTTACATTTTAGGAAAACATAATGGCTGCTATCTCATGAATGCCTGAACGGATTTCCATTCGGATTTTTTTGTTTGAAAGCTGTGAGCAATGTGGACACACGTGGTGCATTATCTAGGCATGGGTGTGCATGATCCGTGCACTATGAATTACATGGAAGTCTATGGAGACAGGGGCATATGAGAGTACGAAGGTATTGTTAAATGGCAGCAAATGAGTTAATGATCCTAGTTATTTTTGTCTTTGCCCTGTTTTAGCTTAGTTTTTCTCCGACCCATTAGTCTAGCTAAGTTGGGTCCTATGTAATGGACTGGTTGCCTGTATCCTGTTTTTTGCCTTGTGTTAAACCTGTATCACTTTGAGATTCGTAAGAATGTAAAGCGCGTTATAAATAAAATGTATTATTAACTTCACCCATTTTCAACCTATCTTTGTATAATTGGCTCTGATCGTGTTCTTGTCGCGTCCACAAGAAAGTCAGTTACAAGGCTAGATGTGGTTCAGCCACAGCTGAACACATTGCTGTCCTTTCCTAAAAAAAAATGGTAAACTCTGTCTGTGTTTCATGGAAGGACAGCAGACACAGAATGTTCTTACTTTTCCCGGAGGGCCGCTGTCTCCCTGTTCGCCTTTGAGGCCAGCCAAGCCTGGAGGTCCAGCAATACCCTGAGGAGCATGAACAACAGGGACGTGCAGAGAATGTTAGAGAGGCAGGGGCTGACATTTCTTAACACTCGCATGACTAACAGGTCATTTTGACCTGTTTTTGAGATTTAGAAATGGAATTAGAATGCTTAGGAAACACTCAAAACATTTTATTTCATATTTACTCAAATGGTAGAAAAAAAACAACACTTTGCTTGTATGATAAGGAAAAATCATGAAAGGGAACATTTCTCAGAGTTTTCTGAGTAAACCCAAATCACCTCAAAATCTTTTGGTGAAAATAGGGGGGAAAAAAAGCAAATAAGGTCGGCTATTTTCGATGCTTGATTCTTAAACAGAGAGGGCAATTCTTTCAACATTGCTGCGTTCAAGTTCAGGAGAGTTTGGACAAGACAATTCCCTTGAAGGCTGCCTTCAGGATAATCAGGATAATCAGGTATGGCATGGAAAAGAGGGGGCATTTGCATTTCTTTCACCATAGTAAAAACTGCATTCATGGTCTGGAGCAGTGGTTCTCAACCTTTTCCATCCAAGACCCCCAAAATAATCATATTTCAACTCAAGTTGAAATAGAAATTGGAGATACAAGGTTTCTGCCTGATAGCAACAATATGCTACTACTATAGTAGACTATTGGTCAAAATGCTTTGATGTCAAGGAGAATGCTTGCAATGGACCTGCCGTGGATCCTCATCTGAAGACTTTGTGCCATTTTTGTTGATTCCATTTCCAATGATTGTACATTTTTCCACAATACTTCAAGGTGTTTCAGTAATAGCACAACTACAAGCTATTCTAATATAGTATAGTCTAGACCCCCTGGGCAACTTTGATGATGGAGAGGGCCACTCATGTTAACTTTATGAACTTAAATGCAAATAAGTTGGACATAAAAAAGAGGCTAACTAGTCATTAAGCTAATAATATAGACAATGTTTACACATTGAATTGTCACAGCTGAAATCAATAATGTACCAGTATTCCTGTATCAACCTGCGGGCTGCATTAAGCGAAGGTGGGGGCTGCATGTGGCCCCGGGCTGCCAGTTGCCCATGTATGCTCTAGACATAGAGCACATACTGTACATACAAACACACACATACAGTTTTCTGTTTCCAAGAAGTGAATATGATATTATTTATTTCCGTTTTTGTTGTCTCATAGGCCTAATAAAGGGATTGGTCTTAAGACAAAACACATTTTTTTGTATTATTATTATTTATTCATTCATACATATTCACATACACACAAATAAAAAAACACACTATATTGAACACACTCACCTGTTTTCCAGGTAATCCAGGTATCCCATCTTTCCCGGGTGCACCGTCTCTTCCAGGGATCCCAGGTTTACCACCTTCACCCTGAGGATTGACACACAAAACCATTTGATCTCTACAATTATTTCACCTTGTGGAGTCATCCAATCCTAATGGATCATTAGCAGTACGACCATGCCGCTTTCCAAAAGCTTCTGAGTTTCAAAGCAACAGCTTTTCACTCGGTTAAGTCGTTCATAGTTATAAGTTAAGTTATTATGATTTATTTTCGAGGGCCATGACCATTAGCCCTTATACATGGATGTGAGAAGACTGCATGGGCTGTCTGGTGTTGTGATTTACTCTATTGAAATTGAACAAGATATAAAAACATTAACCGAAGCCCAATAAGTGAAATAATAAATCTTCATTAATGGCTAGAAAGGTGCCTCTTGTCATAAAAGTATAAGCACTGGAATTAGGGATGCCCCGATCAGGGTTTTTTTGCTCCCGATCCGATACCGATCAAATATTATTGCTTCCGATTCGATCCCGATCTTTCCCGATCCGATCTTTTGGCAAGGCATTAAGAAGAAAAAAAAAAAATTCATTCTATCACTTGGTTCTCAACCTTTTCAGGCCGTTACCCCCAAAATAATCATATTTTAACTGGGGACCCCCGACCCTGAAGAGTTGAGGAAGTATATTTTGTATAACACGGTTCTATTGTGAAAATAGCAGATCTACATGCTCACAACGCCTCGCAACGCGAGGAGTTGTGAGCATGTAGATCGGCTATTTTCACAATTTCTGGCTTTAATATTTGACAATTTGGCCAATGTTTAATTTGTCATTTTAGAGGTATTAAAAAGTCCTTAATTTTTCACTTTCGAAATGTGCAGATACCCTCTATACACTTAAACTTTATGTTGATTTGTTTACTGTTGAGAGAGAAAACAATGTTGCACATTAAGTTAATCATCTGGGGACCCCCCCCAAAATAATTTGAGGACCCCCCTGGGGGTCCCGACCCACAGGTTGAGAACCACTGAGCTAGTTGACAGTGCAGAGAGACATAATTGCCTTTAGCGGCGCAGTTAAGGAGAACAATACTTCAGTTCTGGAAAGAAGCACCAAAATTTGACAGAGTGTACCTCTTGGGTCATTCTTTATAAAAATCACATTAGACACTTAATTTTCAAAATGGCCGCCAGTTTTAAAGATGGCCGCCTTTTCGGATATATTTTACAGTAAGCCAGACAGTTTATATCGAATTTTCATAATATTAGAGTTGTTTTGAAGGTTTTAAAACATCCTGAGTTCATTTATTACACATTTAAAGCAGCCATAATAACCTTTCTGACTTTTGGTTGGGGTCTTTCCTCACCTGGGACCCCCCAGACAGACCCCTGAGCCTATTTAGCTCTGCTCCTGCTCCAGAACAATGTTAAATTAGATCTGAAATATGCCCTGAAATAAAAAAATTACTAGTAACAAATAACAGAGGTCTTCCACGGGGGGTCCGGGACCCCTGGGGGGGTCCTCAGAGCTACTACAGGGCCTGCCAAATCTTTTTTTTTTTTTTTTTTTTTTTACATTTTAAACTTCGAAGTGTTTTTATGTATGTATCCTGGTTTTATGTATTGTACTGTGATGGTTTATTAGTATTCTCAGTATTATTTATAATGTTTTTGTGTTAAGCAGTTATGGTTGACAGCTGTTACTGGATTGCAATAATGAAGGTATTGCAACTTTTCACAGAACAACATTTCCTTTTATTGCACTGCACTCACACTGACAACACACACACACACGCACACGCACACACACACACACACACACACACACACACACACACACACACACACACACACACACACACACACACACACACACACACACACACACACACACACACACACACACCTACACCTCTTTGTTATTGTCACCCCAAAACCCTCACCTTATCCTCTTATAGAGCCCATGGTCAATTACGCCCAAAGAGATTCACTACAATACAGTAATTTCAGACATGCAGGATATATATTCATCATCATCATCATCATCATCTTCAATGTCCAACCTATTACTGTTGACACAGTCTCCACCATAGCATAGAGTGAAAGGCAGGTTATTTGAGCAGATGCACCGTCCCTTACAACCTGCTTTGCAGACACATTTGATGAGCTCAAGTACTGCCTTTGGAGCAGGGAGAGCAAGAAACCTGAAACCTGGAATATACCCTCCACTCTCTGAATTCCATCTATTTTCTTCGATTGGTGGAAGCACAGGGCAATTTGTCAGGTATGATTTATCCTGCATTGTGACGGAGTTGGCACGGAGGTAATGTGGTAGCAGTGCAGCACGAGTTGGAGGTAGCATCTCACCCTCCAAGTTCTTTGACAGAAATAGTTCCCATCTGAGTAATCCCAGGGTTGTTGGACCTTTTGAACTGTAATGGCATGGCATGCAAAATGTTCCGACTGCAATGTTGATGGAAGCTCACCATTTATAAGCTCTTGCCAAGGTCCTTGAAGCGGTTAATGGCTTGGTCATCATCATCATCATCATCAAGTAGGCATTGACCCATGTCTTTTTGGTGAATCCAACAAATGTTCTTCCCCAGTCAGCACCTGAAAAACTATGTACGCAAAGGAACCCTTGACATTTGTAACATCCAATAACTTGAACTCACTCGAATATATCAATTTCCTTTTTTTGTACTGGAGGCAAGGACTTGATAAGGAATCGGGGTATCAGCCTCTTCATGTGTTTGCACTTCTTCAAAATCATGTCCCTTGATGAAGGTCTCGTATTATGATGCCTACTTTGTCATACCTGACAAATTGCCCTGAGCTTCCATCAATTGAAAAAATAGATGGAATTCAGAGAGTGGAGGGTATGTTCCAGTCAGGTTTCTTGCCCTCCCTGCTGCAAAGGCAAAGCTCATCAAATGTGTTTGCAAAGCATTGCCTAGCGTTGCCAGCCTCTATCACACTTCGTTTTGGGAAGAGATTCTGGGATTTCAGGAAGAGCTTTCATTTCTGGGGGGCGGGCTAAAGCCTAGTGACGCGAGCCCCAAACCACGTGCCCCAAGCACACAACCCTGATTGGCCAACCCTTGAAGCTGGTTGAGGAAATAGAATCTCAATGGATCAGTTCCAAACCGTACTACAACACTACTACCGCCAGGGGGTGTTGTTGTGTTCGTTCTGGTTTATTAACCAGGCAATGCAAAGCAGGTTACAAGGGACGGTGCAGCTGCTCACAATAACCTGTCTTGCACTCTCCTCCCTGCAAATGCTATAGTGGAAACTATCAACACTATTAGGGAGGACATGTATAGTAGTGAATTTCTTTGGGTACAATTGACCGTGAGCTCTTTAAGAGGATAGGGTGTGGGTTTTGGGGTGACGATAACAAAGAGGTGTGTGTGTGTTGTGTTGTCAGTGTGAGTGCAGTGCAATAAATGGACATGTTAGACTGTGCGCCCAAAGTGAGAAGTTGCAATACCTTAATTCTTGCAATCCCTGCAGTAACACCTGTGAACCTGTCTGTCTAACACACACATGTTATAAATAATACTGAGAATACTAATAAAAACGGTTTCAAATATATTAAAAAAAAAAAGAAAGAAAAAAAACTTCCCCATCAAGATTCGGCAGGTCCCCTGTAGTAACTCTGAGGACCCCCTAGGGGTCCCGGACCCCCTGTGGAAGACCCCTGGGTATTTGCTACTACTCATTTTTGCTTTCAGAGCACAGTTACAACAACTTTAATGCTTCAGTTATGATCTAATTTAACATTGCTCTGGAGCAGGAGCAAAGCGATTACTGAGATAAGCTCAGGGGTCTGTTTGGGGGGTCCCAGGTGAGGAAAGACCCCAACCAAAAGTCAGAAAAGTTATTCTGGCTGCTTTAAAAGTGTAATAAATGAACTCATGATGTTTTAAAACCTACAAAACAACTCTAATATTATGAAAATCGGACATTAACTGGCTGGCGTACTGTTCAGAGGCAGCCATCTTGGAAACGTGGCAGCCATTTAGATTTTTCAGTGTCTAACGTGTTTTATCATAGGAACAACCCCTAAGGAGTACCTGTGAAAAGTTTTAGGTTTCTTTCCACTTGTGAAGTATTTTAGTGCAAAAATGCATTTATCTGCCCCGCTACTTCCTTTGCTTGATCCATTAGCAAGGGGCCAATTACTACTTATTGGCATCAGCTGCCAGCTGTACACAGGGTCTGACACAATCACCTTCCCTCTGCAGTGCTCTGTCTGTCTCATTTCTCCAAAAGCCCTTGAATATGATTGAAAATGATTAAGGATTACTGTGATTATGGTAAGCTTACATTTCATATCGCATTCACCTTACCTGTAACTTTCAGTACTCCCAGAAAATATTTTTTTGAAAAAAAAAAAAAAAAAAACTTTTTTTTCCCCCTTATTTTTTTCCCCCGATCTCCGATCTTATAAAAACGGCCATATCGGCGGCCGATCCGATCACGTGATCGGGATCGGGCAACACTAACTGGAATACAACATGCACGTGGATATGATCATGTTTTAGATCGCATTAAATTCAGACATTCGGGGGAAAATAAATTCTCTCTCTCTCTCTCTTAAATATTCCAAGCACTTGTCAGATCAAAGTGCCCATGGGCAAAGATGTGAAATGTTCCACCCCCTCCGGTGACAACCTGGAGATGCAGCATGTCACCCTCCTTCTGCTCCTTGGCGCTCCTCAGCAACATGCTTCATCACATATGGAATTTGTAGTGCATGAAGCACACCGCAGCTAATGTGATCCATAGCGTGACATTTAGTAAGTACTGTATGCTTCTCCGACGCACTAAATAGTATGGACAATCCACACGGGACGTTACTGCAGTTAGAGTAGTTAGTGAAGGTCATGTTATAAACCTGATACCTGAGACGCCTGCTAATAGAGCAGCAGATTCTAGTTTCACTTGTACTGTTATGCAGTGGTTCCAGGGACGTGCTGGGCCCCTGATTCAGCCCGGGAAAAAGAGTTGGAGAGGCCCTCATTGCGTGCTATAGAGAGAGATCTCTCTCTATAGCGCTGCTGCTACTCAAAGATTTGCTATTTCAGATCATGACAAGTGACAAGCCAGTGGGCCAATTACATGAGTTATATTTCGTCGTTGTCGGCTGGAAACCTTATATGTCCAAAACCGTTTTTGTATTTATCATTAAAAAATGTATTAAACTAGTGAAAACAGCCGATCTGTAGATCTGCTGTTTTCACTACTTTTGTGCGACGGCCTTGTATGATGAAAAAATTTACACATTTGAAACTTGGAGATACAAGGTTTCTGCCCAGCCCCCAAAATGGAACAAAGGCCGACGGGAATGAACTGGCCGTTCGGGAGTTGGCCCGCTTTTCCCAATGGCCAGCACGTCCCTGAGTGGTTCTCAACCTTTTTCATATCAAGGTCCATTATTTATTGGGCATCTGAGCTAGAGGATGACATTTGACAGGAATTCCCGTGGGTCCCGTGGGTCCCGTGGGATTCCCGCAGGACATTTTTTTTCGGGAGCGGGATGTGAACGGGAGTGATTTTGACCAGGAGCGGGATGGGACCAGGAGTCATTGTACAGGAGTGGGACAGGACGGGATTTATTTTTTTACTCTGGGATGGGACAGGATTTTTTCTGCAGGAGTGGGACGGGACAGGAGTGAAAATCCACTCCCGTGTCATCTGAGCCACGGACCACCGTTTCATGAGATTTAGCCTCTCAGACCCAAAGCGTAGAATATTTTGTTATCGTTGGATAGGATTTTGCCCACAAGTCCATGCTGTATTGATGTTGGTACCATAGGAGAGATAACATAAAAATAACACAATTTTCTACATTCTCGAATTGCTAGACTTCTTGTAAATTAAGTAATGCAGATGTTTAACAATAATTTTACCCTAGAGAGCGTGAATTAGGGGTAGGGATGGAGCTCGACACAAGGGCCCGCTACAAACTCGATAACACATTTATTGAGTACCCGGTATCAATAAGCTTTGGGCTTATCAAGCTTGTTATCGAGCATAGCGGCCCATGACGTCATGTTTAAACAATCAAGACAAGAGGCGATTAGGAAATTATTAAGTACTATTCATAATATAAAGCCATTTACAGTTTAGGCATTTAGCAGACGCTTTTAATCCAAAGCGACTTACAATAAGCAGATAACATCACAATAATAAACAAGATAATATGTCAGTACATCATCAACAATATAACAAATGCAAATGGATATCTATCTAGAAAAAACACAATATAATCAAAGTTCTGAAAAAACCTAAAAAACAAAAACAAATGCTAACTAGCTTCATGTATTCATTGATTCTTTTTCTGTAGTGCTAAGGGTTTAGGTGGAGTCTGAAAAGGTGAGTCTTCAGTCCACGGCGAAAGCTAGCGAGTGAGTCCGTTGTTCTAAGTGCGACAGGGAGTTTATTCCACAACTTGGGGGCCAGGAGGGCAAACTGTCTCGGACGAGTGGATTTTTGTAATAAGTGCAAGTGTAATAAGTGCATTTAACACTTATTACACACTATGAATGATTGTTTTAATGATATTTAATGATAATATTTGTTACTTTTGTCAATTGTCATCTTCATAGATGGTGGTCAGCCACAAACTCACAAAACTGGCCAATAAAAAAAGATAACAGTTCTGTTCAGAATTTGTCGTCTCACATCTTTCCACAAAATATTAGAAAACGCTCAATAGTGGGCTCGATAAAAGCCTGGCTCAATAAGCAGGATCGATAAGGTGCTCATTATCAATAAAAATTAACAAGCTCCATCCCTAATTAGGGGTCCATTTCGTTTCCAACTCTCCATCATTTAGCTGGGGACCACCTGGAACCTCCTCAAGGACCACTGGTTGAAAACCACTGCTGTACTGAATTAGTGGGACTACAATAAGTGGTAAAAAAAAATAAAAAATAAAGCAGCTCTCATATCAGCTTTGTACTATACTCACCACCTGCCCTGTTAGTCCTGTTGGGCCCTGTGGACCCTAAAAGAAAAACAAACATACCGGTAATGGGAAATACGATATCAATATACCAGGAGAATTCCAAAGAATATTTTATGATGAAGGTAGATGAAGCAGTTTATCCCACAGGGAGAATAATGTTTATGATTTACACTTACAATAGCTCCAGGAGGTCCCAGGGGTCCTGTCAGGCCTGTGCTCCCTTGGGCACCGGGAACACCCTGAGGAGAGATGGGATTTAGTTAGTCCTATAGAATTTGATTTGATTGTGCACACAAAAGACATGAAAACATTACAGTGAAAATAAAAGGTGCAAGGTAAAGACAGCAAACCCCAAAATGGCGTTTTCAAGGCTTCTAAGTATACAGCATATCAGTGGTTCTCAAAGTGGACTAAAAGTAAAAGTACAATGGATCCGAGATAAAGTGGAGTAGAAGTAAAAGTGGAGAGTGGAAACTGGAAAATACTCAAGTAAAGTACAAATACCTCAAAATTCTACTTAAAGGAGTAGTTCACCACTTTTCAACCTGTCTTCATTTAATAGGTCCTCACTTGTTCATAAAAAAATAGCACAATTTTTTTCTATTCAGTCTGGGTCTCATAGGAGAGCTGTCAAATCCTTCTACCGGTGACATCATCGTTTGACAAAAAAAGAATAATAATATTTTTGAAAAAAAATATTTCGATTTTTATTATCACGAGAACAATGGCTTCCACTTTAACATTGCAACCTTTTCAGGAATAGAAAGCCTGCAGTTTCTATTAGCTTGCATTTCCCATTGATGATGTCACCGGTAGAAGGATTTGACCCACCCACAGCTCTCCTATGAGACCCAAACTGAGTAGAAAAAAATTGTGATATTTTATCATGAACATTAGTGAGGACCTATTATATGAAGATAGGTTGAAAAGTGGTGGAGTGCCCCTTTAAGTACAAGTAAATATACTCAGTTACTTTACACCACTGTCCATCCGTATTCAACACATCACTTGTAGTGGTACAGTAGCTGACATTGCGGAGAGACTCAGCATTGAGGTTTAAATAACAATTAATGATCTGGGACAGAGATTATCCACTGCATCGGCAGTGAGTGCCTGGTAGCTCCAATCGATTTGCCATGCTAGGAGGAGGCGCCAAAAAAAATACATCGATTTTGTGGGGAGAAATGGAAGATGAAATATTTTTTAAATCACTTGATTTAGCTTTTGTTTATCATTATTCCGTTGAAACGTAGCCACTGCCTGCTGTGCATATTTTGAGCTCAGAGACAAGGAGAGTGGTGAGGAGAGATAGGGTGAAATGGAAATACAGTACATTTACATTATCGATGATAGAAAATATGTTCGTCTCGTCAATTTCATGAACAAATAGCCTACCTTTCTGGTTTTCTATCTCTTTCTGTGACCTTGTGCCATATATCGTCTAAATAGTGTGTCAAAATGGCCCCTAGCATCCATGTTATCAACTCAAACAGGGGTTTTCAACAGATTTTGACCTAGGGACCACCATCCTAACTACGAGCAAACTGGGGACCACCACTATTGTGTCAGTGGGTCCATCATAGATCCAAAATAGCGTCTGTTTTCAAAGCACTTCATTACCAGTAAAGAGCAGGGATATTGTTTTTATCCAACATTGTTGTTGGATACACCCACATTTGAATGCATCTATTTACAAATGTATTTTTTACCTGGACCAAGCAGGACAGCCCAAGTCCTCTGTCAAAATATTTATCATTCACATGCAAAAAATAAATTAATGTAGAATATCAAATAAAAGTAAAACATTTAAAAAGGCAAAAAAAAGAAAGATAAAAAAAGAAACCCATGAACTAAAACATCTTAGAAATCTAGCAGCCTTACCTGGACACCAACCCCTGGCGGTCCTTGGTTACCCTGTCAAACACACATTCAGTTATTTCAGGACTCTACAGCAGCATCCAAACCCATGGATATCATTCTGCTAATACATGCAACATACTGTATGGGTATTGTGGGTATCCGAGTAATGTATAGTGTACTGTATACGTACCTTCACGCCAGGTGGACCTGGAGGCCCGTTGGTGCCAATGGGGCCCTGAAGTTTCAACAAATATCATCAATACAAATTCACAGGCAATTCTGGTTGTTATGCATTACTGTATTGTAATCGCTTTACAACTTGTTGTGTACACTTGTGTGAGAAGGGTTGGGAAGGTTACTTTTGAAATGTAATAATAATAACAGATTACACTCCTAAGATTGACTACTTTTTAAATACATTTGAAATACAATGAATTACTTAAAAAAAGAATCAACCCCATTAAAAACAGACCCACCAGACATGAGGTGTTTACTGTCAAGAATATTTGGGAAATATCATTTTTGATATTAGAATTACAGTCCACTCGACAGCGGCGATTTGTGTCATGCGTGCTACCGTACTTACAGTTGGTCCTCTAATTCCAGGCTCCCCGACGTTTCCCTGTAAACACAGTTATGCTGTATTCATATTCATGTATTCACTTGACTCACATGTTCGTCACATATACTGTACTAACACTGCCTATGCACTAACACACTGCCTATATGCACTAGCACACATGCCTACAAACACAAACAAAGACATATATTTAAATTTACAACATATTTACATGTAAATATGTTTCTGTAAATCAACATGGCTCAGTTTCTTTTTGGCATGAATCAGAAATACAGTCAAATCCTCAGTGTGTGACTTAATGCGTTTCTAATGCAACAAAGAGTATACAAATGTAACCAAATAGTAACATTTGCACAAAGGTCTGTATCCCATATCTGTTAACGTTCTAGGTTTGCACCTGCTGCAATTTTGTTTTTACCTCACCATATTGCTGCATCTTATGTCGAACCTCATGTACATACATGCTACATTTAGCATCTTACTGTATGTTGAACCTGATGTACTGTACATGCTACGTTTAGCATCTTATGTCTAACCTCATGTATATCTGCTTCTCTTTTATGCTATATGTGCAGTATATAGTAAATGCACTTAGATTTTTGACCCATTTCTTTTGTGTTTATCTCCTTGGTCTTCCTCTCCCTGTCCTCCTCCCCCTTTTCCTGAAAACTACAAATGATGGAACTTACACGAAAACAAATTACTTTTTTTTTTCTTTAAGATTTGTTTTTGAGCTTTTATGCCTTTATTGATAGGACAGTAGACTGACAGGAAACGGGGGGAGAGATGGGGAGTGACATGCGGCAAAGGTCGTCCGGATCGGGAATCGAACCGGCGATGCCACCAGGCATCCATGCGGCTGCCTATGTGGCAATGCCTAAGTGGTATGCGCCTGGACCAGTAGGCCTTACATCTGGCAAAATAAAGTTGATTCTGACTCTGAAATAGTCCATTTGGTTATATTTGTACACTCAAAGAGTTACATGAACACTCAGGATATTACAGTGTAGACACAACGAAACAAAAATGTAAATGAACAAACATAAAACACAAGGGAACAACATGACAAAGCGCTGAGCGAGGGGGTGCACTGTGTCCTACACTACTGACAGCAGGTACAGCCATGCATGAGAAGCAAGGTCTAAGCCAACAAACAGACAGTACATTATTTTGGAGCCCGGCCCTTTAGTATTCCCACCACTGAAGAGTATTACGTGCCGCTCCCGGCTAGTCTTACAGCTCAGAGGTGTCGGCTCGCTTTTCTTTTCATCTATCCAACAAATCTGTGCTGTTTTACGTATTAAAAATTCAACTCATCCTGCCTCTGACATGGCTGCTTTGGGGAACAGGTGGTCCGGATTAATATTTCATGAGGAATCTATCAAGGGCTTGACTCTTATCCCACACCGCCGCTCTCTTCGGGATGTTAATTTGAGAAATAAATGCAGACCGTGTCCTGCAGCGCAGGGCTGCGTGTCCGTGTGTGCGTGTGCGTGTGCTGCAGTGTTCTACATATTCCTCAATGTTAAAAAAACGAGGAGAGGAACGTTGGTGGGAGCCCGGCTGACTCATAGCTCCGTGCCAAAGTGGCCATGGCCTCCATGCAAACCAGGGACATGCTGGGCCCCTGATTCAGCCCGGGAAAAAGAGTTGTAGAGGCCCTCATTGCTGCTGCTACTCAAAGATTTGTGACAAAGTGACAAGCCAGTGGGCCAATTACACAAGTTATATTTTGTCGTTGTCGGGTGGAAACCTTGTATGTCCAAAACCATTAGTTTCGTATTTATCATTTTAAAAATGATTTAAACGAGTGAAAACAGCCGATTTACAAGCACACAACGCCTCGCACTGCGAGGCGTTGTGTGCTTGTAGATCTGCTGTTTTCACTACTTTTGTGTGACGGCCTTGTATGATGAAGCAGGGCTTTGCTTTGTGAAAATAATTTACAAATTTGAAACTTGGAGATACGAGGTTTCTGCCCGACATTTCTTTCCTAATGGCCGGCCTGGACCGGCCCGGAATGAACCGGCCGTTCGGGAGTTGTCCCGCTTTTCCCAATGGCCAGCACGTCCCTGATGCAAACCCCTTCCAGCCTAGCCCTCCCCTTCCACCCCATGGTGTCAAGCAATGCCAGCCATCAGCAGAGAGAACCTACCGGTCTGCCTAGTACTCCAGGAAACCCAGGCATGCCCTAGAGAGAGAGATGAAAGATGGGAAGGGGGAGGGAGGATACAGACACAGATATAAAGGAGGATGGAGGGACAGGTGGTGGTGGTGGGGGGGACAGTAGGAACAAACATACAAAAGGAGACAGATAAAAAAAGGGGTGAGAGGAGAGGAGACAGTGAAAGGAGTTAGCGGCAAGGTTGCAAAAGGTTACTGTCTAATAAGGGGGGTCTATGTAGCGTCAGCGCAAAGATTCTGGTAAAGAGATAAGAGCTCTGTGGGGTTTAGTGCTTGCAGCAATGGCGTCCTCCGCAGGCCCCAAGCCAAGGGGGGGGGGGGGGAGGCAGCCTTTCTGGGTTACTCACTGGGTGGCCTGGAAGACCAGCTTTCCCTGATGGACCCTGCTCCAGCATGCAGGGAGGGAAACACAACATCATGAGGACTGATAGGGAGGCGCTTATAGTAAGGGGAACATAAGAAAATCTGCAAAGTAAATCGTTACCAAGAAATTTCTTCGCCAAAGTGTTTCTAAAGGTGTGCAATAATATGTACTAAAAGGTTGAAATTCAACTCCCAGGGGAAACCTCATAAAAAATGATTTGTGTTTGTGTCCCATTAACGTTACTATACAGGGAAAAAATACAAAACAGAAATATGCTTTAAGTAGCATGCGAGGGGTCAAACTAGGGGTTTTTCATGATGCTGAATCCATTGCAAGCATTTGTTTTGCACGAAAAACTTTCGTGGGCTACAAATGGCCCCTACAAAACGCTGAAAAGTGATGATTCATCACTAAACCATCGTTTTGTGGGTCCGTTTTTAGCCCAAGGAATCACATGCTACTTAAAGCATAATTATGTTTTGTATTTTTTTTCCTGTATAGTAAATGAATGGGACACAAACACAAATCAGTTTTTTTATTTCCCCCGGGAGTTGAATTTCAACCTTTTAGTAGATATTATTACACACACCTTTAGAAACACATTGGTGAAGAAATTTCTTGGTAACGATTTACTTCGCAGTTTGGTCAAATATCTTATAAAATCCCCTTACTATTATCCTTTCCTCTCCTCCTCCGCCTTAAGCTTCATTTTGTCGGATGATGGGTGTTACAGTATGAATGAACCACATGAACCCTGACCTCACATCACCACACTTTCTATAACTCCTGGCATTACTTCTAAAACTATCCGTGTGATCCGGTTTTGGTTCCGGTGGTTGGTTTCCGGTTGGCGTTGCATTGTTTTTGTCTCCCCACTTAAGGCGTAGTCAATTGTCTTTTAGTTACCGTAATTGCTGGACTATAAGCCGCACCTGAATATAAGCCACACCAGCTAAATTTAGAACGAAAAACAAATGTGTACATATACAGGCTGCACTTGACTATAAGCCGGAGGTGTCCTTCCTGCTTCCTGCTAGAGCGCCCCTGGTGGCCGTTAGCTGTAAAAATCTATAGATTAGCCGCATCGTTGTTTAGGCCGCAGTGTTCAAAACATGTTAAAAAAGTTGCGGCTTATAGTCCGGCATTAAAAGATGAACATACCAAACGCTTATTATACCAAAAGAAACTAAACGATAATATCAATTTCAACCAATTTTAAACTAGGGGAATCATTTTAGAGGTGCACGGTACCGGTGGTCCCAGCTTGTGGTTATTTCCGCTCCCGACCAGATCAGAAACCCGAAAATGATATTGATTTCAGGCTACATCAGTGTTTCTCAACCTTTTCAGGCCGCGACCCCCAAAATAATCATATTTGACCTGGGGACCCCCCACCCTGATGAGCACTAAGAGTTGAGGTATTACATTTTGTATAACACAGTTCTATTGTGAAAATAGCAAATCTACATGCTCACAACGCCTCGCAACGCAAGGCGTTGTGAGCATTTCTACCACTTTTTCGAGTCACGTGTTCAAATACTGGATTCTGATTGGCTAAATTCCGGAGGTTATCAGAGGACAACTGCCGCAAAGTTGTGTGTCCGAGATCAATGCGCCTCAGTGTACATCCGGGGACTTCAGGAGGTCCTTTCCCCCAACCAACAAATGACGGTGGCAACGGTCCTATGTTTACTAACGTGCATGCTATAGTCGCCGATTTATTTGGATCCAATGCAATCCGCCAACTTTAAAGCCCCTTTTCTCTGAACCTATGCCTTTCTGGAAGCGAACAGCCTCTATTTACGGCCGGAACGGTACTTCTAACTGACGTTAGCTTAGCTGTAAGCTAGACGCATGGATTAGTATGGAGTTGGCGCCATCTGTTGGTGAGTAGAAGATGTTGTTTGTGGAACTATCTGCTGTCTCGCGGAAGTTTTATAGGGAATAATGATTGTAACTTAAGATCCTTGCAAGTTACAACTATGTGTTTTCTTTCATGTATACGGGAAAAAGTGGTAGAAAAGCTATTTACCACTCGGGGTCGGACATTATGCTCTCATAATGTCCTGAGTGATGGTGTTATCGGACTCGGCTGCGCCTCGTGCGATAACACCATCACTGCGGACATTATGAGAGCATAATGTCCTCACATTATGAGAGCATAATGTCCTCTCACTCGGGGTAAATTGCTTACGTAGATCAGCTATTTTCACAATTTCTGCCTCTAATATTTGACAATTTGGCCAATGTTTAATTTGTCATTTTAGAGGTATTAAAAATTCCTTAAATTGTCACCTTAGAAATGTGCACTTAAACTTTATGTTGTTTTGTTTACTGTTGAGTGAGAAAACAATGTTGCACGTTAAGTTAATCATCTAGGGACCCCCCAAAATAATTTGGGGACCCCCCTGGGGGTCCCGACCCACAGGTTGAGAACCACTCGGCTACATGAACCCTAGCATCCTACTGTATTTTGGGGGAGAACAATCTGCGAAAAATAACAATTCTACCAGCTTCCAATGTGTAGCATTGTCTGCAGCTTGTAGATACTAAGACATGTGATATAACAAACAGACACCCTGGGCAAGATATGACTTCCGCTTGGTTCCAAGATTTCTAGCGGAAGTGCTGCGTTTAACGGACGTTACGTCATGCGGTGCGGGTCTGTTTACATTCCCAAGCGAAAAAACTAAAATAGATTGTAGCTCTTAACTCGCTCTTATAGGTGTAACATCGCCTGAATCAATGTTTTTGTTTGTATATTGTTTATTGCGAGCGCAACTGACGGAGCAGGAGACGTAGACCAGAGTTTTTCCAGCGGAAAATACGTTTGCAGGGACACTGCACTGTGAAAAAAATACAACTTCCGTGAAAATTCAGCCACACCTCCTAGAACTCTCTCTGCCTCATATCTTGACCAGGCTTTTCTCTTCGCAGATGAGTAAGCCTGGCTACGTGAGGCTAACAAACAGAGGATCACGTACGGAGCCCAGGGGGACTCCGGTCAACAAAGGATAGGGTTCAAACGGTTAAGAGATCGTGTGTACTCTCATTCCCAGCCAATCAATTCCTTCTGGCTTTCTTCAAGGTTTTGTTTTTGAAGGGGTAAACTGGGAGTCCTCGGCACAGTATGTCCTTTGAGAGGAATCCTGCTGATCAGATGCTTTCAAAAGGTCAATAGTTATAGTTGTACAGTAAGCTATACTTTAATGCATGCATGCATAACTAAATGGTACTATGAAAATTATGTCAATCGAAATGTATAATCAATACGTTTATTAAAATGCACACAGTTTATGAACATTAACAGAATGCAAGAACACAGTTCTACCGGGGGTTATTCATTAGAATCCCAGTCACTTCGCCAAAAATCCAACTCGCCAAATCAACTTGCTAGGACACCTCGCCAATGAGCAGGGTTGTCAACATTGGACTGTCAGTCCAGGAGAATCCAGGAGATTCATTTTTGTTAGAGGGTGCGGGGAACTCCCCAACAGGGGTCTGGTGGTCCTCCCCCCAAAACTTCTTAACTCATTTAGTGCCCATGAAATTAACGGATTATAAAGTCCACGATGCCAGTCTCAGGTTGGCATCACCCCCGTTATCTTATTTTGAAGGCCAGAAGTCCACAGCGCAAACACTTCCGGTCTGACGTCATCGGGTCCTGTGCCGGAACCGATCGTTGTCCACGTGGAGTTGTGTAATGGCGGACCGGGAGCTTTTATACATGTGTAACATAAGCGAGCATCTGCCTCCATCCTAGCTTCTAAAGTGTAGTTTTGAGATAATGGACATTAAAGATGAGATCCCCCGTCCACCTCAATGTTATGGATGGGACTATTTTGTGCTCATGGAGCCGTGATGATGCGAAATCAGCGACGGATTTCGTCTCCGGAACTCCGGCCATTGTTCTCGGTAATGTATCCGCCGTTACAGTAATATATTACTTTTCACGAGAATACTCGGGATTGGCACCATGTGATACTCGAGTATTTTTCACGAGTCTTCTCGGGATTGGCACTATATGAGTTAACAGATATATTTTCCTGTGTTCTGTTGAATTTTGTGCATGTTTGATACTTTTATCAGGCTTGCTTTACTAACATGGGTATAATTTCAGCCTTAAAATGCCAAATGTAGGTGTACAAATTTGATGACTGAAGCAAAGTAAGATCCTTAATAATGACTTCTCATCTGGGGGTCCTCCCCCAGAAAATATTTAACATAGTAGATGTAATTGCCAATCATCCTGGCGAATCCAGGAGCATTGACAAGCCTGCCCAATGAGTGTGAACAATTTGGCGAGTTGGATTTCTGGCGAAGTGACCGGTTACCATTCATTAAACACAACATTGAGATTTCTGCTATAGCTATAGTTGAAGTGATTCTTAAAGTGGTGGTGCCATAGTTTTGTACCTTTTCTGTTTTGTACGTGTCTATGGAGTTAATATGAAGTATGTCTTCCCTGTGTATTCAGGGTTACTTCCTTTTTACCATACAGCAACACTTACCGGCTTCCCCTCCTGGCCAGGGTTACCTGGTTCCCCTGCTGCACCCTGAAACGACAAAACAATTCGTCACTGTCAGCCAGAAAGTATCTCCAAGTTTTAAATTTGTACGTTCTTTTTTTTTTTGTATTAGAGCCAGAGGGAGGGGGAGTTTGGTAGCACAAAAGTAGTGAAAATAGCAGATCTACAAGCACACAATTCACTATTTTAAATCATTTTTAAAAATGACTTGCAAGGTTTCCACCAGACAACAACGAATTGCTTCTTTGATAAAACGCTTCGAAATTGCACTAGACCTATTAGTTTGACTTGAGAATCTAGTGAACGTACATAATCCCAGCACATTAATAGTAACAGTACCAACGTCAAACCCAGAGTGAAACTGATCTAATTCATCACAGCTTTTCTTTCACATTACAGCAGGTAATCTATAGTTCGGTTCACCTCCGAGCCGTCGCGTCCTTTTTCTCCCGGCACTCCTCTGTCTCCCTTTTCGGCACGAGGCCCCGAAAACCCCTGCAATAAACATTCAGAAGTTCAGTTTGCATAGAGGAATTAATGCACATTCAGAAGTTCAGTTTGCATAGGGAATTAGGGAATTAATAATAATAATAATAATAATAAACTTTATTTGTATTGCACCTTTCATGACATGAAATGCAGCTCAAAGCGCTTTACAGAGCAGAAAATGAAGCACAAGTGCTTAACAGGAGAAAAAAAAAACACATGAATACAATAAAGCAGAGGAATAAAAATAAAAACATAAAACATTGAAGAACAATTTCAGAACAGTGTGGACGTCAATAGCATCAAAGGGATTTAAAAATTCAGCTAAAAGCAAGAGTAAAGAAATAGGTGAATTAAGTGAATGTTAAAGCCAAGACTCATTATTTCTGCTCTGTTCTTCGGAGGGTAAATATCTCACCCGTTCTCCCTTGGCTCCTGGTTCTCCCGGAGCACAAGCTTCTCCCTTGGGTCCTGGCAGACCTCGAGCACCAGGGGCACCACTTACGACTGCTGGGGATTCTCCCTGAACGCACAGACCAGCAGGGGGGAAAAGGTACTCACATTTTTATTACTTAAAGGGCAGAACCAGACATTATCAACATTGAACTATAGTATGTCATAGTTATATGTAAATAAGAAAGAAGAAAAAAAAAACTTCTGTATTGCCTAGAACTGGAGGATTGATATTGGGTTTTGGCTTGCAAAGTACACCGTGATGACATCATCACGGTGTACTTTGCAAGCCCATTGAAAATGGGTAGAATACTCTGTTACAAGTAGAAGGAGTTCAAAATGTACTTGAGTAAAAGTACAAAAGTATTGGCATCAAAACGTACTTAAAGTACCAGAAGTAATTAGGCAGAATGTATAAACATCTTTTTAAAATAGCATATCTACAAGCTCACAATGCGTCGCGGGCTTGTAGATTGGCTATTTTCAAAATTAATTAGGTTAATGTAATTCTTGTAATAATAACCAAAATCGACAAAGTAACTAGTAACTCAAGTTTTCAAATAAATGTAGTGGAGTAAACGTGAAATATTTGGATCCGAGGAGTAGTGGGTTTGAAGTAAAGGTATTGGAAATACTCAAGTACAAAAGTACAAATACCTCAAAATTGTACTTAAGTACAATACTTGAGTAAATGTTACTTCACACCACTGCAGACGAGCAACTTTGAAACCACGTATCTGTAATATATAAAACTCAGCACAAAAAGAAAGGAAATTTGACTTTGGTCCATTATATATCCCCTTTAATAATACCAATTTGCATTGTGTTTTATGTAATTTTTATCGTTGATTTGTCACATTTACAACGAGGTACAGCTTGTAAGCATGGGGCATTCGAGGCATGAGCTACACACCCAAACGTGTGGGTAGCGCCGACCAAAGGTTTGCCAAAATGGCTTACAATACTGTTCTGCTGGAACTTACTCTCATTTGGGCTTCCCTGAAACTGAGTTTAAAATTAACAAAGTGTAAAAATGGCCAATGTGTGTTGTTTTTTCTTTTCCTTATTACTGTGGGAGAGTGAAATCATTCAATGAACCAAGCAACAAAGGTGAACAGCAAAAGAACAGTATTTCAAGCCTGCCAGGCCATTTACCATTTTTGGAGGAGCGCTACCCACACGTTTGGCTGTGTTGCTCATTCCATGAATGCCAGATCCTTACGATCTGTACCTTGTTGTAAAGGTGACAAATCACCAATAACAATGATATCAAACACAATACCATTTGGCATAATTAAAGGGGAGATATAACCAGTGTTGAGATATATAACGGACAAAATGTTGGCAAATTTTGGGTCGGCGCTACCCACACGTTTGGCTGTGGTGCTCATTCCACAAATGCCCGATGCTTACAAACTGTACCTCCTTGTAAAGGTGACGAATCAACGATAAAAATTATATAAAAGACAATACATATTGGTATTATTGAAGGGGAGATATAATGGACCGAAGTCAAGTTCCCTTTCTTTTTGTGCTGAGTTTATATATCAGGGGTTCCCAAACTGTTTTGTCAGGGCACCCCATAAATATTTTTTTAAATCCGAGGCACCCCTACAATATAATTTTCACTCCCAGCACCTTATTATCGTCATTGTCGGGTGGAAACCTGTACAAAACCGTTAGTTTTGTATTTATCATCTATAAAATGTACTAACTAGTGAAAACGGCAGATCAACGCCTCGCAACACGAAGCATTGTGTGCTTGTAGATCGGCTGTTTTTACTAGTTTTGTGCGACAGTCTTGTATGATGAAGCAGGGCTTTGCTTTACCAAAAGACATGCACATTTGAAACTTGGAGATACGAGGTTTCTGCCCGACAGTGACGATATTTTAGTGATTATGTTGCAAGGAAAACGTTGAGATAACAGCCATTTTGGTTAGAACTGACTGAAAACAACTTTGCACTTCAAGTTTAAAATTATACTAAATATTTTTTCAAGTGTCCAAATAAATTCCAAATATTATCATATGATCTCACGGCACCCCTGGACTGCCGTCGCGGCACCCCAGGGTGCCCCGTCAACCACTTTGAAAACCCCTGTTATATATAATGGGACAGGTGGAAGTATTGACTGTGTGAGGTTGCAGGACATTTAGACGTTCAGGCTGAGGAACTTACCTTTGGCCCAGGAGGGCCGACTGGTCCCGTTAATCCTACTTTCCCCTGCAGAAACAGGCATTTTCAATGCGATGTATATCATTATGCATAACGAGAGTATATCGAGAGTATGTTGGTTGGGTTGCAATATACTGTAAATCATACATGGGCAACTGGCGGCCCGGGGGCCACATGCGGCCCCCACCTTTACTTAATGCGGCCCGCAGGTTAATATCAGAATACTGATATAATATTGATTTCAGCTGTTACAATTCCAAACATGCAAACAAGACCCTCTTTAATTACTTCAGTCTATTATTAGTAGCTTACTGACAAGTACTAGTCTTTTTTTTTATGTCCAATGTATTTGTATTTAAGTTCATAAAGTATAACATAAGAACATATAAATGCATTTGAAAATAAATACAAATGAACTTTTCAGGATTCCAATTCCCAAATCTCTCAGAATAATTCAGGGTTCCAATTCAAAAATAGCAAAAATAGCTGATCTACAAGCTTTTGAGCTTGTAGATCGGCTATTTTTGCTATTTTTGACTGTATATGCATTGTGGCCCTCTGGAGTTAGTGTGAAAAATATAGTGGCCCTCTCCATCATCAAAGTTGCCCACCCCTGCTGTAGATGATGCCATTGTCGGTACTCACAGATTCTCCTTTGTCCCCCCTCTCTCCTCGATCCCCCTAAGAAAGAAACAGACATATCGTTGAAAACCTTTTATGGTCCTAAACCGTTCGTTTTGTATTTATCATTTTTAAAAATGATTAAAACTAGAGAAAATAGCCGATCTACAAGCACACAACGCCTCGCGGTAGATCTTCTGTTTTCTCTAGTTTTGTGTGACAGTCTTGTATGATGAAGCAGGACTTTACTTTACGAAAAGAACATACACATTTGAAACTTGGAGATAAGAGGTTTCTGCCCGACAGTGACGATATGATGTAAGCAGGAGCAATGCATGACTCCCCAGCTAATATCCTTTGTGAAAGGTTCGTAGGGAGACGAAGAACTAATGGGATGGGGGAAGGACATGCAACACAGGTCTCCAGACAAAACAGATCTGAGGGATGTCATGATTTGCGGCAAGTGTACATCTGTAAGAGTTATATATATATATGTTACAGTATGTTTGGGTAACTCAGGACGTTCAATGTAAGAGCGCTTGTTTTGTCGTTCACCACACACTAATCACCACCAGGTGGCGACGACAGCCATTCACTAGTGAAGGCGCTGACGTCACTCGTTTGCGACTCTCTTTCTTTATTTACTAGCCTAGCCTAGCCTAGCCTAGCTTAGCCATTAGCTCCATTGTAGTCACTTGGACAGGGCGTTTATCGTGGGCTTGCCCAGGCCTTACGGCCTGGGCATAAATATAACAATTGCATTCACCACGGCTTCGTAACTCGCTGGCCCGCTCTTCGCGGCCACTCGCGCCTGCGGCGCTCGGGGGCGAAGAGCAGGACCAAGGTCCGCTGGCCTTCGCGCCGCTTGCAATGTCGTGGACAATCGAGCGGCTCCGCCTGGAGGACGTTGTTGTGGCGACCGCTTGCTCCGCCCCGTGCGGCACCACGAGTGCTCCGTTTCTCGACCGTCCTGTTTCTCTAACAAACCGTGACATATATATATATATATATATCATAAGCCATTGGTTTCAATGTTGAGAAAATGATGCTTTTTTGTCCCTTTTATGGGTGCCGCCATTATTGCAGAAATCAAGGTTCATTGGTAGAAATGGTACCATCTCGAATGCTATTGGCTGCCAACGGTCACGTGCAACCACAGGGATACTTGGGAGAATGTGGTGTTGAGCTTGCAAAATAAAGCACACAAAGAAGAACCATCACAAGCCTATGACCACAAGCCCCTCCTACAGCATACCCTGCTTTAACATCAAATATAACATAAATTGGACCATATTTTCACAAAACGCATATAATGGTGATTGAAATGAGGCTTTAAACTAGTGACAGGAACCATAAAGTACTTATGACAATCCTACTAATAAAGGAGCAAACTCACGCTCTAACGCTCTAACGCTCACGCTCTAACGCTCTAACGCTCACGCTTATCTACGTTTATCTATTCACTCGCTTCAGCAACTGATCCCAAAGTTCACATGGTATTGGCCATTAGCATTATACCAACACTGACGGAGCCCGAATTTCATTTCTCCCAAATTAAAGCAGTTTTTTTAGCGTTTTCTTAACCACTTCTGTTGAACTCTGCTGTCTGTTGCCAGGGTTACGGTCCGTTCCTCCAAGCCATGGGATCTGTAGCCCCACACACACACACCCCTTTCTCTCACAGTTAGGAATGTTTCTCTCTCTCTCTCACACACTTTCACCGGGTGCGTTTGACATATTTTGGAGCACATATCTTCGAACGGGTAAGGTCTAGTGTTTATTAAGGTAAGAAAATAGAATGTAAAAGTTCGGGGGAATAGAATGGAATCCTATGGAGAACAAGTTGCTTCTGGTACCAGAACAGCGCAACTAGTGGTCAATCATAGGAATCTTTAGTTCTGTGTTGCTTCATTTTAAATCCTGACAACTTCCCTCCTGATATATACTAGTAAGACGACTCAGGGCGACATGCGACCTTGCCCTGGCCATCTGGTCAGTGATGTATATCGGACCAGTAACCCATATATGGAGACCCCTGGTACCCATATATGGTGTTCCATGTACTGTATATGGAGAAATGCTGTGAGAGCCAAAACATGCTTACTCAGTTACTTGTTATGTGAAAGTCCTATTATGTCTATGACATCTGACATCATACCCTTTTATGCCCACAGAGATACACGCATACGGACAAGCTGTGACCGTTCACATACTAAACTGCGACCTAAGGTCGCAATCATTTTCAGATGGGGGTCCACTGCCAAATATATTAACACATCGGGTGCCCCTGGATTGCCCCATTTATCCCCTCTTGCTGCCCAGGCCCACCACCATTGTATTGAATCCGGCCCTGCTGCGTCAATGCATGCGTCATGACGTCACTTGGTCACATGAGCGCAGACAGGATGTTATTGTGTAACTTACTGTATGGGCCAGTGTTGATCATAGCTGTTCATTGCCAATCAAAATGTGGACATTTTGCCGCACCACGCCACAGTTTTAGCCATAAAACAAACATCAGAGATAAAGGGCGTTAAAGATGGGGAAATGCATTGGAGTATACGGAGAAAAACGGCCGCGCGATGCTCTCAGCGTCGACTCGAAGCGACTAGCGGCTAATGGGCTACATCCAGGCGCAGCCCCAACCAAACGGTGAGATTTAAAGTTAATACAGTAAACACGTCAACGCGTCGTGGGCCTCCAGAGACATCAAAGAGATTGGCGTGTAGACACCTCGTGGGCACCCGCTGAGTTAAGTATAATTTTGGTTTGAACGCCACTCATATAGCAACATACATTTTTGAAGCGGTGGCTTTATGTGTCCTGCATGTGTGTCCTCCACGTCCATATATGGTCATTTCAGTCCAGAATGAACAGGTTTTATCTGTCCGTAAATGTGTGTCCCATGTGTGTCCCCCACGTCCATATATGGTCATTTCAGTCCAGAATGAAAAGGTTTTATCTGTCCGTAAATGTGTGTCCCATGTGTGTCCCCCACGTCCATATATGGTTATTTCAGTCCAAAATGAACATTTTTTATCTGTCCGTAAATGTGTGTCCCATGTGTGTCCCCCACGTCCATATATGGTCATTTCAGTCCAGAATGAACAGGTTTTATCTGTCCGTAAAGGTGTGTCCCATGTGTGTTCCCCACGTCCATATATGGTCAATTCAGTCTGGAATGAACAGGTTTTACGTCCAGAATATGTGTGTAGTGTCCGTCCCGGTCAGTCCAATACTGTATAATATTCACATGGTGTGTGGGTGTAATCATGACAGTCAAGCCACTTAAAAGGCTCTGTACTAGTGTACTAGTCTGGATGGATCTAAAGTTCCGAATACTATGTCATCACGCAATGACATCACAGCATTGTCATCACAACCAATGTACTGGTCTTTAAAAGCAAACGTCCAATAAACCAAATGATATTCCAACTAATTAAGCTGTTGTTTAACAATATAAATATAACATCTGTAAATCCTGTTCCACTAGTTCACGGTGGTGCTGCTGTGTGAAATGTTTCACTGGACTGTAGATCTGAAAGGAGGACCTAAAGAGCACTACCATGCTGCTGTGGTAGTCGGTCACAAGCTGTACTCATTTGGCAACAACTACATGAACAACAGTGGTCAGATTGAAGTCCAAATCTTCAACACATTGTCCTTGCGTTGGAGGAAGTTGCCCACAGTGACAAATGGAAGAGGACAAAGTCCCATTGAGGTTCCCTCCAAGCGCTTTGGCAACACAGCTGTGCTGGTAGAAGAAATTGTCTACATCTGGGGAGGAGGAAGGTATCCTTACTGCAATGTGCTTTATGCCTTTGATGTCGACACCCACAGCTGGTTCAAACCCAATGTCTCTGGGTCTATTCCAGAAGCAAGGACACACCACTCAGCCTGTGTCCTGGAGAAGGTCATGTATGTATTTGGAGGATACACCCTGACTGGATATACTAATGACATGTACAAGTTGGACACCACCATTATGGTCTGGTCTTTAATTAACACCAAAGGAACTCCACCACCTGCTTCATACAGTCACTCTGCCACCATCATCGGGACAAAGATCTTTGTATTTGGGGGCTGGTTGGGCTATGGCTACGTATACAACCAGGTCACAGGATTTGACACAGAGACAAAGTGCTGGCTGAACAAGCCTTCTGGACACCTTCTCCCAGAAGAACGCAGTGGTCATTCAGCATTTGCCTACAATGGAGAGCTGTACGTATTTGGTGGCTGGAATGGGAATCAGTACTTCAATGATCTGTGGAAATTCAGTCCAGAGACCTTCTCCTGGAAGCAGGTTGAGCCCAAGGGGAAAGACCCCTGTAGGATGTGTGGGATGATCTGTTGCATGGTGGGAGATTGTGTTATCTTGCATGGAGGATACAAAGAAAACAACCTCATTTCTGGTGACCTGTACATCCTAGACTTAAATCCCAGCCTGAAGATGTTATGCAAGCTAGCAGTCACTCAGCATGGTCTGGAGCAGTCTGAACTCCCACATGACATCAGGTGGGAACTGGCAACCATGACTACCAACAGCAACAAAACAAAATGACAGCGCAAATTTTGTGTGTGTGTGCGTGCGTGCGTGCGTGCGTGCGTGCGTGCGTGCGTGCGTGCGCGCGTGCACGCACACGCACACGCACACGCACACGCACACACTTTTTCACTAGCATAAATGCATGATGCAATACTACCTTTTAGTCTGTAATTTATCTTAAAATATTGCCTACAATCAGTATTTTCTTTTTAGATAATATTTAAAAGTAAGGCGCCTCAGGGCAATTCTTGGCAATGACATCAGGGATCTTCATGGGCATAAAAGGGATTCTGGGGAATACCCATATATGGACTTTTTCTTATATTTTGTTTTTAATCATTATTTTATAAAATAAATTCTAAGAACAAAAAAAGAGATTTTTCTAAGTAATTCTAATTTAGAGAAAACTTGTGGTAGAGAAAACAAATAAAGCAGTGAAAATAGACAATCTACAAGCAACGTGGCACAAAGCAACTCCTTGCGAGAATGTAGTTTTGGTCCCAGGCAAAAGTCTAATTTCTCTTTTGGGTCACAGGCTAAAAAGATTGCATGCAGTAATCCTGGTCTCAATAATGCCTCCCCCTGGCCAGCTGCAGGCGCCTGATGGAGGGGAAAGGAACTGGTTGGAATAACGGGTTCCTTCCACGCGAACGACTGCTGTAAAGGGCCTGTGTCAGACCAGTGTCCTTGGCGTTGTTCATCATTGCACAGGCTTGGGGTGCTGGGTGCATATTAGCAACTTTGCCCGGGCTTGGGTTTGGGCGACAATAATCTTTGATGTTTCTGCGAGCTTCGCCGCCACAGCATTCATTGTGTAAGTCTTGCATGGAGCGAAGATCACATCACATTGATGCACTCTGAGGTCAGTACAGTTCCCATACCAGGCAGTGATGCAGCCAGTCGGGATGCTATTGGTGGTACAGTACCTCTTGTAGAGCAGTGTTTCTCAAACTTTCAGATTTCAAGGTCTTCCCCTTAACTCTGACAGCGTACAACTGGAACCAAATGAACCCGTCAGGGTTCATTTGGTTCCATTTGTACACTGTCAGAGTTACACACTTGTATGGGTCAATTTAGACACCACAGAGTCCCTGGAATCCACTTTGAGAACCACTGCTGAGAGCCATGCTGAAGAATGGAACTTTCAGTGCATTCTAATCTCTCGCCCCTTGCCCATCTTTAAATCCCCGGTTCATTCGCATTTCATCATCTTTATTATTTTCTCTCTCAGTATTTAGTTTATTAGCACATTATATATAAAACAAAATAGAACGATGCATATCAAGGAAACGGAATACTGTGCAAGGAAAGGAAGAAGCCGGCAGGCTTATTTGGAATCCTTTCCTTAATGGAAGAGGTAATTAATTAACAGATTGAAAGTTCAATAAGAACAATACAAAATAATACAAGTTAACAAGGGGAGCAGCAGTGCAATAAAGAAATAAAAAACAAAGAAACCGCACAAAAAAAGGTAAAATAGACGAAAAAAATAACTACAGTACACCAACTCACTTTATCTCCTGGTCTTCCAACCTCTCCCAGCTCCCCAGCTCTCCCGGGAACGCCTGGTATGCCAGGCTTGCCTGGCTCTCCAGCCTGGCCAGGGGGTCCCTCTGGTCCTCGCTCCCCAATAGCCCTTCCCGTAGGCCCGGTTTGCCCCATGGGCCCACGCTCCCCATGCTCTCCTTTAGTGCCCCTCTCCCCTGGTGGGCCACGACCACCCTGGGGCACAAACGAGAATGAAGCAGGATGATGAAGGTTAACATACTGTATGCCATTCATGCATTACATAATACATGTTATGCATGGGTACATCAATCAGATGTCGCCATTTGTACTCATGGAGATCTTTGTATAGTCCAGTGGTGGAAAAGTACTCAAATATTTTACTTAATTAAAAGTATCAATATTGCAATATAGAAACTCTGTAAGGGTGCACACACACCAAAATATGGTCGCCAGCGGATACACTTTTTGGTGCGACTGACCCGATTGGACAGAGGGGGAAAATCAGAGAATTTATCTGCTCCACATAAACGCAAGGTCGGCGCGGCGTGCAGATATCCTCCACTGACATGAAAACTTCCCTATTGAAATCCATTGACAGATAGGTATTTTGGTGTGTGTGCATCCTTACAAGTCAAAGTCTGGAATTCAAAATGTACTTGAGTAAAAGTCGGAAAGTGTTGGCATCAAAATGTACAAATGTTTGAAAATAGCAGATCTACAAGCTCACAACGCGTCGCGTGTGAACTGGTAGATCAGCTATTTTCAAATAGCCAAAGAATAAAATAGGGATAAAGTTGTTTATGTATGTTTTATAATATTATAATTTATAGCTGCAAAGTAACTACTAACTAAAGTTTTCAAATAAATCTGGTGGAGTAAAAGTACATTAGTTGGATCCGAGATGTAGTGGAGTAGAATTAAAAGTACAGGAAATTGGAAATACTCAAGCAAAGTAGAAATATCTCAAAATTGTACTTAAGTACAGTACCTACTGTAAGTAAATGTACTTAGTAACTTTACACCACTGGTATAGTCTCTTTATCCGTATGTCAATTGTTTTGCAGTAAGCCTCCCCAGTGATTCTGGTACTACAGTACTTACATCTGCCCCAGATGGTCCTCGCTGTCCCGGCTCACCCTTGTCTCCGCGTTGGCCTTTCTCTGCCTTCTGCACCACCACTGGTGCATCCTTCTTGTCCACCATCACCTTCAGGTCAGAAATCTATGGACATCATCAGAAAGGACAGCAAACACTTGATAATATTCACTTGAAAGGGTGGGCCAATTTCCTTTCTTGCAGGAAAAATCACACTCGTGTGAACTGAGCGGTGGAGGCTGCGTGTGTGTGTGTGTGTGTGCGCGCGCGTGCGTGCGTGCATGTGTGTGTGAATGTGAGTGTGCCTGGCCTGAACAACAGCGCCCCTCCCTTAACATGTGTGGTCAGAAAAGGTATTGCAGGCTAAATACCTCAGGCTACGGACGCACCCACCCACATACATACATACATACACACACACATACACACACGGCCACGCTATGGAGACGGTGTGACCACCGCTCAAAAAGTACTTCAACCTCTGCAATCACTCGAAATGACTTTTTAGTTAGTTGTGTGCAATTCAAAAAATTTGACGTACTGTAATATCTTCAAGGGCTTCAAAACAAATGTTGGTGTGAAATATACCGTAACGATTTGATTTTGACTTTTTGGTGTCTATTCTTTACGTACCGGTATATTCTTCTTTTTATTGTGCCTTTTTCACTAGAACTGACTGTTTCAACACTTTTGTTTGGCACTGTATTGATAAGTTGTGCTTTAAGTATTGCTTTGTGTTTGACACACACAGTATGAGCGTTGACTGTTTTTGACTGTTTTTTTTTATATATATATATATATATATATTCCTCTTTTTATTGTGCCTTTTTCTTTTTCATACTTCTCTGATCCCCCTTGGGATAATAAAGCCAAAGGTATCTGAGGTAGCTCAGGTATCTGAGCATTTTGCGCTGGCGCGCTCATGTGTGGCGTTTTCCTCTGTGTGAAGTTGCTCAAGCTTGAGCTGAAATATTTTCAACTTGGGGGAGTTTTTAGGCGAGCCTCAGTGGACACGGCTGATTTAATAAGTGTTTGTGATCGGCCGTTCTTTCCTGCACACCAAACGACAAGGCAGTGCAATTTATTTTAAATGTCTCCTTCGATCCCTGCTACTCGGATGATGCTACACATGCTGCAGTGCTGGCAGAGCTTTGCCTCCACCACTTGATCAACCCCCTGGCTGGGTCACCTGGATGAGGGGTATGAGTTCAGGCTACATCACTGATGATACGTCCCAGGTGCATCCATGTGATGTTTCTTTTTTTTTTTTTTTTTATAGTTACTTTACACCACTGATACACAGTGAGGGATCATGCATTGCATTCCCTGATTGAGCTCAAGATGATGCATCATTCTGCATGGCCAATTCAGGGATCATTTTAATTTGCCAGCCAACTTAAAATATGAATGTGCGCTAATAACGCCAGGAAATAGCTATATTTTATCATCATGATAGGGTATCATTTCATTGTTTTCAAAGCCATGATGATATACCACCACAAAAAGACCACTAGAGTGCGCCATCGTAACACTAAAACCTTCAGAAGAAGCCATCTTTAAACCATGAATAAAGGATGGGAAAGTGACGTCGCTCCATTGACTCACAATGGGAGATCCGCAGCCCGCCATCTGTGCTCAATCCTGTTCAATTCGTGCTTGATCGTCTAAAACCACCATCGGTATGGGCAGCGGAACGTATACAGACGCCACACAGAAAGTTTCCGAATCAAAATCAGACCTAGTGAAGCTGCGTAAGGGTCGGATGGTTTGCATTGAGCCTAACGGCGCTAAGTGAGTTAACCATGATTTATGATCTTGTAGATCTATGATCTACAGATCATAGATCGTCTGTTTTTGTCGAGGAAATTTGAAGTAGAGAGAAAAAAGCAGTCCAATACGGTTGCAACTCAGGTTTAAGTGGTTAAAAGCAAGGCATCACCGTCAAGTATAACTGCATTCCAGTTGCTGCAATAAATGGTTCTATCTAATCTATGATGGGAGTGTTCCTGACTGAAGTGAATTAGAGATGGGACATTCACCAGTCTTTTGAATGGCTCTTTGAAATGAACGATGGGATCCGGTTTGCAGTAGGGAGCACGTTCCTTTCTAATGAAAAGTGGTGGAAAAAAGTACTCAAATTCTTTACTTAATAAAAGTATCAATACTGCAGGGTAGAAATACTCTGCTACAAGTAGAAGTTTGCAATTAAATTGTACTTGAGTAAAAGTACAAAAGTATTGGTATCAAAATGTAGGCTACTTAAAGTACAAATAGTAGAAAGTACTCATTAAGCAGAATGTCCCCTCACAAGTTTTCCAATGAATAAAATGTAGAAAAATCTTTTGAAAATAGCAGATGTACAAGCTCACAATATTTGAGACGCATTGTGAGCTTGTAAATCGGGTTGAAGTGATCACTGATTTGTGCTCATAATCAAAATCTACAAAGTAACTAGTAACTAAAATGAGCCAGTCTTTTGAACAGCTCTTTGAAAGGAACAGATACCAGAGATCCGGCTCACTTCAAAGAGCCATAAATCCCATCTCTAAAGTGAAAGTATTTTATGAGAACAATCCATGGGAGCTGAAGCGTGAAGAGTATCTACATTGGACCTGGCTGGATGATTCCTCAATAGTTCAATTTACAATAGTTTTCTTTTCTTACTATATCAATGGGCCAAAGTGAAATGCATCAGCTACTATGGCTAATATTGTAGATAGATAGATACCTTTATTATCCGGCGGGGGGACATTTGCATAGGCAGAAAGAAGCCCATCAGGATAGAAGCCCATCACACTGACTGCTTACATTTATAGCTACGTATCATTTACCAAATCTCTGTCTGCGTGTCTAGGGACATGCTGGACCCCTGATTCAGCCCGGGAAAAAGAGTTGGAGAGGGCCTCACTGCGTGCCATAGAGAGAGATGTCTCTCTAGCGCTGCTGCTACTCAAAGATTTGCCATTTCAGATCATGACAAGTGACAAGCCAGTGGGCAAATTACTATACATGAGTTATATTTCGTCGTTGTCGGGTGGAAACCTTGTATGTCCAAAACCGTTTGTTTTGTATTTATCATTTTAAAAATGATTTAAACTGCGGTGCGAGGCGTTGTGTGCTTGTAGATCTGCTGTTTTCACTACTTTTGTGCAACAGCCTTATATGATGAAGCAGGGCTTTTGAAACTTGGAGATACAAGGTTTCTGCCCGACAGGGACGATTTACTTTGTTGGCCGCCCAGCCCCCAAAATGTAACGAAGGCCGACTTTTCATTTTAAATTTTTTCCTAATGGCCAGCCTGGACCGGCCGGGGATGAACCGGCCGTTCGGGAGTTGTCCAGCTTTTCCCAATGGCCAGCACGTCCCTGGCTGGCGTAACTCGGAAAGCGCCCAACCGAACAGTCTCAAGCTTCAGAATGACACTTTACCAATGTATTGAGTACCCGGTATCAATAAGCTTTGGGCTTATCAAGCTTGTTATCGAGCATAGCGGCCCATGATGTCATGTTTAAACAATCAGGACAAGAGGCGATCAAGAAATTATTACAGTACTATTCATAGTTCATAATTTAAAGCCATTTAACACTTATTGCACACTAACTAATGATTGTTTTAATGATATTTAAAGCTGTACTGTGGAAGCTGCTCAACTAGTGGTCAGTAGCGGTATTGCTTTTTTCGGCCGGAGTCGCGGACCCCCGTTCCGGCACCGCGGCCGTCGCGAGCACCTCCGCCTCGCCGATACGATTCCGTAGAGCCGTCTCCCATCATTTTTAGACCAGGATTGAGGGAGTAGCATGCAAGATTCCTTCACCAATGTAAACACAGTTGCTGAGGGAAGCTACTTCCTTTAGAGACAGCAGGACTCGCTGTGATTGGCCGGTGGTGTATGATCGGCGCTGTGATTGGCCGGTAGTGTATCATGTGGGAGATGACATCATTTTGCCGGGAAATTCTCCCCCCCTCACAACTCATAGAAAACATATAAAGAGAAGGCTTCAGAAGCTGAAAATAACAGAGTGGGGGTTCTAAAACTTTAGCGATTTAACAGTTAGGACAATTTTAAGATTTATTTTATAAAAAAAGTTACATGGTATAACTTTAATGATAATATTTGTTACTTTTGTCTTTTATCTTCATAGATGGTGGTCTAAAAATACACCTGTTCTGTTCAGAATTTGTCGTCTCACGTCCTTCCACGAAATATTAGAAAACGCTCAACAGTGGGCTCGATAAAAGCCCGGCTCAATAAGCAGGATTGATAAGGTGCTCATTATCAATAGATATGTGCCAGATGCCAAAATGCCTCCAAGGTAGCTGTGCCACGGTTTTGTATGTTTTTCTTTACTATGCAATGAAAAAAAATGTTTTTTTTTTATAATTTTTTTCCCCACAGAAACAGACACAGTTGTTGTGATTCAGTGGCAAAAAGAATTTTGTCAATCGGACAAATGGTTCCAGAGATATAGCTGTTTGAATGAAAAAAAGTGTCCATCCACTAGAATGGACACACATTTTCACACATTTTCTCAATCAGCTAAACGAGGGAGCGAAAACACAAACAGAGAAAAGCATTTCTCTGATCTCAGGTCATTTTGACATCTTTTAAAAAAAAAAAAAAAAGGTTTTTTTTTCTATGTAAAAAACACAAAAACCGTCGTAAGCCGTCATTGGCACACAGGGCTATTGGAAAAAAACGTCAAAACCGTCATGTGGCACAGAATGAGTTAACACTTTCCCAGCCTGGCCAGAATGGCTTGTCGTGGACTAGCTGGAAATTTCTATTATTGTATTATGATCTGAGACATAATATTATGATTATAAGCATCAGCGCGCCCCCCCCGTCCTTCTAGGATGGCACCGTTCTTTATTTTTCTTCTTTCGATCCCCCGGTTTAAACTCAACAGAAGTATCTCGATCTGCATTGGCATATAGTGGGGATTTTGGCCGAGTCGTCTCCCCCCGTGCGATTCGCGTGCACGATCCGTGCACATTGAGGTAAACGAATGTAATCCAGTCCGTATGAAGCCCCCATGTCAACTTTTATCTGGTCGAAAACATCACCGAAAGATGCTATGCTAACGCTTCCTCCTACAATGAAAGTGAACGGGAATTTGGCTATAGTCTATAGAGAACGAAAAGCTACCAGAAGCACTTCCGGTTCAGACGGTTGAGAGAATGATCCTTTTAGATCAGCCAAAGAAGAGACGGAGGACAGCTGCCGATCGTTTCTTTTTTTATCGTTATCATTTATTTCGGTTTTAACTCATTGAATGCCCTTTTCAAGATGGCCGCCAAGTACCAGGATGCCACGTTCCTAGATTTCTAGTGCACGGATCAATTCTTTGTGCACGGATCGTGCACGCCCATGCACCATATATTTTTATAAAAAAAAAATTGAAAAAAAAGAAAAAAAAAAAAAAATCAAAATGGCTTCCAACTCGGGAAACTCAGGCTGTGGCAGCCTGGGACTACTGTAATAACTCGGGAAACTCGGGCCTTGGCAGTCAATGAGTTAATGACCTAGTACGGAAAATTCCGGTCGGCTAATTTGAGTACAGATGAAGTAAGGTTTAATCCGGTTTTAATATTAAGTGGCTCCACGTGGCTGAGAAAGAGTTAAAGAGCTCCATCCCTAGTCATGAACATCCTTTCTGTAAACAAGACATGTAGACATTGGTCCGTCCATGAGAGCCTTGAGCCCTGATGTAGATGTAATGACTGTGTGTGTGTGGCACATACCTGAACACCCAGGCTGGCCAGGGCCTTCTGTACATCCTGACATGATGAATGAAGACAAGAGAAGTAAGTGACAGTGTCAGTGCCGGGTGAAGAACTTCAACATTCAACGTATAGCTGACTCTCCACACCCGCCTCCCTCCGGGTCATGATCTGACCGTCTTACCACTGCTGTTCCAGGTTTGCCCGGCATGCCGTCCTCCCCGGGGTCACCCTGTCAACAACAAACGCAGCATTCTCAATATGTCAGCTTTAATCCATTTAGGACTGGGTCTGATTCTAAATCCTGACCTACGTTTTCTGAAAAACTTGAAATATTTATTCAGGAACCTTGTCTCTTTCAGTTTCAAATGTGTATGTTTTTTATGTAAATTAAAGACCTACTTCAAAAGTGTCGCAAAAGTGTTAAAAACAAAAGTAGTGAAAATAGCCGATCTACAAGCACACAACGTCTCGCAATGTGAGGCATTCTGTGCCTCACATTTAAAATCTTTTTTTTTAAATAATAACAAAAAACGGACACGCTGTAGTGTACATAGCAGCAAGAACCGTTCCCCTCTTGAAAGGTATAGTTACAAAATGGGCTAAACACCTACAGAACCTCATTCATATCACACTGTGGCTATTATGGAGGCCGTATTGTTACATGAACTTACCGTGTCACCTTTGAGCCCGTGCGGGCCCCTCTCCCCCTGCAAACCGAGAGAGAGAGAGAGAGAGAGAGAGAGAGAGAGAGAGAGAGAGAGAGAGAGAGAGAGAGAGAGAGAGAGAGAGAGAATCCATAAGGTTACAGGAATGACTGACTGCTTACCGATGCAGGGAACACCCAGATCAATAAAGACAACATTGACTTACTCTGACTCCTGCGGCTCCTGGGATCCCAGGCACTCCCTGAAGGACAGAGCAGGGACAATGATTAAGAAACCAATAGATAAGACGGTGGTAGGGTGCTGAATACAGCGCATATATATATATATATATATATATATATATATATATATATATATATATATATATATACACATACATACACACATACACACACACAGATAAATAACACTGTGTTTCTCAAATGGGGGTACGCGGTACTCCAAAAAATTACCCCCAAAAATAAGTACATGATTTATACAGTAAGTATAAATCATGATAATCCATAGTTAAATAATTAACTACAATTTAATCAGAAGGAGAAAAAACAGTTAATGATGACCCAAATTACATGGTACCAGGCAACTGGGATGTGTTTGAATGTTGTTTGAATGTAGGTTACTGACTTGAAAACACTGAAGTGTCACTGAATGAATCTGTTCAGGAGGCACTGTTTGAAACTCTCACTCCCTTTCTTATTTGTGATGTTGTGTATATTCTTGAAAAGGGGGGTTATCATAGCACCATATACCACTAGTTATGGCTTTCAAAAATCAGGGAAAGGTGGTACTCAAGCCAAAAAAGATTAAGAAACACTGCAGTAACACACACACGCGCGCGCGTGCGCACACGCACGCTCCCCTCTACTTTTTTCCCCCTGCGTGTTGCTAGGGATAATGTGAGCCCATGAAGTGTGAACTCCACTTGGGGAAGAATTATTGCCCACGTCCAGACTTTACTTTCTCTGTACTTTTCCAGAGTTTCAGTCAGCTGGCCTTTCGTAATGACAAATAGCGTGCAGCTTCTTTTGTTTAAGCCAGAGAAAAGGTCATATTTTGACCAAAAAAGGTTTTATGCAGAGGTGATCTGTGGATCTTAGCACTATAGGAAGTCCAACTTGCAGTTTCTCTCAGTGCTACGCCAATGAGGAAAATCAGTTCTGTGCTCCTTTTTCATATTAACCACTTGAATCCTAGCGAGTACTTTAGTCAAAAATAGCAGATCTACAAGCTCACAACGCCTCGGCTATTTTCGGCAAAGACGTTTGGCGTTGAAGGGGAAAAGAGCAGACTAAGTACAAAGTGCAATGTCAAGTTAAGTATTGACGGTTCAAGTGGTTAAATACGTATCTGAAAACACAAATTGACAAGAATCCAAAATACAATGATGATTGTGCTGTCAAACAATGAAAAAATATGGAATCTATGAAAAGGTTGTGCTTCATCTCTCTCTCAACTAAGGGGTCCTCGGCCTGAAAACGTTGGAGTCCCCTGTCATATATCATATTGCATTAACGCAAAGTAAACATAATTAAGAACACTGGGATGTCAATGCATACTCACTGGGGTTCCTGGGGGCCCCTGGGGCCCGGGGATCGGTGCCGCCTCTACTCCCTTAACGTAGACTACCTGACGGACACAGACAGACAGACAGCAGTGCTCAGACAGACAAAATGCCATGTCCTTGTAATGGACATTTTAGTCAAAAATAAAAATTTCCCATGGACATACGAATAAAATGAGTTGACAACACATAAAGAGCTAGCCCAAAATGGTCATAACAGGTCTGTAACTCTGAGTGTTTTAAATTGAACCAAACCATTTGGTTCCATTTGTATACTCTCAGAGTTAAGGGGGTCCTTGCAAATAAAATATTAGAGAACCACTAGTACAGTACAGTACCAGTTGGATGCCTAATATGCCATAGTGTCGTAGTAAATCAGTGTCAGACATATTCTGAAGAAACCCTTGAAGAAACTTGACATTCAGTAATTGGTTCTTATGATCAAAATGAGAACATTATAATAAAAAATAAAATCCTAAAATTTGCCAAGTATTTGCCACAGACACATTTGTCTGTGTACGGACATACTCTGTATTGAGGCTGCATCCCCCCATTCCGACATGCTGCCATTCCAACATCCCCCCATTCCGACACTAACCCTACACCCAGTGCTGTGTTCTACCTGCCCATACACATCTGAGCTGCCCAGTCGATATCTATTTTTAAATCCCTCTTAAATACGTATTTCTTCTCCCTGGCTTTTAGCGACACCTGATTTCCCTCATTGGTGCTAATGTTTTTTTCTTTTTTTGTTTTTGTTTTGTGCTTATTTCATTGTATGCTATTGTTTTGTTCTTGTTTGCTCTTTGTTTTAACTTGTACAGCACTTTGGTTGACTTGTCATGTGAAATGTGCTATATAAATAAAGTTGAGTTGAGTTGTCACACGGGTATACGGAGTATGCTGTGAAGATTATTTTTTTGAAAAGGCGTATGCCCTCGTGAATCTTTCAAAGTAGGGTATCTGAAATAGGCATTATGCACTGGCGTACAGTATGCACTGGCCACGCGAATATCCACGGATCATAGATTATAGTATGCCCTCAAAAAAGTCTGGAACACACCACTGCGTATACCTAACCCTAATCCTAAACCTAACCTCTATGGAATTGTCGCCACTCAGACAATTAGAAGTCAATGTCGGAATGGCAGCATGTCGGAATGGAGAGCATCCCCCCAGTATTGATGACCCCTGAATGCCATAAATACAGGTTATAATAACCTGATAAAGGTCGGATGGACTGAAATATTGGCAACTGAGGAAGATTTTCTCCTGTATGATTGGAATTGTCACTTACTCCCACTTAGGTGTGCAGAAGCCTCCTTATATAAATAATACATAACATAATATATACTGCAGAATTCTGAGCATCAATTTCACTCGAAGAGTGGATATCGTTCCTCGTCGGGTGGAAACCTTGTATGTCCCAAACCGTTCCTTTTATTATTATTATTTAAAAAAAACTAGTTACAGTAGTGAACAATTCCGATCTACAAGCTCACAAGGCCTCACACCGCGAGGCATTGTACAGTTGTAGATGTAAGCAATTTACCCCGAGTGAGAGGACATTATGCTCTGATAATGTCCTGTGTTAGGGTGTTATCGGACGAGGCGAAGCCGAGTCCGATAACACCCTAACACAGGACATTATCAGAGCATAATGTCCGACCCCGAGTGGTAAATAGCTTTTCTACCACTTTTTCCCTTATACATGAAAGAAAACACATAGTTGTAACTTGCAAGGATCTTAAGTTACAATCATTATTGCCTATAAAACTTCCGCGAGACAGCAGATAGTTCCACCAACAACATCTTCTACTCACCAACAGATGGCGCCAACTCCATACTAATCCATGCGTCTAGCTTACAGCTAAGCTAACGTCAGTTAAAAGCACCGTTCCGGCCGTAAACAGAGGCTGTTCGCTTCCAGAAAGGCATAGGTTCAGAGAAAAGGGGCTTTAAAGTTGGCGGATTGCATTGGATCCAAATAAATCGGCGACGATAGTACGCACGTTAGTAAACATAGGACCGCTGCGACCTTCATTTGTTGGTTGGGGGAAAGGTGTTCCGACTACCTCCTGAAGTCCCCGGATGTACACTGAGGCGCATTGATCTCGGACACACAACTTTGCGGCAGTTGTCCTCTCATAACCTCCGGAATTTAGCCAATCAGAATCCAGTATTTGAACACGTGACTCGAAAAAGTGGTAGAAATGTTATTTTCACTACTTCTGTGCAACACTCTTGTATGATGAAGTAAGGGCTTTCATTTTACGAAAGAACACAATACCATTTTGAAACTTGGAGATACGAGGTTTCTGCCCGACAGCGACTATATTGTCGTTGTCGGGTGAAAACCTTGTACGTCCAAAACTGTTCGTTTTGCATTTATCATTTTAAAAATGATTTAAACTAGTGAAAACAGCCGATCTACAAGCACACAACGCACCACGAGGCGTTGTGTGCTTGTAGATCAGCTGTTTTCACTACCTTTGTGCGACTGCCTTGTGTAATGAAGCAGGGCTTTACTTTGCGAAAAATCTATAAATTTGAAACTTGGAGATACAAGGTTTCTGCCCGACAGCGACCTTATGCTTTACCTGTCCTGGAGGACCAATGCTGCCAGGTACTCCCTGAGTACCGGGCTGACCGGCTGGCCCCGCGGGCCCAACAAGGCCCCGATCTCCTTTCTGTCCATCACGTCCCTGCAACACACACACACACACACACACACACACACACACACACACACACACACACACACACACACACACACACACACACACACACACACACACACACACACACACACACACACACACACACACACACACAGTAGGGCATTCACCAAATATTCGAATATCAAAGTCACTATTCGACGTTGTTCACCGAAGTCGAATATTCGCTTATTTTTTTTTTTTTATTGGTTTTCTCTTAAAATATATAGTTTATAAAGATTGGCTAGATACGAAGTCATAATAATGAGTTGTAGGTATTACATTTAATGTTGACTCGGTTCTGCAGATAAATATCGCAGCGCGAGGCGTTGTGAGCATGTAGATCGGCTATTTTCACAATGTTCACCTCTTGCTTACTTAATATTTTACAGTTTGGCAAGTCCTGTAGAATATTCAACTATTCGAATACTTTGAGGTCGAATAATTCTAATACTAAAAATCACTATTTGTGAATGCCCTAATACACAGTGGTGGGAAAAGTACATTTTTTTTTAACTTAAAAGTAGAGATGTTATCGATCAATCGGCAATGGATCGGATCGGGCCGATCAAAGCATGATCGGCGATAATCGGTGGTTTAGATCAAAAGGTAAATTCACCGATCCGATCCGATCGGTGCATCTGATCAACCAGCCGTTCAGTATGCCCACTTGAGGCCATTTTGGGGTATTGATTTCCACAGTGCTGAAGGAATAATTAGTTACTGCTATGATAATAAATACATAGTAATGCTGGTAAATAACTATAAGGCAAATATATAAATGAATTCATGAGTGAATGAATGAAATAAAGTTAAAACATTAACATTTAGAAAATATAAATAATAACTTGATCGGATCGGTGATTGATCGGGATCGGGTGATCAAACTTTTGTGATCGGTGCTCGGTGATCGGTTCCAAAAAACCTGATCGGACCATCCCTACTTAAAAGTATCAACTCTGCAGCATAGAAATACTCTGTTAGGCTGCACCCACCAAAGTACCTATGAGTGGATTCCCCGTTCCGCCAATGCATTTCAATGATAATGGAGTGTTTTTTCTGCATCTACTTAGTTACTTTACACCACTGCACACAAACACACACACACACACACAACCCCACTGAGACGGTCTCAAACTGGCGCTCCCACCTAGGCAGTGTTGTAAAGTAACTAAGTAAATTTACTTAAGTACTGTACTTAAGTACAATTTTGAAGTATTTGCACTTTACTTGAGTATTTCCAATTTCCAATACTTTTACTTCTACTCCACTACATCTCGGATCAAAATATTGTACTTTTACTCCACTACATTTATTTGAAAACTTTAGTTACTAGTTACTTTTCAGATATAAGTTATACTATTTTAAAACATACATGAACCACTTTAGCCATGTTTTATACCTAGGCTGTTTGAAAATAGCCGATCTACAAGCTCACAACGCGTCGCATCGCGACGCGTTGTGAGCTTGTAGATCTGCTATTTTCAAACATTTTGTACTTTTACTTTTGGTACTTAAAGTACATTTTGATGCCAATACTTTCGTACTTTTACTCAAGTACATTTTGAATTCCGGACTTCTACTTGTAACAGAGTATTTCTACATTGCAGTATTGATACTTTTACTTAAGTAAAGATGAGTACTTTTTCCACCACCACTGCCTAGAACAGCTAAATCAAAGGCAGGTGGCTGAAGTAGCCTGCCCTCCAACTGATGTCCTGGAGATAATTAATTTGGATTTGCACATGAAAACGCCACTCTGACATTTGGAGGCCCTTCTGCATCCCCCCTCAGAAGTGGCTCACCCTTAAAGGCTAAGCCTGATCATTAGAGCCTGAATTTTCGATAGCCGCGGCGCGGGGGGTGCTATCGATTCGGCGGCGAGCCAGAGTGCGATGGTAATATCAATGATGGAAGCGAAACTACGCTTTATAAAACACACACATGAGGGAGGTGTTCATGGGGAGGAGAGCGTGGCGGAGAGAGCTCATGTGTAATGTAATAAAGTGAAATAAAACCAAAATCAATACGAGAAGAGAGAAGGACGAGAGAGGGCAATGCTTCATTTAGACCTTGTCGTACGACGGAGTATAAATCAAAAAGTGCTAACATTTTTACTTAAAGGGACTACACCATGAATTTCACATTTTTCGTTTTTTGGACTTCCCAATGTCTCTTCCAGCCAAAAAAAATAACAACAAAACAATTCATTAACTCTAAGCCTTGCCTTCATTTTAGTGAGCCTTGCCTTCATTTTAGTGATTTTCTGAATGGGCGTGAACGGTACTCTTTTGAAATCTTCCCACAGCCTAGGTAGGCAGTGGGCTCATTTCCTATTGGGCACCCTCGAGAAGGGGCGGTACTTTTTGGGAGGCTAATTATATTGTGTATGCTAAATAACATACTAAAAGCTAAGGGGAAAAAAACTACTGGAATTGCATACTTTTCAAGGTGGCACATATTCCCTCCCAATTTATATGCATTTTAAGCTCCCATGGATGCCATCGTGAAGATTATGCCTTTTCAGTGGTTTGTTTCTCCTAAGCTTTTAGGATGTTATTTAGCATACCCAATAGTAACAGAATCCATTGAAAAATCTCTTCCATCAATTATTTGGGGTTTCAACCATGTATAGACATATCTAATAATGGATTAATTTCAAACAGACCACTAGGGGGCAAGCCCAACTTGTTGCCGATGGTTTTTGAAAACCTTATGTCCATACCCAACACCATGCCAAAAGTCAAAAACGTGTCACCAAGTGCACAATTGTTATGATTTTTTACATATTAAATCCCATTTTATAGCCATTTAAAGCTCCTACAGCCATCGTGGACGCCAGTCACGCGCCATCTTGAAAATGAAGCCTTTCCGAAAGGAATATTATCCTCTATTTTTAATATGCTCTAAAGCATGTCCAGACGTACCAGAATCAGTTGACAAAATATTAGCAAAAAAACTTTTCCATTCGTGATATAGCCATTTTAAGCTCCCCGCAGTCAACTCGGACGCCATCTTGAAAATGGCGGCTTTCTGGGAGGTAGATTTTGAGTATGTTATTTAGCACACCCAATACTACCAGAATCCATTGAAAAACCTTTTGTATCAATTTTTTGGGGGTTAAACCTTATATTGACTCACCTAATAGGCTATATACTGTATATGAGGTGGAACCATGAGGTAAAGTGGTGCTAAAATTGGAACGATACAGAGAAGATTAGCATGGTGTCATGGCATCTTCTGTGTATCGTTCCAATTTTAGCCCAAAGACAGCACCCCGTTGCCAACAAATAGTAAGGGAAAGTTAGCCGAGTGCTGGACCAATCTGGGAGCTAAATGCTTTCCAATACCTTTCTTCACAAATACTGTATGTTCATAAAGGGGTCTACTATCACCTCTGAATTTTTCAATCACAACTCCCTTGAGAAACTTTGTGGGAGCCAATCAAAGTTGGGGGTATCCCAAGGGCCTGGGATTAAAGCAGGATTAAGGGCCCATTTTATATTTTCCCCCCTTTAATCCCAGGCCCTCGGGATACCCCCAACTTTGATTGGCTCCCACAAAGTTTCTCAAGGGAGTTGTGATTTAAAAAGTTCTATTGGTAATGATTTAGTTCCCAGATTGGTCCAGCACTTGGCCAACTTTCCCTTACTAAAAGGGCATTTTGGTATTGCATCTGAAATGGCTTGGAATTAGAGACAGACAGAAGATGAAATTTCAATATCTGCTCTGTTTAGGCTAAAACCTGTATGAAACCGTATTATGGACCAATATGTACAGTATATTATATATATATTTTTAAAAGCATGGTGGTGCCCCTTTAAGTAAAAGTATCAATACTGCAATGTAGAAATACTCTGTTAAGCTGCGGTCTGGTATGGTTGCCAGCGGATGAAACTCTTTTTGTGCGCAGCCGACTGAAAACACACAGAGCGCATTCTGTCCCAAAGCCAGTGACGCGCCTGTCACTCACTTCCAGGACCCTCCCCGTTCTGCCTTTGACTCACCCGATTGGACAGAGGGGGGAAACCAGAGAATGTATCTGCTCCAGCATAAACGCAGGGTCTGCGCGGCACGCAGAAATCCTCTACCGGCATGAAACCGCTCCATTCCCATTGAAATACATGTGCGGAATGGGGAATCCGCTCTCATGGGAAGGGCCTACTTTGGTGTGAGCGCAGCCTTACAAGTAAAAGTCTGTAATTCAAAATGTACTTGAGTAAAAGTACAAAAGTATTGGCATCAATATGTACTTAAAGTAACAAAAGTAAAGGTAATCATTAGGCAGAATGTCCTTTTTCAAGTTTTCAAATGTAAAAACTCTTTTGAAAATAGCTGATCTACAAGCTCACAATGTGTCTCATCGCGAGGGATTGTGAGCTTGTAGATCGCCTATTTTCAAATGGTCGAAATGTGTTATAGGGCTGAAGTGATTCATTTATGTTTTGTGATAATAAAAACCTACAAAGTAACTAGTAAGTTAGTGGAGTAAAAGTACAGTATTTGGATCCGAGATGTAGTTGAGTAGTAAAATTGGAAATGCTCAAGTAAAGTACAAATACCTCAAAATTGTAATGAAGAACAGTAAATGGACTTAGTTACTTTAAACCAGGGTTCCCCAACTAGTTTTCCCCAAGGGCCAAATCATGTCTAGGGTACCAAGCCAAGGGCCACAACATTGCAGGGGGCGACGGTGGCGTACCCGCTACTCTAGCGACAGTTCAGATATCGTCGTTGTCGGGTGAAAATATTGTATGTCCAAAAAATGTTCGTTTTACATTTATCATTTTAAAAATGATTTAAACTAGTGAAAACAGCCGATCTACAAGCACACAACGCTTCGCACCGCGAGGCGTTGTGTGCTTGTAGATCTGCTGTTTTCACAACTTTTGTGCGACGGCCTTGTATGATTTGCGAAAGAACGTTCACATTTGGAGATACGAGGTTTCCACCCGACAACGACGATATACTAGTGTTGTTGCTGCTCTTATACCACCATTATTACTGGATTTGGTGGGGGCCAGACAGTAGCCCCCCGCGGGCCGCAAATGGCCCGCGGGCCGCCTATTGGGGAACCCTGCTTTACACCAATGATAAGGCTTTAGAACAGACAGAGGGTGAAGACAGACAAATGAATGGACAGCAGATGAAAGAATAACAGCAAATGGAACTGACATCTCTTCCAGGCGCCCCTCCATCTCCTTTGTCACCCTGCAGATTAAACACAACAATAATAATACATGTATTAAAACACATTTAGGCCTAGAATTATTGAATGCTTAACCGGTGAAAAACAGCAGATATACAAGCTCACAGCGCGGCATGAGTGCCGCGCTGCAAGCTTGTAGATCTGCTATTTTTGAAAAAGTTGTGAAAATGTGTGCAAATCTTTTTTCTTTTTTCTTTTCTTTTTTTGTTACTCAAATTTTGCTTCTGGGTGGCCCCTGGAACTAGATATTTTGAGATGGGGGTCTGTGGCCAAATACATGTCATTTTGGGGGTCCTTCACATGAAAAGGTTTGAGAACCACTGACATAGTAGTCTCTCAAGAACAGACTAACTGAGCTCCATTTAAGTGAAAAGGACCTTTTCTTTGACGATGGCTGGCCAGATTGCTGACATAGAAACATAGGTTTTTCCAAAAAACCTTAGAAGGATTAAAAAGACACTTATAGAATCGGGTCAAAATTCAAATGTTCACGATTTTTCAAAAATAGCAGATCTACAAACTCGCTGTGAGCTTGTATATCTGCTATTTTTCAATAGTTAAAGCTAATGCACTTATGTTAATAATGCACTTTACATTACAATTACAACAGTTACAAAAGTGTCAGGCCAACAATGATAATGAGAACTGTGCGCAAACAACGACAACCAGGATTGGTAGAGCAGAGAATTTCATTGTGAACTTAACAGTATATCAGAGATATTACTTTAACTCACAATGTTTAGAATGTACTTTGTGTCTTTGGTTGGTTTAATCCTACTACAGTCACTTGGAGACTTCAAATCTTCTAATGCATGAGCGGTTCGCCATTTTAAAGTCTAATGTTATAAAATAATTAAATAGCTTTTGTTTTTTTTTATTTGTTTTTAATGGAAAAATGTCGATCCCCTCATGCATTAGAAGGACAATATCAGCCACCAAAACCACAAAGTCTTAACATGGTTGATGAGTTCGATGGGCTTTTATACCAAGAGGGGGTGTATCTGATCAAAATCGCAATACTGAATCAAGCAACTTAAGAAATATCTGAGGTGCACACAAAAGTCTGAGCAAATGTGAAAATGAACCCAGAAGGGTTTAAAGAGGTGGTGCCATAGTTTTGTACTTTTTCTGGTTTTCATGTGTCTATAGGTTGACAGTACTTCATTAGACCCCCTGGTGTGGTTGTTATGAGCAATTATGCATTCTCTTTTTATTTGGGTTTTTAGCTGGAGGATGCCACCTGCTGGGTCAGACGTGCCGTTCCAAAAACACCCATACTTATTACATCATAGAATCAACCCCTCCCCTAATTACCATTCACCCAAGTGGGTGTGGCTAACTTCAGCTGGGTCACCACCCACCATGACAACCACGCATACCAATGAACTGGTGGGTGTGGCCACATAAAAACATAATTTTAACTCTTTCTGTACACTTTTTTTCCCTACTAGTATAATCATAATAGTAGATAATCATGTTTTATAGAGGGGAAAATCATGGCACCCCATCTTTAAAGATAAACACCACTTTAAGTGTCAGTTGATTTGATTATTTGTATTTATTCGATAGACCAGTGGTTCTCAACCTGTGGGTCGCGACCCCCAGGGGGGTCGCCAAAAAATTTGGGGGGGTCGCCAGATTTTTTGGTAAAAAAAGAAAAAAAAAATGTTGAAAAAAAAAAAAAAAAAGAAAAAGAAAAATGCCTGGAAAACATTTTTATAAAAACATTTCATAGCGAAAAATCGACAAAGTGGAATGGATGTGTGTGTGACAGTGTGTCCTGGGCCTGGCTATGTATACATGCATTGTGTGTAGCAGCACGTGATCCTCCTCCTCCCTTAACCCGGAAACTCACTAATCTCAATTTAACTGGACAGCCACGCACATGAGCGAAATGCACCCAGGTAGAAAATAAATAAAACATTGTATGACCACGATATAAAAGTCATGGACAAGTGGGTTATCAGAAAACGTCCGCACCCTGAAACAGGCCAAGAACAAGCGTCTCAGGAGGAGCCACCAACATCAGGTGAAGATAAAGATGAAGATGAGCCGGCATGTTGTTCAGCAAACATTGCTGCAAAACGAAAACATGTGTCAAAGTCGGCAAATCCCACGTCCACGTCCAAGCGCCGAAACTATCAAGCAGAGTTTTTGCAGTATGGGTTTACGTGCCATGTGAAGGATAACATTGATTACCCACTGTGTGTTCTTTGTAATGAGTTACTTGCTAACGAGAGCTTGAAACCCTTCCAACTTAAAAGACATTTGCAAACGAGACATGAGGATGATATCAACCAACCATTGGAATATTTTCGTGAAAAGGAGAGTGGCCTGGGCGGACTACAGACAAGAATAACTGAATATGTGTCAATCCCTTCCAAAGCACTGGCAGCTTCTTTTGAAGTGGCACATCTTGTGGCCAAACAAAAAAAAACATACACAATCGCAGAAGAGCTCATCCGCCCAGCAGCCCAGGCAATGGCAAGGCATATGCATGGAGACGCAATAGCAAAATCATTTGAGACCATCCCGTTGTCAGATGACACTATGTGCAGGCGTATTGGTGAAATGGCAAATGACATTAAATGTCAGGTCACTGAGCGAATGAAGAAAAGTGGGTTGTTTTCACTGCAGATGGACGAATCAACAGACGTTGCCAACTGCGCCAATTTGCTTGTCTTTGCAAGGTACAGCCACGAAGGAAAAATAAATGAAGAGCTGCTGTTTTGCATGTCCCTGGAGGGGACGTGCACGGGACAGGACATCTTTAATGCAGTGGACAGTAAACTGTGCGAAGAGGGACTAAGTTGGAAACACTGCAAATCTGTGTGCACAGATGGAGCTGGTGCTATGCAGGGATCAAGAAAGGGATTAAAAGCCAAAGTTAGGGAGGTGGCGCCCCATATTAAATTCACCCATTGTATGCCGAATCACTGGCGAGTAAGCCCCTAACCCCAGAGCTGCAGGAGGTGCTACAAACGGCAGTTAAAATAGTAAATTTGATCAAATCCCGCCCTTTACAGTCCAGATTATTTGCAACACTTTGCCAAGAAATGGGATCTGAGCATGAAACCCTACTTTTCCACACAGAGGTGAGGTGGCTCTCACGGGGCAGAGTATTGACCAGACTGTTTGAACTGCGTGAGGAGGTGCGGGTGTTTTTAACAGAGCATCAGTCTCCCCTTGCTGCCCACTTGAGTGACCCTCGCTGGGTTTGTGCCCTGGCATACTTGGCTGGAATATTTGATAAACTCAACACACTAAACCTGTCGCTCCAAGGCTCAAACAATAACATTCTCAATTTTTCTGATAAGATCGCTGGGTTTCAGAGGAAGCTGGAACGCTGGGCAACGCGAGTCAATGAGGGTAATATTGACATGTTTCCAGAGCTCGAGGATTTCATGGATAATTATGACATAAATAGAGACATCATAAACGGAGATATCATCTCTCATCTGAGAGGTTTGACTGACTGTTTCCGCAAATACTTCCCAACAGATGACGCTCCAGAAAGATATGATTGGATACGCTATCCCTTTACAGAGTCCACGGGCGCACACTTGTCATCAGAACTGCAGGACGCGCTGTTGGACCTTTCAGCCGATAGGACATTGCAGATCAAGTTCAAATCATCCACACTGGAGGAATTCTGGCTATCTAAAACTGTGGCTGCGCAATATACTGAACTGTCAAAAGCAGCAATGGATGTTCTGATTCATTTTCCGTCCACTTACCTATGTGAAAAGACGTTCTCTGCGCTCACATATATAAAATCAAAATACAGATCACGACTCACCAGAGTTGAAGATGATCTCCGTGTTGCTGTGAGCAATATTGAGCCTAGATTAGCACTTCTCTGTTCAAAGAAACAAGCGCAGCCATCCCACTAACCTCAAAAGGTAGGCATATGCCAAAACAATTCATAAATTGTTCATAAAAAAAAGTGCTGTCAAGATGTTATGCCGGTTACATTTAATAGTGTGGATGGAAACGAAGGTGTAGTTCACATATAGATGTAGGCCTATTTGTTTCCCTTTTTGTTTTTCTTTTTTGCTGGACAGTTTAATGTAAAATGTTAAGAGCATATGAATGCAGCTGTCAGTGCTGTCAGATACGGTTACATTATATTGTTTGGAAACCAGTGCATAGTTTCCCATATTTGTTTCCCCTTTGTTTGCTGGACAGTTTCATGTAACGTTACGAGCATAATTAATGCAGCCGTCAGATCCAGTTAAATGATATATTGTTTCTCCCTTTTTTTTATTTTATTGCTGGACAGTTTCATGTGGCTAAAAACGTTAAGAGCATAATTAATGCAGCAATAAGAAAATAAATGCGTCATTATTCATATCACGTGTCAGTGTTGTTTTCTCTGCATAACTTTAAGACGTAGCCTAGTAGTGAAAACAGCCGATCTACAAGCTCACAATGCGGCGCGGTGAGGCGGGGCGGGGGTCCGTAAGGGCCGGGGGTCGCGAGTCAAAATGTGATTATTTTGGGGGTCGCGGCCAGAAAAGGTTGAGGACCCCTGCGATAGACGACCAATTTGGAAGACCCCCCCACCAGCTGACTTCACCATCCAATAAGGAAAAAGGAATGGGAGTCCAAGGAGGTCCCAAACAAACATCTGGTGTCAGACCCCAACCAACAGGTCCCGGGCACCAACCTCCCAAGGAGACAGTGGTCTATGCTTAATCGTTTCAGGACTGGACAATGGACAGACATGGCCCCTGCTTGGCCAGCCTTCACACATGGGGCAGCAGCCCAAGCCAACTGTGTGCTTTAGGAGCAAACTATGGAGCACATCATAGAAGCCTGCCTTCTCCAGAGACTTGAAGGAGGATTAGTCACCCTCCATACAGCAGACCAGGAGGCTTTAGTTTTTTACAACAAGGGTTCATATTTTAGATTGTAATTAAAGAATATAAAAGATGAGTGTTAAAATTATTTCATTTACTTCTTTCTATTTTTTTTTTAAGATTCTTATTTCAGTGGTTGGGGGAATGCGTACAAGTGGCTAAATATGACATTTTACACAGAATAAGCCCATTCCCAAGATACAACGCAACCTTTAATGGTTGGATGTGACTTAGGGGGCTAGAAGTGTTACTGTAAATAGCAACAAAGAAACTGCTGGCTTATTGTGTCTAAAAATACATATATTTAGCCACTCACATTTTAGCACGGTAAACACGATAAAACAATAGAACAAAGCAAATGAAAACATTTTAACACTCACTTTTTCTTTTCTCTAATTACAATCTAAAATATGAACCCTTGTTGTAAAAAAACAAAGTTGTCCTTTAAGGACTTTGCATTCGCTAAATAAAAAAATAAATGTATCCGAATAAAAGTCAATAGACACATACCTTTTTGCCATCTTCCCCTGGCACACCGTCCTCCCCCTGCAATCAAAAACCAACAGAAGCAGAATTGTCGTACAGCAGCAAAACATTAATAATTCATTGCTGCTGCAATGGGTTATAATTGTATTAGCAAGTCACTGAAGGCAGATGTCATGAAACAGGCACACTGAGGTGAAATAACTGCCAAACTGACAGACTGTTGCTCAGTACACATCGGCCAAAAGAAATGTCTTTACTGCCACTGTTTCACTGGCACACGCACGCACGCGCGCACGCACGCGCGCACGCGCGCACACTTTTTAACCCTTTAAGTGCCTATCCCGAACTAGTTCGGGATATTCGGGATCAAAAACAATTTTTTATTTGCTATTTTACTTACCCCGAGCTGCTTGGAGCAACGTGGGTGGTCCCGGCTCGCCCAGCGCTCACCAACGAGAGACGCTAGATGCTCCGACGATTTATTCCATTGAAAATGGTTTAAAATAAAGTTTAGACCCCCCCAATGTTCACCCAATGTTCATTGTAGGCGGCGCGACGTATTCCAGGGTGCCTATCCCGAACTAGTCCGGGATATTTAATGAAATGAATAAAAATGATAAGAGGCCTTCTGAAGCCTGGCCTGATTTTTCTAGCTACTAGCCGAAAGCTAGCAACCTCCCGGCCGGCTGTTATTTGCGAACGAAATCGCCAATCTCCGCCTAATCCAATGAAAGACCACATCTTTGAAGGCTTATATCTCTGGATTGTGTCTTTAGGGAAGCGGCGCGAGGTTTATTTACGGTGAAAGCGCCCAAAAATGATCTTTTAGATGACAAAATGGGAATAGCCATTCTGTTAGCATTATCATCCGGGACCTTTCCATGACGTGCATGAACGTGAGCACGTGAGGTCCTGGAAGGTGAGGTCCTGGAAGCTAAAGCGCTCGCCTATGAGAGATACCCTGGCATTCTATGGCCCCTAGAGGGCGCTGGCACTAAATGAGTTAATAGCTCTAAAATGGCAAATTAAACATTGTCCAAATTGTCAAATATAGAGGCAGACATTGTGAAAATAGCAGATCTACATGCTCACAACACCTCGCGATAGAAAGTATTATACATTTTTTTTTCAACTTCGACTTTCTCTGGTGGGAGTCGACTTGTGCAATGAAGTCGACTGAGTCGACTTGTTGACTTTTTTGTTAATGCCCTAACACGCACGCACGCACGCACGCACGCACGCACGCACGCACACACACTCCATTCATTCATTCAGAGGACTGTCTTTTAGGGATGATTATTTTGTATTGAATGAACTCACCATCTTTCCTGGAAGCCCAGGTTTGCCATCTACTCCTGCTTTGCCCTGAAATACAATAGCAGTACAGATAAGATACAAAACAAAACAAATCAATAGACTTTCTTTTAAAGAAATAAGACACAGATACAATTGTGTGTACTCACAGGTGTCCCTGAGTTGCCTGCGGGGCCGATGGGGCCTGGAGGCCCCTGTGCACCTCTAAGCCCTGGTAGACCCTGGTGAAACACAATAGTGCATAATGTAGCATGGAACGATTGCATTAAGATAAACTAATAGGACTTCAATCCTACTTAAAGGACCACTTTACCTCTGGGACAACCAGATCTTATTTTATTGTTGTTTGGGACACGATCAACACAATCCTGACTGAGTAATTCTTTGTGTTCAATCTGTGTTTTTAGATGTTTTAGTATTTCAGCATGCTACATCTGGTCATATGATGCATTTCGCATCATATGACCAGTTGTAGCATGCTGAAATACTAAAAAAATAATAAAACAACAATAAAATAAGATCTGGTTGTCCCAGAGGTGAAGTGGTCCTTTAACCACTTAAAAGTCTGCATAACGTTCATTTTATAGTCTTTTTGGTGAGCCCTCTTGATTGAATACTTTATTAGTCAGTAATTGCGACCGTAGGTCGCATTTACTACCAAAACCTCCACCGGCTGTCTGTCTGTCTGTCTGTCTGTCTCTCCGTCCGTCACACGTCACACGTCACACGTCACACTTTTGCCCTGCTCATATCTCCACAACCGTTGCCCCCATCCATGCCAAATTTTGCACACACACTCCTTACCTGCCAAACTACAACCTCCAAGGACCCCCGGAGCTTCAGGGACCCCAGGTGTAAAAAATGACCAAATGTGCAAAAATGACCAAATGACCACCCCAACGGGGCTGCTCACGGGGAATTCCTGGGGACCACCCACTCCTGCTGCTCCAGAACGGATGCAAAAGTGGTGGCGCCCCCAGTGGAGGACCCCCTCCACTGCAGCTCACATAAAATGCCGTAACTCGGGCTAGGAGCGTCCGGGAGAGCCGGGGCCGGTACCTATTCGTCCGCCAAGGCAACGCGGAGACCCCACCCCTCATTTCTCACATGGCCCTCTTCTAGCGCCACCTTCAGGCCGATTTTTAAAACACATTTTTGGACACTGCTCCTACAGTTTTTGCCCTAAAATCACACAAATCGCTACACAGTCTGTCTACACTCATCCCATCAACATGAATCTGTCCCATATAGCGCCACCTTCAGGCCGATTTTTAAAAACACATTTTTGGACACTGCTCCTACAGATTTTGCCCTAAAATCACGAAAATCACTACACAGCATGTCTACACTCATGTCATCAACATGGATCAGGAACATTTTGGAAAAAAAATGTTTGCCCTATTTGTGGAGATAAGCGACCTACGGTCGCTTATCTCCCGATTAGGGAGTCTTACTGGTTAAAATAATACAAGGTACAGTCAGTCATTAATGCTGAAAAAGGATCACACAAATGGTCCTGGGGACTTGATTCCACTGTGGACCTACAGTATGTATTCAATTAATCTTCATCTATCTAGTATTAAAACAAATACTAGATAGATGAGTGGCAGAGTAATAGAATGAGAACTTTCCCATGTTTGTTCTATATGTGGGTGATACCAGATTGTGGTCGCTCCCTCTAGTATTGTGGCTGTGGGTCACTTAAGCCCTTTGCACACAGGCGCGTTCATCCGCACGGATAAAACGGACAATTAATTTTTTTTTAAAGAAAACAATGATTCTCTACGACCTCATGCACACCGGATCCGAATTAGCCGTGCGACGAGTGGCTGCGGCCGTGTGTTTTCTTCTCGATCGAACCCAGTTCGATTCGTGCGTCTTGTCGCATGCGGTAAAAAACTCATCACTCCTTTTATGACTCCTTTTGGGATCCGCAGCGCCGATTCCGCACAGCATTGCACACCAAATCCAATGCGTTTTATTCATTTAGCAAACGAAAAAAACGCAACTGTCCTGTGTGCAAAGGGCTTTACTCTGGAGGAGTAGTTACTCTGGTAGCTTCATTGTCATTGCAATTATCATGTCTATGGCCTGCATCATGTTGGCACCAGTGTCAGGGTGGCAGACATTCTGGAGGAGTCTACTCTGGACTAAAATCGTGTTTAGAGAAGTTGTCAAAACGTTCATGTGGAATTGGCCATTGTGAAAGAATACTGTACACCAGTGAAAGATTATCCAAAATCTATTACTTTTGCTACGGGAGCAGCATTAAATATCATGATATAATGATGTCAGGAGACGTGGGGGGAACAAAAGCTCTCTTCTCAGCGAAACATCACACTGAAAAGGAGCGGTGGTGGACCACCCACAGTGGACATGCTGCTGTTCAGTGTCACACCTTCCTCTTTTAGCCTAATGTCTCCTCGTGTGCAAGAGACAGCTGTCATATCCTGACATACCGGTATCAACTTAATGATCAAGGGCTCATTTTTTAATTGATTTAATGCGAATGCTTTAACCAGTGAAAAATAGCAGATATACAAGCTCACAGCGCGGCGGCACCGAGTGCCGCGCTGCGAGCTTGTAGATCTGCTATTTTTGAAAAAGTCGTGAAAATGTGTGCAAATCTTTGAATATATGTATTTTCAAAGCGAAGGTTTGTATCTCAAATTTTGCTTCTGGGGGGTCCCTGGAACTAGATATTTTGAGATGAGGGTCCGTGGCCAAATAAATATCATTTTGGGGGTCCTTGACATGAAAAGGTTTGAGAACCACTGACATAGTACTCTCTCAAGAACAGACTAATTGAGCTCCAGTTAAATGAAAAGGTCCTTTTCTTTGACGATGCTGGCCAGATTGCTCACATAGAAACATAGTTTTTTTTTTTTTCAAAAAATCTTAGAAGGATTCAAAAGACACACATTTTCAAAAATAGCAGATCTACAAGCTTGCAGCGTGCTGTGAGCTTGTATATCTGCTATTTTTCAATAGTTAAAGCATAAAATAATGATACACAATAATGATGTGTACCCGTTCTGAATGGGTTAAACCACATATTAATGCATGACAAAGAAGCTGTGGCCCATGCTCCTAAAAATGGACATTGGCGATTGTTACTGCTGTCCAATGAGCATAGACAGATAAAGGAAGCCGGGAGGCTGTGGATCAGCAATGAAGTGTAGGCTACTTACTGAAATAAATGCATCTCTCTCTCTCTCTCTCTCTCTCTCTCTCTCTGTCTCTCTCTCTCTCTCTCTCTCTGTCTCTCTCTCTCTCTCTCTCTATAATCCTCCCTCCCTCATTCCACTGCTCGTCTTACCTCCCTTCACAGCTCATCTTTGGAGACAAACAGGAGGCTACGTTTAGTTGTTTTCTTCCACTGTAATTCAACATTTTTTGAACATGCAAGTCGAGAATGCATGCCCCACCAACCCGTTGTACCCGTCTGTTTGTCTGTGTCACTTTCATGCCCATATGGAGTTCCGTGTGAGGCATGCCCAAATATGGAGTCCAGGCCAATCTGTGATGTCAGTACTATGTCTTCATACAGTATTATGGTAACCTCTGTGAGCTTATGATATTACAGAGCGACGTGACAGCGTGACAACATTAGCTGCATCACATCACAAATTTCTAAAACTGTCTGCGCACCATATTCTCCATATATGTACTGTATATGGGCATTTTATGTTTGTGACTTCCTGTCCCCCCACAAGGCAATTTTACATTTTTCTAAAATGTTAAGATTTTACATTTTAGAAAATGTTTCAAAAACGTAGAAAATGTTTGATTACTTTTGAACATTTTAAGCTTTTCTGTGTTACTTTAGGTGTAGCATCAAAAGTGGTGAGTCATCCGACCCACTGCAACAACAGAGACATAAAGATTCTTTTATTTCATGACAGGAAAAAGTCTTTGGCTCATTCACAAAAGCACTATGGTGGCGAGGGAGACACTGAAGGTACATTGTATTCCAGGTTCAGCAGATGGGTGTCAAGCATCAAACAAATCTTCAGCAGGAGTGCCAATGCCATAACTACTGTATGCAGTAAAAACCGGAGTGTTACTTTAATGGGTCCATTATGGGTCCATTTTTACAATTTCAGAGCAAACACTGTGCACCAAATTCTCCAAGCGTGCTGAGACAGCTGCTTGCTTTAAGAGGTTGCGCTCAGAGGACACAAGCCCTTGTTTTTACACAGCAGGTTTTTGTGAAACAGCTCTAATTTCCAGAGCAGGAGCCCATGGCCAGTATTGAATGCATGTAAACAACAGGGTTCAATGGGATGGATAAAACAGCAGGGTCAATAAGTCCACATTGCCCTCTGCTGTGCGTACAGTAGGAGGACGAGATGGCTGCCATTACTGTGGCTGTTGGTGAGAAGGGAGGATTTGGTGAACGCAGCTGCGTTGGGACATAATAATGGCTGATAGGGTTTAGGCCTATAATTATTGAATGCTTTAACCAGTGAAAAATAGCAGATATACAAGCTCACAGATCTTGTAGATCTGCTATTTTTGAAAAAGTCGTGAAAAAGTCGTGAAAATGTGTGCAAATCTTTGAATATATGTATTTTCAAAGCGAACGTTTGTAACTCAAATTTTGCTTCTGGGTGGTCCCTAGAACTAAATATTTTGGGATGGGGGTCCGTGGCCAAATAAATATCATTTTGGGGGTCCTTCACATGAAAAGGTTTGAGAACCACTGACACAGTAGTCTCTCAAGAACAGACTAACTAAGCTCCATTTAAGTGAAAAGGACCTTTTCTTTGACGATGGCTGGCCAGATTGCTGAAATAGAAACATAGGTTTTTCAAAAAACCTTAGAAGGATTCAAAAGACACTTATAGAATCGGGTCAAAACTCAAATTTTCACGATTTTTCAAAAATAGCAGATCTACAAGCTCGGAGCGCGCGCTGTGAGCTTGTATATCTGCTATTTTTCAATAGTTAAAGCATAAAATAATGATACACAATAATGTGTACCCGTTCTGAATGGGTTAAAAATGTCATTATAAATGGGTTTCATTTGTACACAATCTTTTCATTTTTTAATTTTCCCCATGTCGAGGACCAACACAGATGTTCTGCCGTAGAACATTAGTTCTAACCTAACCTTAACCCTAACCTCAGTAAAACTGACGCTGGTGAATGCTAACCTGGTGAAATGCTAACCTGCCGACGCTGGTGAATGCTAACCTGGTGAAATGCTAACCTGGACACTAGTCAATGCTAACCTGGTGAATGTTAACCCGGTCGGACCAACGGCCCGTCGGAAATTGTGGGTGGACCCCCTCAACATGGCCAGTGTAGGACGACAAATGAAACCCATTAGTAAGGGGAACATAAGAAAATCTGCAAAGTAAATCGTTACCAAGAAATTTCTTCACCAATGTGTTTCTAAAGGTGTGTAATAATATGTACTAAATGGTTGAAATTCAACTCCCGGGGGAAACCTCATAAAAAAAATTGTGTTTGTGTCATTAAAAACACCTTGCAAGCCGCGGCAGAACCCTCTGAACAGAGGTAGCGCCGAAGAAATAAGCCATTTATTTACAAACATGTTTTAAAAAAACAAAGCCCACATGATAACAACACGTAATGGAGTGCTCGATACAGCGTACATATTCATCCTGCAGAGGTCGGCGATCTTACTTTGGCGAGGCGGAGGGGAGATCAATTCCATTCGTTTACGTGCGGCGAAGCAGGGAAAGGAGCGATAGAGAAGCGGCGCCCGAACATGATTGAGACCGCGATCCACGAACAGAGACAAAGAGCAGCCATGTTGTGTGCCCTTCTTGTCGAGTTTCAACAACGTGGAGAGTAGGAGGCCACTCCTAGCCACCCATCCATCCAGAATGTGAGTCAACGGCGCGGCCTGCTGGATACTACGAGCATCACACCCAGTCCCAGAAAATGCTTGAGAGAGGATATTAACCGTTTCAGATGGCTCCAAAATGACACAGAGAAGAATGGCCGATGGTTTTTTTTGGATTATTATCATTTATATCAAAAGTCCGGGAATAGACGTGTGGCTGATTGGACCAAGTAGGAAGTCCGAGGGAGTACGGCCAGGCTTAGAAGGTGTTAAAAAAAAGAAAGAAAAAAAAATCTGCTTTAAATAGCATGTGAGGAGTCAAACTAGAGGTTTTTCATGATGCTGAATCCATTGCAAGCATTTGTTTTGCACGAACAACATTCCATGGGCTACAAATGGCCCCCACAAAACGGTGAAAAGTGATGATTCATCACTAAACCATCGTTTTGTGGGTCTGATTTTAGCCCAAGGAATTTCAACCTTTTAGTACATATTATTACACACCTTTAGAAACACATTGGTGAAGAAATTTCTTGGTAACGATTTACTTCGCAGATTGGTCAAATATCTTATAAAGTCCCCTTACTACATGAATAATAGTTATGTACTGTATGCACCGTGCCGAACCACTTTTCACATTTCAAGCTTTCAAAACGATTCTCACTTAATGCTAATTGCCTTGCTCAGATAAGAAACTGGAGCCGACAGGCTGTCGGGGGACGTGCACGAATATTCTCTCTTATTATAGCGGGTTGAGCCAATATTTTCACATTCTATCATTTCAGCTGCTTTAGCCTTCATATTAGGAATTTAAGCAAGACACTTAATAGAATAGGATATGTCTAGTCATCCAAACCAACTTTTAAGTTTTAGAATCGAATAATTGAATCCAAGGGAAATGCAGAAATTCATATAATTCCCTAAAAAAAAGAGCATGTGCCGGAAGGGACATGAAATAAAGCTTCTGCCAGGAGTTTCTCAAAGGCTACACGTGTTTGGACGGCGCTCCTTCCTGCGGCGTCAACGATTGCTTCACTCAGCTAAGATGGTGTTCACGTCGGATACCCTGCTGTGCCATCCGCCACCGCTCCACGGCGCCCAGGGCTATTACATTAAAACCCATTTAGGCCTAGAATTATTGAATGCTTTAACCAGTGAAAAATAGCAGATATACAAGCTCACAGCGCGGCACCGAGTGCCGCGCTGCGAGCTTGTAGATCTGCTATTTTTGGAAAAAGTCGTGAAAATGTGTGCAAATCTTTGAATATATGTATTTTTAAAGCGAACGTTTGTAACTCAAATTTTGCTTCTGGGGGGTCCCTGGAACTAGATATTTTGAGATGGGGGTCCGTGGCCAAATAAATATAATGTTGGGGGTCCTTCACATGAAAAGGTTTGAGAACCACTGACATGGTAGTCTCTCAAGAACAGACTAACTGAGCTCCAGTTAAGTGAAAAGGACCTTTTCTTTGACGATGGCTAGCCAGATTGCCGACATAGAAACATAGGTTTTTCAAAAAACCTTAGAAGGATTCAAAAGACACTTATAGAATCGGGTCAAAATTCTAATTTTTTACGATTCTTCAAAAATAGCAGATCTACAAGCTCGCGCTGTGAGCTTGTATATCTGCTATTTTTCATTAGTTAAAGCATAAAATAATGATACACAATATGTGTACCCGTTCTGAATGGGTTAAACATAATTTCATGGACCCAAAAAAAGGCCTTGCGATGCATCAAAAACTTTTGGATGCTGCCCTGGATACTAATCAGTTTTATGTGGTTATACAGTTATACCAGAGAACTCTCAGAGCCCGTTGAGATAAACTTACAGTATACCTGTGTTTAGGTATGTCATAATACATACAGCACGGGTTGGTTGATTTATTTACTTGCTTGCTGGTCTTCGTTTTATACCACTATTTTGTTTTTACTTCTTTGTTTCTCCGCCCTAAATAACATCTAGGCTTGTTTTCCTTGATCCAAAATTACTGTCCTTTGGGGCTATTAGGCAGAGATGCCCCTGTTGTCCAGTTTCCCCAGCAGCACTCATAGCATAGAGTGGAGCCCGTAAGCCTCTGGCTTTTACACTATGTGTTGGGCTCAAAAGTGTTTTTTTCTTTTCTTTTTTTTCTTTAATGAATGTGGTACTAGTTGTCATTACAAACACATCCATTCCTTGATTGTCCCACACAAGCCACCACAGTCTCATAAATCATGTTTTGGGATGCGCATTCGGCACAACTACCAATCAAAGTGACTGTACTGGCCAATCACAGCGTGACTTTTCCGGGACTTGGTAAAACACATAACAGCCTAACATCTGTTTAACAGAGTGTGGCGGCTCGTGTGGGACAACGATGGCATGGATGCATGTGTAATGGCAACTGATAACAGATTTATAAAAGAAAAACACACACACAACAGGGGCATTTCTGCCTAATAGACCCCATGGACAGACATTTGGGATCAATATATAGTAGGAAAATTTGCCTAGATGTTATTTAGGGCGGAGTGGTCCTTTAAAGAGGTGGTGCCATAGTTTTGTACTTTTTCTGTTTTGTAAGTGTCTATGCACAGAGTTGACATTACTCTAATAGGTTCTGTTTTTGGCCATTGCAGGAATCACATTGATTCCGGAAGGATGCTGGTTGTCTTGTAATTAAACGATAGAGATGTGGAATTAGATGTCTGGGAACCTTAACAGCCCTCTAGAATAATGATCACCTGTCAGGGGGTATAGGGTAGCCTGCATCTAAGGAGGATGGGTGCCAGCCATAATTGGGTGGGTGTTGATTGAGTTTCTTTAATTGCGTTTCATTTATTCTTTTGTCTCTCACCTTATCTGATGGTTGTTACGGAATCTAATTTAAAGTAAATACGTGCGTAAAATGAGTGGCGCATGAAAACATGGAAATAATAATAATTGTGAGACACATTATTTAATCAGATTGCTTTTTTGTAACAACAATATTAATATAAAAACTCACGTCTCTTCCTGGATCGCCTTGCTTCCCTGGGTCTCCCTGTAGGAAAATGAAAGGTTTTGTATTAATTAGTGCTGTTTCTACTGTGTGCTTCTGTACTGTGGTTGTGGAGGGTTATTGACGGAACGTTAGCACTGACCCTCTGGCCAACAACGCCTGGCACTCCTGGTTTTCCGTCTAGGCCGGCTCGTCCATCCAACCCAGACGCTCCCCGGTCTCCCTGATAAGAGAGAGAAGAGAAGAGAATATGAAGGAGTTTGCCTTACAATGACAGGTTGCATGCTTCAGTTTCAGGGAACGTGATGCTTAAGATTTTAACCACTATAACCACTATTTAATACTTTAGCTACAGTATTAGTATTAGTAGTAATATGTATTAAAAAATATCAGATGTACAAGTTCATAGCGTGGCACAGAGTGCCACGCTATGAAGCATATGATTTGGGAGTAATTTTTTTCCCTTATAGTATAGTGTATAGTAAGTGAATGAGACCCAGAATTACCCTAGCTGTCAAAGATTCTCCTAGGGATTTTGAATTTCAACCTTTGTTAGATATGTTGCTAGACACCTTTACAAAGACATTGGTGAAGAAGTAAGGAATTTATTCCCAGCTTTGACAGGTATTCTGATAATATTCCTATCCCTAACTATTAAGTGGTTAACTCGATGTCTGCAGACTCTGAACTATACTTCATCCAACTGGGAACCTGCAAGAATTGGCAACAGGATCTGGTGGAATGAAGGACAGTGCGAGACCTGCTTATCATCAGAAGGTTCAAGAGCCAGAACCAAACAAGCTTTTCTCTCCTCTATCACTACAATTACCAGTGTGAGAGAATCAGTCACCCTGATCCAAACCAACCTTTTCGCCGTGAGTTCCTCTTTCCCCAGTCAAACCCTGGACAGATCAAACAAGAGACACCGGGTTAAATGTTAAGTCAGTCACAGATCAGATGTGTGTCTCAGCGATGGGACAATAACCATTTTTTAGTTATCATTATTGACCGTCTAAACTCTAAAGTAAAATTCTATATTCACAGGCTCCTGGAGAAACAACATTTTTCAGTCAAAAGTGTGTTTATTAAATGAATGAAGCAAATAACTACATTATAGATACGTAGATAGATACAATAAATCTCTCTCCAGTATGATCCCGAAACGAGTTTGTGCAAGGATTTTAAGCAAGCAGCCATAATGTCTCTGTTTGCAATTTACAATTTAGGCATTTGGCAGACGCTCTTAATCCAGAGCGACTTACAATAAGCAAGGTAATACATCAATACATCAACATCGTATTGATGTTGCATTCTGTCGGATGCTTCATCTTCAAATGCATGTGCATTGTTTTTGATTTGAAGGACAACTTGGCATTGACTTTGCACAGCTTGAATTTGACCTTGTTTTTCTTAAAAGTGCCACACGCAGATCTTCTCAAACATGCCAAAATCAAGCTTTGAGTTAAAGGGGGACACGTGTGTGTACGTATGCGTGCGTGCGTGTGTGTGTGAGTGAGTGTTGTGAGAAAGAGAGAGAGGGCGAGAGAGAGAGGGAGAAAGAGAGAGAGAGCACTTGTAGGTTAACAGCAGGATGTCCAGAGGTAATTATATTTTCCGGTATTTATCATTTAAAAAAAATCGAACCTCTGTTCGAAGTGGAGCTGTGTGTGTGTGTGTGTGTGTGTGTGTGTGTGTGTGTGTGTGTGTGTGTGTGTGTGTGTGTGTGTGTGTGTGTGTGTGTGCAACAGCGCCCCTCCCTTAACATGTGTGGCCAGAAAAGGTTACTGCAGGCTACATACCCGGAGACAGACAGACAGACAAACAGACAAACAGACAGACAGACAGACCCACACACACGGCCACGTATAGGGAGCTCCACACAGCTCCAAAAAACTGACGAAAATGACCTCTGCCGCAGATATGCTCTAAAAGGGATGAAAACATAAAGTCTCTATTGTAAGTCGGCACGGTGCCATTTCGCGTGCCGAATTTAATTGCTATGGAAACCACGCCCAAGCGGCTGTGGTTCTTGGATGAGGCCCAATCGGCGCAAGCTAAAGCTGTTATCTTCCCTAGGGACAATACGGCAGTTAAGCAAGGTCATACTGGGTTACAGGCTGTTGCCCGACTACCTGTGTTCTCCTTCCGACAGACCTTCCTGCGAGGAGCTGCGTGAGTTAACCCTGCAAGACCCAAATTAATTTCTACTTCTACTAAAAAAAAATAAACAAAATCAGATGGTGTTGTCATAAATCATACTCTAATTTGCATGTGGGGGATATTTTTCACAATAACAACATATGTACATGTTCTAGACATTCTAATGATCACCAAAAAAAAAATATTACATTTTACTTATGTTTTTGTGAGGAATAGCTTCAGTGAAAAAGTGAGATGTTGTTCGTCCAGAGATCTTGAAGTTGTGTGAATGTCAGCCTCTGTGGGGGGTATTTATATGCAAATATCCTGGCCAATGGCATTGTAATACTAAACAATAGGATTTAATGGTGATGTTAATGTGAAAAAAGAACAGGAAAACTAATTATAACATTTTTTTTAAAAGTGATTTAAAAAATGTTGCCAAAAAGCATCGCTGGGCCTTGCAGGGTTAAGGCTGTCTAGATTAATTGCTACCCGGTGTGTCCAGCCCCCGAGTGCCAACACTGCCTGCGGTATTTGGAGAGGATAGCATGTTCCCCCCCCCCCAACCACCTTGTCTAGCTGGAGCCGGGGGGCGATGTGCGTCCCTACGTGCGCATTATGAGGACAAATGGATGTACAAAACACATTTTGAGGTCAAATACTCACTCTTTCCCCCGCAAGTCCACGTTGGCCTGGACTGCCCTTAACACGCATGCGGGACAAAACAGAAAAACATCATGCCACGCTTATCTAACAACAGAGTAAGGTATTATACAGCGAAATACATGGTTGTACAACAGTGTTTCTCACCCCTTCAAGTTTCAAGGTCTCCCCTTGACTCTGACAGTATACAAATGGAACCAAATGAACCGTAACGAGTTCATTTGGTTCCATTTGTACACTGTCAGAGTTACAGACTTGTTTGGGTCAATTTAGAACTCCCTAAAGGAACCCACAGAGTCCCTGGAATCCACTTTGAGAACCACTGGTGTATACTACTCAACGTCAGGCCCAAGGCCCACCAAGTGTCCAACTAGGGTCCTGTAACTCTGGGAGGGTACAAATGGAACCGTTTGTTTGGGAATTGCAATGAATGTTATAGTGTAGCTATAACATTCTCAGCGTCAATTTAATTCAGAGAATGCACAAATGGAACCAAATGGACCCGTATGGGGGGCAGTTACAGACTTACAGTCCTGTAGGGGACCCGTTTGGACCCCCTGGTGGACCCCGGACTCAACGCTGAGAACCAGTTGTACAGTATACGGCGAGATGCAGCCAGTGACTAATTCAGTGGTTCGGACCCCAATTATTTTGCGGGGTCCCCAGATGATTAAATGTGCAACATTTTCTTCTCACTCAACAGTAAACAAACCCAACATAAAGTTTAAGTGTATAGAGGGTATCTGCACATTTCTAAAGTTACAATTTAAGGACTTTTTGAACACCTCTAAAATGACAAATTAAACCTAGGCCAAATAATATTAGAGGCAGAAATTGTGAAAATAGCAGATCTACATGCTCACAACGCCTCGCAAATTTTCACACTAAACCGTGCCATACAAAATGTAACTCTTAGTGCTCGTCAGGGTGGGGGGTCCCAATATGATCATCTTTTTTTTTTTTTTCTTATAATTTTTATCCCACGATTTTGCAACCCATTTTCACCCAGTGCCAATTGCCTATGTAATCCTGGGCTCTGCTCTCCCTCTGCCGCGCCTGGGGAGACAACGGACTGACCTCATGCTTCCTTCAATGCATGAGTAGTTCAAGTTGTTTCTTTTCACCTGACAGGGGGGATTTCCCCGGGATGGACGTAGCACGTGGAAGGAACACGTTATTCCAACCAGTTCCTTTCCCCTCCATCAAGCGCCCCGGCTGGCCAGGGGGAGGCATTATTGAGACCAGGATTACTGCATGTTTTTGTGAGGGTATCAACCCTAGGAGACACGGGGAGAACATGCAAACTCCACACAGACAGGCCCTATTGCCGACACCACCTAGGGTGTGGGTGCTGATGCCCAATATGATAATCTTGGGGGTTGGAGAACCACTGGACTAATTCAATGTTAATGAATCTGTGAACAAGCAAACAACAACAGAAAAGCCCTCATCTCACTTGTAGCCCTGGGGGTCCGGTGGCCCCCGCCTCGCCCTTCTGCCCTTTGGCCCCATGTTCTCCTGGGTCACCAGCATCGCCCTGGGAACGGGATGATGATGTCAGAGGTAGGAATGGAGCTTGAAACACAGGCCTGTTACATAATTCATAGTCTCGCGTGGCCAGACTGTTGACTCCGCGATTTGGGAAATGCTCCCGTCAACAGTCTGGGGAACGGAAATAGAAACGATGAGTGCGAGATAAAGCAGATGTGACGCAACCACTCCCTTGGTGCAGTAACAAATAACATGTCCTACTGGAAGCGTTGTCTCCTTTCAATATTTCTGGGGGGGTTATTTTGTCTTTCTCTGGTGTTATTGGTGTTACCTCCATGATGTTTTCAAACGTTTTCTTAAACTATACACCCATAACAAGAATAGGCAGCTCGAATGACTTTGTCTGAGCTATTGTGTTTCTGTTATGTTTCCAATGGGACTACAGTTCAGTGCAGCACTGGCTACTTCCGATACTCGCCGTTCGGGAGCTGCCGTACCAGACTCTATGTAGCATTCGGGGATTGTGGAATAGTTGTCTGGCTACGCAAGACTACATACTGCATAACACATTTATTGAGTACCCGGTATCCAGGGCAGGAATTTCATGGAGGCCATGAAGGCAATGGCTGCCGTTGCCCCTCAGTTTGGCCTTGTGTCCCTCAAACCAATGGCATGCCCTAAGACCACAGTGGCCTTAATGCCCCAGCTGACTGTACCACTTTCTCCTCTGTCTCTTGTTAATATGTAGCCAGTATAGACACCGGTGTCTCTTTCTTGTCATGTAGACACCGGTGTCTTTTGTTGAGATTATGAAATCTTAACTCCCCTGTGTCCCCATCTTTAAACCAATCCAGTGACTTTGATTGGTGCAGGGCTGAGCAGATTGTAAATACCATAATTTATCTATTTCACTGCAGATTAGGTTATTATCCCTAATTTCAACAAATTCTTTCAATGGACTAAAATCTTGTTTTATATGATGGCACACCCTAGGCCAAGTTGCCTTGCCCCTAAAATGATGAAATTCTAGGCCTGCCGGTATCAATAAGCTTTAAGCTTACCAAGCTTGTTATCGAGCAGCATCCCATGACATCATGTTTAAACAATCAAGACGAGGCGATCAAGAACTTATGACAGTATTATTCCTAATATAAAGCCCTTTAACACTTAGTGCACATCAATGAATGGTTGTATAAATGATAGGCAAAATATATTTTACTTTTGTTAATTGTCATCTTCATAAATGGTGGTCAGCCACAAAATCACAGTCACAACAACTGGCCAATAATAAAAGATACCAGTTGATACCATGTTCTGAATTTGTCGTCTCACATCTTTCCACAAAATAATCGTAAATGCTCAATCGTGGGTTCGATAAAAGCCCGGCTCAATAAGCAGGATCGATAAGGTGCTCATTATCAATAAAAATGGAAGAGCTCCATCCCTAGGTAAGGGACACAGACAAAGGTTTTGCTCATTTTTACCATGATTATATGGCTAATTGTACGTTTCTGTGTCTACAGAAGGAATCAAGCTAAAATGATGAACCCATCCTAGAATCAAAGGCATTTTACATTGTACATCCTGACACAGGAATGGTCTGTCTCCTGCTGGCAGTATTAGAACCAAAACGTACCTTCTCCCCGCTGGCTTGAATCGGCAGGCCCTTGAAGTCAGCCTGAAGGGAGATTAACAGTAACTGAGAGAGACAGACTCAGAGAGAGTAAAGGGTAAAGTATAGGTACTGTAGCTGGAAGATTGTATTAAAATGTACACCGATTTCCCTGTGCTGTCAAATCCCGTTTGCTCGAAACCTTATTTGATGGTCACACCATGCGCTGCTAAACGTAATGCAATTTGAACAAAACGAATTGATACAAAGATCTGTTTTAAATACAAAATAAGTGCAATGCAGACTTACCACCTTCCCTGGAGGTCCCGGAAGACCTTGAGCTCCCTTTGACAAAAGAAAAAAGTATTCAGTAATGTCAAATACAAATGTTTACAGGGATGGGACGATATGAAAATGTCATATCTCCATTATCGTGGGGCGGAACAAAAAAACAGCAGATCTACAAGCTCACAACGGCTTCTGCTCTGCACCAGAGCAGGGAGAGGAGAGCCTAGAAAGGGAGGGGATCTTCTCGTCTGTTTGACAAGTAAGGGTGCCTGTGAGTTTAAAACAGCGGTTTGGTTGGTTTCAGGACGTTGTGTAAACATAATCCAATAAAAAAATACTAACTTTGAAGCTAAAGAAATAACCGCACTAGAATAAAGTCTATCTACTCTGTTAGTTATGAGAGGGCCTGCAAAATCTAGCAACAGGGGCAGCCGAAATCTAGCAACAGGGGCAGCTATGAAAAAAATCGACTAAAGCAGGTATGAAGGGGTATGATAAAAGGCAGATTTAACCCTATATGTGTTTTGGTGGTGGTACCGGATATGCAGCTCGGCAAATAAAAGGTGAATTGATCCCAGTGCATGACGGAGGACGATATCACGATATATAAAATCTCCACGATACGATTATCGTGAGTGTTTTTTATCACGATAAACAATAATATCGTGTATCGTCCCATCATCCCATGTACAGAGAGAAGGAGTTGAATTAGATCTAATCAGCAGAGTTCGAGTTATGCGGGTGCCAGTGGGGTCTTAGCTCCCATAGTTAAAGTCTGGGACCCCATAGTCAACAACCCCCTTTGGGGTCTCTTTTTTTCTAAGTGTGTTTTTTTTTTTTTTTTTTTCTCGTTTTTTTTTATTTTTTATGTTCCATTGGAAGAATTTATATTATTTATGTTAACTAGATATACTAAATAAACATGTTAGACAGTAAGACTGAACAATGACATCACACGGTTTAATCCTACTATTCATTTTATTATTATAAATCAGGCGCATTTAATGTGGGGTGTGAGTCTTCCTTTACCGTCCGGGTTATAACACACTCGCTGCAATGGTTCCTACCTTTCCCCCAGGGCCGAGGAGGCCCTGGATGCAGACCTACCCAGCTGCGTGGTCTCGCCATGGCCTGGGCATAGGCTAAGCTAGGAACCACTGCATCGAGTCTTTGCACTTCTAGCCACGGCCGGACGGCAAAGGAAGGCGGACACGCCGGACAGCAACAAAACAACCAAACAAAACAACGCTGTCTTAGCAAGACTGTAGCCTTAGTGTGCCTGTGCCCGTGACAATGTTTTTTTTAGTAAATAAATATGAACCCGACCCGCCTTGTTTTGAGAAAGAAAAATACCCATTTTAGCCGACTTTATGCTACCAGAACGGGAACTTTTGGCTGGATGGCTCAGAGCTCAGATCATCAGATGGAGGAATTGGGAACTGGAGGCTGAGCAATAATGGTGAGTTAATATGAACAGAAAAGACTGCCTGGAGTTGTCAACATAGCCAATGTGAAGCCCGAATTAATATTGTGAAAGGAAAAATATGATTTAATATAGGAAATACCCGTTTTAGCCGACTTTATATCCGCGAAATACCCGATTTAATATGATTTAATATAGGAAAGTACCCGTTTTAGGCGACTTTATATCCGCAATTACCCGATTTTTTTTCGCCGCCGCCGAAAGGCCCCCAGAGCTATGGGAGCCCTATTCTGGCGGCGCCGAGCCAGAATAGGGCTCCCATAGCTCTGTGGGTATAACTCGATCACTGCTAATCAGGCATTATTACTTTAACCATTATTTTATGCTTTAACTATTAAAAAATTGCAAATATACAAGCTCACAGTGCTGCGAGCTTGTAGATCTGCTATTTTTGAAAAGTCGTGAAAATCTTTGTATTTTTAAAGCGAACGTTTGTAACTCAAATTTTGCTTCTGGGGGTTCCCTGGAACTCAATACTTTGAGATGGGGGTCCGTGGTCAAATACATATCATTTTGGGGGTCCTTCACATGAAAATGTTTGAAAACCACTGACAAAGAAACATAGGCTTTTTCAGAAACCCGTTAGGATTTAGGAGACATTTATGGATTCGGGGTCAATAAATTGAATTCGCTCAAATTGTCTTGATTTTTCAAAAATAGCAGAGCTACAAGCTCGCAGCGCGGCACTCGGTGCCGCGCTGTGAGCTTGTATATCTGCTATTTTTTTTATATTTAAAGCAAAAACATTATGGTTAAAGGTGATATACCATGAAATTTCACTTTTCCTATTTTACAACCTTTTTCTGGGGTCCCACTAGCACCTTCTATCCTCACAAAGTCTTAGGTTAAAAGCATCCCACGGGTTCTCAAAACAGGCTGTCCAGATTTGCTGCCGTCGCTGACGTCATCGACGGCCGTTTTTGAAGAAAAACATTCTTTTTTTCAGGCCAGTTCAGGCCAAAGGTGGTACTGCAGCTGAAAATGCTCTGAGAGCCATTCAAAAAATGAGAGAGGCTCTCTATTCAGGAGTGGTAATTTAGCCTCAAACCTTTTGAAAAACGTTTTTGGGACATAAACAATATTACATAAATACTTTTTAAATGCATGGTGTATCACCTTTAAAGAAATAATGCATTCCCGGTCTAAATGAGTGAATAGTGAAAAGTGAATAGACAGTTGAGTGCAAACCTGGTCCCCCTTCTCTCCCCTTGTGCCAGCGGGTCCGGGGCTGCCCTGTGGTTGGACAGAGATCAATAACGACACGGTGAACACAGATCACACTGTTTGCACTCACAATGCACAGCGACGCCATATTGAACGGCTGTCCCGCGTTAGGGTGATTAATAAGTATGTGTCTCACATTGCGTCCATGTTCGCCCGGGTCTCCCATGTCTCCTTTCTCGCCCGCCCGTCCTGGCTGGCCCGCTAGTCCCTGGATGAAGAGAACACAAACAACGGCGCCTTAATCCACTTTGTAATGCAACGACTAACTAGATATTTCTAATTTCTTACAGCCGTGCATATGCGTAAAATGAAAAAACAAACAAAAAACTAAAACTAAGAAAACCATCAAGGACAAACAAGACAGCATAGAAAATGAACATTATTCAACTTAAATTAAAAGGTGTAAAGTTGCGTCCCTACCCTGAGTCCCCTTTCTCCAGTCTTCCCGGGAAGGCCAGACTCCCCCTGGTGGTGTAACAATGTGAGAACAGGAGAAAACGGTTACTGTGTATGACAATGAGGCCTATGAACAAGTCGCATCCAACAACTAATTTACAGGAAAATGCCATGGCTGAGACATGACTAGGCTATGAATAGGGTATATGCATATACACCATTTTGTTCTACTTCTGGGTGTCTTTCGACTTCCTTCACAGGTGTTACTGATGATGCTAATGAAGGCTCTGTTCCATTCTGCTCAAACAGAGTCAGGGTGCTGCTATTGTGCATGTTGGCTTAACTGGAAACACTCTGCTACACAAGTGGGTCTCAAAGTGTCCTTGAGTGGGTTCCAAATGTCCCCATACAGGTGTGTAACTCTGAGAGTGTACAAATGCAAGCAAATGGACCTGCAAGGGTCCATTTGCTTCCATTTGTTGATTCCATTTGTATAGAGTTATGGGGGTCCTTGAAATGAAAGCACCACTGTACAATAAATCAGACAGAGCCTTAATTAGTATAATCAGTAACACCTGTGAAGGAAGTCGAAAGACACCCGGAAGTAGAACAAAATGGCGTATATGCATATAGCCTATTCAACTTATGTCTCTGTTTTTGACCGACGACCAAACAAGTTGAGAATGGACCATTACGGAAACTAATGGAAGGAATAAGACAGAGGGATGGATAGAAACAGCATGAGTTTGATCCTTACAGGAATGCCGTCATCACCCTTTTCTCCTGTCTCCCCCTGTAAAAAAAATAAAACATGAATGATTGACTTCACCTGGGAGCTTGGTGACATTAAAGTTTCAAAGGGTAAATCCAGCACATGGGTTCTCATGCAACAGAAGCTGAGGTAATCTACACTTGATGTGTGTCAGACAGACCTCTGTGCTAGAGGTAGTGAACAAAGAACGTGCATTAGTTTAACCCATTTAGGCGTAGAATTATTGAACGCTTTAGCCATTGAAAAATAGCAGACATACAAGATCTACAAGCTCACAGCGCGGCACTCGGTGCCGCGCTGTGAGCTTGTAGATCTGCTATTTTTGAAAAAGTCGTGAAAATGTGTGCAAATCTTTGAATATATGCATTTTCAAAGCGAACGTCTGTAACTCAAATTTTGCTTCTGGGTGGTCCCTGGAACTAAATATTTTGAGATGGGGGTCCGTGGCCAAATACATATCATTTTGGGGGTCCTTCACATGAAAAGGTTTGAGAACCAGACTAACTGAGCAGTTAAGTGAAAAGGACCTTTTCTTTGACGATGGCTGGCCAGATTGCTGACATAGAAACATAGGTTTTAAAAAAAACCTTTGAAGGATTCAAAAGACACTTATAGAATCGGGACAAAATTCAAATTTTCAAGATTTTTCAAAAACAGCAGATCTACAAGCTTGCTGTGAGCTTGTATATCTGCTATTTTTTAATAGTTAAAGCATAAAATAATAGTACGCAATAAAATAATGTGTACCCGTTCTGAATGGTTTAATACCTCTAAAGTGGCATCACGGGAGCAGGTTTGAAGAAACAAGAAGAAGGCATTACATGCTGGTTAGATATTTATACATAACCAATAGCAAGACACACGCACACACAGTAAAAGAAATGGGTCATACTTTTGATTTGTTAGGTGGGATTTGTCCGTTTGCAGTTTGTAAACACACAACATTCAAAGACGGCCCTTCCCCTCCGGCTCAACGTCAACATGTCAAAGCAGAGTGCACACAGTACTGCCTCAAGGTTGATGCCCAGAAACATCCCCAACAGTTGAATAAGACAGTACGTGCAGACAGAGGGAAGGATTTCTGTGCAGATACAGACATTCGCCACACACTTCTAGTGTATTGTGGTTCTCAACCTGTGGGACCCCCCAAATTATTTTGGGGGGTCCCCAGATGATTAACTTAATGTGCAACATTGTTTTCTCACACAACAGTACACAAAGCAACATAACGTTTAAGTGTATAGAGGGTATCTGCACATTTCTAAAGTGACAATTTAAGGAATTTTTAATTCCTCTAAAATTACAAATTAAACATTGGCCAAATTGTCAAATATTAGAGGCAGAAATTGTGAAAATAGCCGATCTACTTACTCACAACAACGCCTCGCAAGGCGTTGTGAGCATGTAGATCTGCTATTTTCACAATATAACGTGTTATACAAAACGTAATGCCTCAGGCATTACATTTCTGTCTATACAGTAATTTTTTCAGGCAATCCTACACTATATAGTTTTAATGATCAACCGCTTGTGTAGCTGAGGTCGTAAGCTGTCATCAAGCAAGCTGCTGGGATAGAAATAAGGCTGTCACAGTTATGACATTTTACGTGACGATTAATTGTCACTCAAGTAATTGCAATTAACGATTTAATTGTGTTTTTGTCGTCGACAATTACATTTCTGTTTGGCTTGTAGGCTTTGAAGTTGCACATGGCAGATTTGACACATATAACATAAATAAATATACAAAGAAATGATATTGATGGGGCGCCCGCTGGCCTACTGGTCTGTGCGTATAGCACTTAGGCATTGCCACATAGGCATGGATTCGATTCCCGATCCGAACGACCTTTGCCGCATGTCACTCCCCGTCTTTCCCCCCATTTCCTGTCAGTCTACTGTTATTATGTAATAATTGTGACAGGCCTAGATAGAAACTGCACTCTGCAGTTGCAGCACAGAGAGGAACACAAACAATAGAGAAGAACACCAAATGAGACAGGGAAACAAACAGGTAACCCAACAAAAAATATTCTGCTACATATGCCATACAGATAGGCCTGTCACAATTATTACATAATCGTCTAATCGCAATTATTTTACATAATCGCAATTGTATAACCAGAATTGTTGCTGTGGAGGTTGAAGAGTGTGGTGAATGTTAATACTTTACATCAGCCAGGACACTAGGAGTATCTCAGACCTGTTTCCCGGGGAGACCGATCTTTCCGGGGATCCCTGGTCGCCCGTTCTCCCCCCTCTCTCCTGCTTCACCTGGATCCCCCTGAAAACAAAGGGATAATACGATAACAAGACAACGCTGACATCGCCTGGGACAGGTTGCGTGCTTCAACATAGTTAACCCATTTAGGCCTAGAATTATTGAATGCTTTAAATAGCAGATATACAAGCTCACAGCGCGGCACCGAGTGCCGCGCTGCGAGCTTGTAGATCTGCTATTTTTGAAAAATAGCTTTTTTTTGGCAAGTCTTTGAATGTATCTCTTTAAAATACATTTGCAAAACATACATACATTTGTAACTCAAATATTTGCTTCTGGGGGGTCCCTTATACAATATTTTGAGATGGGGGGGTCCCTGGAACAACATATTTTGAGATGGGGGTCCGTGGCCAAATACATGTAATTTTGGGGGTCCTTGGCATGAAACATTTTGAGAACATTTTGAGAACCACTGTCAGAAACATAGTTGATTAAAAAAAAAAAAAAAAACCTTATACATCGGGTCAAAATATTTCAAGATTTGCAAAAAAAAATCAAGATAAAAAAAAAATAGCAGATCTACAAGCTCGCAGCTTGTATATCTGCATTTTTTTTATATTTAAAGCATAAAATATTCAGGCCTAAATGGGTTTTAATGTGTATGATATATGAGCAGCAACCAAAGGACTATTAAAACTGAAGGGTGAAGAAAAACGATTAAAAACAGCTTTAGGCGCGTCTCTCACCTTGCTAGCCGGCCTTCCGCTTAAGCCAGCGAGTCCCTGAAGGAAGGAGCACATGTTTTTTTATGTTTACACGGTGTCATTTTAGATGGTTTTAGGGCATGTCTTACCCTGGCAGCCAGCACAAAGGAACGGTTAATGAATAACGGAGACCATGGTTAGTGATATAGTATAATAGATTGGCTCTAAAACATTAAAGCCTAATTGATACTTCAGTTTTCAAGTGTTGCTCGACGCTAATACATATTATCGTCGTTGTCGGGTGGAAACCTTGTATGTCCAAGCCCGTTCTTTTGTATTTATCATTTTAAAAATGAATTAAACTAGTGAAAACAGCAGATCTACAAGCACACAACGCCTCGCACCGCGAGGCGTTGTGTGCTTGTAGATCGGCTGTTTTCACTACTTTTGTGCGACGGCCTTGTATGATGAAGCAGAGCTTTACTTGGTGAAAAAAGTACAAATTTTAAACTTGGGAGATACGAGGTTTCCACCCAACAACGACAATATGCTTTCTATGCAACACAGCGTAACCCATCCGATAAGATGATACATCTATTGTAATTAAAAGTAGTGTTTTGATATTACTCTGGTATTACCCGTTCTCCTGCTTCTCCTTTAGGCCCAGGCTGGCCCGGTGTTCCGGCCCCTGGTGAACCCTTGCAGAGTAAATGTGACAGACAGAAAGACATTAAAAGAAATACTGCAAATAGAAAACAATTTGGTTGCTGACATGTGGATGATTCTTTATTCCAGGTAAATAAAAGACATATCACATGTTGTCTTCTGCTCTGTTGCTTTTCGATGTGTACAATGTATAGTTGTATAGAGGTATCTAAACAGCACAGTTTACAGTTTACAGTTTAGGCATTTAGCAGACGCTTTTAATCCAAAGCGACTTACAATAAGCAGATAAAACATCACAATAATAAACAAGATTAAATGTCAGTACATCAACAGCAATATGACAAATGCAAATTAATATCTATCTAGAAAAAACAATATAATCCGTAAAAAAAATAGGTTAAAAAAAATATATAATAATAAAAAAAATGCTAACTAGCTCCTTTATGGTCATTTATTTTTCCAGTAGTGCTAAGGGTTTAGGTGGAGTCTGAAAAGGTGAGTTCAGTCCACGGCGAAAGCTAGCGAGTGAGTCCGTTGTGCGACAGGGAGTTTATTCCACAACTTGGGGGCCAGGAGGGCAAACTGTCTCGGACGAGTGGATTTTTGCCCTTGGGTTTTTAGCGAGGGTTCTGTCAGCATCCCTGTGTTGGTTGATCTAAGTGCACGGGTGGGGGTGTAGGGGTTGATCAGGTTTTGGAGGTATGGAGGAGCACAGCGAGTCTATCACTGCCAGTCTGAAAACCAAATCTCACGGGTCGCGATACTACTGATCCAGAAAACGATACATGCCGCTGTTTTGGTGCCTCAATAAAGTTTCGTACAGAGGACATCGAAAAATCGGAGATCCCAAAACAACTTGTGATATGCCCCCTTTTATATTCCTGAATGACAAAGGTCGCAAAATCGATCGGAAATGGTGTTTGTTCACAAGCTGCCCAGCTGGTTCTCATTCACTGCAATGTATTTCATCTAACTAACGAGTTTGCCACCCATGAGCGTTAATGGCTGGTGTCCAGCACTTCTCTACTTTTAAAGAGTCCTGTTCATAAGAAGATGGGAATAAAATAGTCCACACGGGGTGCCCACTGGCCTACTGGTCCAGGTGCATACCACTTAGGCTTTGCCACATAGGCATGGATGCCCGCCAGTTCGATTTCCGATCCGGACGACCTTTGCCGCATGTCACTCCCCATCTCTCGCCCCATTTCCTGTCAGTCTAGTGTACTACAAGGAAGGCAAAAGCAAAAAAAAAAAATCAAAAAAAAAAAGAATAGTCCACACAATAAGTAAAAGAATTAAAGTAGATTAAACAGTAAAAATAACAGATTTTAGAATAAGAAAATAAATCCAGGAAATAGCATTCAGTAATTTGTAACCATAGACAGAAAAATGCTATAAGTGCTGGGAAGGGGGCTAGCCTAAAAGATGCTGGGAGAAGGCTAGTCTTTAATTCATGTTTAAAGCTCTCTGTGGAGTTTGCTTCTCTAATTTCCCGAGAGAGTGCTTCCCCTCTCCTATTTTCTTTTTTGGGGGTTTGATCTTTTAGTGTTGTCAAGCAGGCCTGCTGTGGAGGACCTCAGTGTTACTGTGTTGTGGATGAAGTGTATGGTGGTAGAAAGTCTGATGCATAATTCATTGGAATAAGGACTAAATTCGGGAGAAAAATTGTGTAAAAAATAATTGGCTACTCTAATTTATATAGGCCTATATATAAAAAAGATAACTCAATAAGTCCTTCACCAAGGGGTTCCTTGAACCCTCATCTTCAATATCCAATATTAATCTCAATCTCATAAAAGACCATACTAAAGATAATAGACTTAATTGCCACCCATTAGCACACACTCGCTAAGACACTTGGGTAATCTCAGGATTCCAAACTTAAATCTTTATAACTCCTAAACGAAAAATAACTTTTTTTCACTGGCGGATACAGAATTCTTGCCACTTTCTCCCCCAATAATAAAATAATTTGGTCCAAACCACGACCTAGGCTAGACACAAACATTAACCTATCCGAACCCCTCAGCCATTGAAATCACTTTGGATCCATTGGTAAGTAATAACACTGTTAGTGCTGCATTATTGTGTTGTGCTAATGAAGTACAGCCTGACATCCATCATTTCTTCATGCACATACACACCTAATATGCCCCGTTTTCATAGCGCTCTGATATCAGTTTATTTACAAACCTCATTTCCATTTGCGTCTTTTGAAATGCATTTAAATGAATATTAATGAATCCTGTGTATTTAACCTTGCTTTTTAGTTTTTTTATAAGTCGATACAATTTACAATTTAGGCATTTAGCAGAGCAATTTACAATTAAGCAAGGACAGCACAAGGTCAATACATCAACATCAATACAGCAAATGCATAGAAATAGTAATCTAAAAAACATAGCCAGACCAAGAAACTATTCAACAAATTCAATAAAAATCTAAAACATCAATACACTATAGCGTCGATGTACGATCGAAATGCCAGGTCGAAAATGGCCTGACAACGGTCTATATAAAAAATACTATCTAAAACACATGTATGGTCATTGAAAAAAAGTGTTGGATACTCTTGTCCTGAGTAGTCTACCAGAGAAGGCGCAACCATTGCATTGTAATGAGTCGATCTGACTGTCATTGTTGTGTCTCATACATCTCATACAAACCATAATCTTCTCAGTGTGTGTTATCATGGTTCAGTGCATACCATTTTGCTCTATATGGTGCACAGCACGTGCACGCTCGCCTCACCCCTCTGGGCGGTGCTATGATTATCCTATGAACTGTAAGCATGGCTGGAAGGTCACCTTCGAGCCCAGAGAGAAGAATCCATCTTGTCCAGATCTCTTCTGTCAGTGCTCAGTAAGCAGATTGAGGTTCTAGGACCTAGCTTGGGACCAAGCTTGTAGATCGTCTATTTTCACTAGATATTTGTTTTCTAATTTTGGGAATGTTTTAGATATTTATTTTATTTATTAACAAAATTACTTTTTTTTAATCATGAAAATCATAGCTTTTTTGGGAATGTTTTTTGAAAATGTTCTGAAATAATAATTAGTCAAAACAAAAAGAAGGAAACAAAAATTAAGGGACCCATACAAAATGCCCACAAATGGTTCCCGACACAGTGCTTGGTAACCAGTGACCTGCATATTGACAAAAAAAACTGTCTAACATGTGTAAATGTGCTGGACAACATCTAGGAGTGCTGTGAATACCAGCCAACAAGCTTAAAGGGGAAGACCACCCATTTTCAATATTGAACTATGTCATTAATATACCTTAGAGGAGTTGTGTGGAAATAGAAAAAAAGTTCCCCCCTTCTGTGTTGTCTAGAACTGGAGGATTGATTTTGGGGTTTGTATTGTAAAGTACAATGTGTGATGTCATCAAGTTGTAATTTACAATACAAACCCCAAAATCAATCCTCCAGTTTTAGGCAACACAGAAGGGGGGGAACCTTTTTTCTATTTACACACAACTCCTCTAAGGTATATTAATGACATAGTTCAATATTGAAAATGGGTGGTCTTCCCCTTTAATGCTGGAGGCAGAACCAACGTCTATACACAGCCCAGGTCTCACAGGTCACTCTTGACAGTTCAATTAGAGATAATCCAGAAAAGGGTAATGAAGTTCATTTGGTGTGAATAAGGGCATAGTCATGTGATGGCTCACCAAGTTGAGCCATCACAAAACAGTTGCTGCAACAAATGCTCCTTTCTTTTACATTTTTATCCAGTGATTTTGTACGCCATTTTTTTCACACAGTGCCAATTGCTTAAACTGTAATCCTGGGCACTACTCTCCCTCTGCCAACCTGGGGAGAACCCCGAACTTCCTTCAATGCATGAGGAGTGAGCGGGTCGCATCTTATCACATGACGGGGGAGAGTTTCGACCAGTTCCCACCAGTTCCCACCAGTTCCTTTCCCCTCCATAAGGCTCCCCGGATGACCCCGGTATAGTTTTTTGTGAGGGTACCTACCCTAGGGGACACGGGGAGAACATACAAACTCCACACAGAAAGGCCCTTTCGCCACAAGCGTAATTTGGACGGGTTTTTGGGTTTTATAAACCCAAGGGCCCCCCCTAGTGGCAAAATAAAATGTGTTTTCAATAGACGCCCAATGCGCTCCATATTATATAGTCCTACATATAATAAATTCATAGGCTATTGTCATTTCCGATATATTAGGAGTCTCTACTCTCCTAATCTGTGGGCCCCCTCATAAAAGTACAAAGCTTTTATTTTCGCATTATCGTGAGGAAGCGCCAATCATAAACATCCGGTAATGTGCTATTCAAACTTGTCAGCCAACTTGTCAACAAGTGAAAGCTGGGGAAGGGAAACAAACGCTCATGTTCGCGGGATAAAACGTGGAAGTCAAGATACTGGGTGCACGTCCAAAGGATATAAAATAACAAATGGAAAGACCACAAAATCGTATATTTTGTTGGTGTGGATGCTTGCTTTGCTTTTTGGAGGAGACTCTGGACCTAAAGCCAAGGTAGGTCTATCTGAATTTAATTTATCTTGCTGTAATCAGTGTAATCCACTGATGTGCAGCCAGTGGGCCATTAAGCTGTCTGTCTTTTTGTGTAACAACGTGACCGCGTGCCTGCGTGTGTTTGTTTTGATTGTGTTGGTGGTGGTGTTCCAGTGTTCGCGTGTGTTTGCGCTTGCACTTCATTTCGGTGCTTCGGTTGTCGCGTGTATGTTTGATTCGTGGTGTCGGTGCCTGGGTGCGTGGCACAGTGGCACTGCACATGATGAAAGAGAGGGAGACAAGGTCGTGTGTGTGTGTGTGTGTGTGTGTGTGTGTGTGTGTGTGTGTGTGTGTGTGTGTGTGTGTGTGTGTGTGTGTGTGTGTGTGTGTGAGAGAGAGAGAGTGAGTGAGTGAGAGTCACTTTAAAGCAGTGATATGGAAAGGGAGAGAGATGAGGAGATTATTTTATTTTGTATCATACTGTATGCTTTGGCAATATAAGAATGCTTGTCATGCCAATCACTCATGGTTGATTCTTCTGCTTCACCTTTTTGGCTTGTTGGCTCCTTCTATTGTCTAAAATTAAATAATATAGACGAATGCACAGAACTCTGCCATGTAGTTGTTCATTAGGCTATTCACAGCAGTTATTGTTAGCCTATGATTTCCACTCTGAATTAATCATTGTAGTGTATGGCTGTCAATCTGTGCTAGAGAAGACCCGACAATTGTGGGTCTTAGCCGTCGGACTGACCCGCTCACATTGGTCCCTTGGCCCCTGAGCCCAGGGCCCCTTTGATCTGAAAACCCATGGGGAATAAGGTCTAATTTCGCCACTGCCTTTCGCCAAATGCTCTTTTCAAGATGCATCATGCACAGGTCAGGTGCTTTCAGGTCCAGCAGACCTGAAAGCACTGCAAGCCTCAGCTCATGTCCCGGGTTGAAGAACCTGGAGGTTTACCAATAAGCTACATCTCTTCACTGCCCAGGGTTAAGATGGCTTGAGAGGAGCTTTCTTCACTGTGCTCAGTCTGCTGCAACACACGGAACAGCCTCCATAGCCACTTTTCCATGTCAGACTTTTTTGTGAGGCCGTAACCGTTATTAGCCCAAGGAGTGTTTTTCGTGCAAAACAAATGCTTGCACCCTATTCCATGTTCCCACACATTTTTACCAATGAATTTCCAAAACCTTTCCAAAACTTTTCCAGAATATTTAACCGAATTTCCAGGACTATATAACAATAATTCAGTGCAATAACGACTCGCTTACTCCTATGTGCAATGCCCAAACACAGGCAGTGTAGCAAAAATAAAGTGTGCACCATGCGAACAGACCGTGGCGTGCATGCATATCGTGCACAATGGACACGCACGTGCCCACGTCAAAAGGTAAGAAAATTGTGGCAGGTAACCGTCAAAATAGATTTATGGTGGCAGTAAACAAAATCAATAACCAAAAACAATGCATAGCTATTTTTCCAGGACCTTCCAGGACCCTTGATCAATTTCAAAACTTTTCCAGTACTGGAAAAATATTTCCAGGAATTTCATGACCGTGGGAACCCTGCCTATTTTGACCCCTCACGTGCTACTAAAAGCAGATTTAATTTTATTTGTTTTAGCTGTCAAAAATGCCCCTAGGGAAACTTGAGATGAGATGCGTTACAATACACCTTTACAAAAAATAAAATAATAAAAAATAAAAAATCTTGGTAAGGAATCTATTCCCAGATTTTACATTATTCTTACACTATTCCCTGACTACTAGTAGTGTTCTCAAGAAGAGATTGAACAAACACTGTAATGTCAAGCCACAAGGACATCCAAACATACACAAAATAATGTTCATACTGTATGTTCCTGACTGAGCATCTGCAGAGCAGTGGTCGTTCATGAAGCCTGCACCGAGGGATTCTAAATGGCTCAGTCTGTGTTCTGTTGTTTCCATCTGTGACGACTGTTATGTATGTTAAAGTGTTGTTACAGTACAATCTCATGGGTCTACTGCGCATACATCAAAAAGCAGAATGCACAAAGCAGAGGCATACGACTCCTACAAATTGCCACCACAGAATGCATTATTCTTTTGACAACTGCAGGGCTTGGATTGCCATTGATTTAAACATTAGTTGTGTGTATTTATAACTTTGACATAACACGTACATTAACCCATTTAGGCCTAGAATTATTGAATGCTTTAACCAGTGAAAAATAGCAGATATACAAGCTCACAGCGCGGCACCGAGTGCCGCGCTGCGAGCTTGTAGATCTGCTATTTTTGAAAAAGTCGTGAAAATGTGTGCAAATCTTTGAATATACTGTATTTTCAAAGCGAACGTTTGTAACTCAAATTTTGCTTCTGGGTGGTCCCTGGAACTAAATATTTTGAGATGGGGGTCCGTGGCCAAATAAATATCATTTTGGGAGTCCTTCACATGAAAAGGTTTGAGAAACACTGACATAGTAGTCTCTCAAGAACAGACTAACTGAGCTCCAGTTAAGTGAAAATGACCTTTTCTTTGACGATGGCTGGCCAGATTGCTGACATAGAAACATAGGTTTTTCAAAAAACCTTAGAAGGATTCAAAAGACACTTATAGAATCGGGTCAAAATTCTAATTTTCACGATTTTTCTAAAATAGCAGATCTACAAGCTCGCAGCGCGGCACTCGGTGCCGCGCTGTGAGCTTGTATATCTGCTATTTGTCAATAGTTAAAGCATAAAATATTGCGTCATAATGTGTTCAGGCCTAAATGGGTTAATTAGAAGCGTTGTGTTCGCACTATATTCCGCAACCTTGGAATTCAACATTGCCAAACTACTCTAGCAGGTGGATGAAGCTGTAGTACAGTAAGTAACGACCTAGAAAACTATTGATATCTCTTGCCAAGCGGAGTTATAGCCCTGGAGAGCCGAATGGTGTTTGCAACAGTTTGACACTAAACCTACTGTTTTGGACTCCAGGGCTTTACCGCTGCCTGACAGAGATAAAAATGCTGAGCAGGCCCCGTTGACCTCAATTTTGGATCAAGAGAAAAATATCTAAGTTACTGTGATAAAGGGTTTGTTATTGGGGCACAGATGGCAGGAGCTTCAGTCACAAACACTGGCTGGTGCTTAAATAGAAACAGTGATGAGTGACATCTGTGTTTTCCATTCAGTGTTGTTTTTGACAGCAAATTTTGATTTAGTTTTAGTCATAGTCTTTTGAATAAAATGTAATTTAGTTTTAGTCATAATTTAGTCACCTGAAATGTTTTGGTTTTAGTCTAATTTTTAGTCGACTAAATATCATAAGATTTTAGGCGACTAAATCTACAGTTGATTTAGTCAACTGAAATGTATTTTGGCAGGCCTTGATGGCATCGTAATGACTTTGAATGATGATTTTACACTTGGTTGAGTGCTGAAAATAGCAGATCTACAAGCTCACAACGCGTCGCAACACCTGAGAGCAACCAAACATAAAATGACTCGTTTTAGTATAGTATTTATTTTGTTGACGAAATTGTCAATATATTTAGTCTTAGTTTTAGTCATCACAGCTTAGTTTTTATTTAGTTTTCGTCAGTGAAAACAAAAAAATGTCGTCATAGTTTTAGTCGACGAAATCAACAATGTTTCCATTCTGATAAAGGCCTCAGCAAAAGGGTCAGAAATGTTGTGATTAGTGTTGTAGTACTCGAGTCAATGATTCGTCTCGAGTCAGGACTCGAGTCCAAATTTTCACTACTCGGTCTCGTCTCGGTCTCGCCCTTAATTTGACTTGGACTCGTCTCGGTCTCGGTCTAATTTGACTTGGACTCGCCCCCCACCGAGTCCACTCGAGTCAAGTCACTACAATGCAATGGAATAAATGTTATATCCATATGAGGAGCGCATTCACGTTAACATTAAGAGAGCTGCCTTGTTAAGTAACGGAGCATTCTGACACGCATCTGATAGGCACACAGTAGCATGCACACACACACACACACACACACACACACACACACACACACACACACACACACACACACACACACACACACACACACACACACACACACACACACACACACACACACACACACACACACACACACACGTAGAGCCCCCCGCTCAGCACAGCAGCAAGCATCTAATCTTCCCAGAAGTTATTTTTTTCGCCAAACAGACAACAGCACAACAGTCCACTTTCCTCTTACCTGCAGGATATCCTTGTGTCCCCAAATAAATAAGTCCTAACAGCTTCCAAACACAAGCCTTTGTGATCATGTGTAGTTTAATCCACCTGCACAGCTGGATTAAGAATTTACGTCTTTTTGTATTTCCAGGTGTAGTCTATTACTCGTTAAGCAAGCCTCGTCCCAAAGTTTTAAAGTGCACTGATCAACAGAGAGAAGTGTAACATTGTAAGTCCCTGTAGAGAGGTTAAAACGAATCAAAACAACTTGAAGCAGTGACATGGGGTATTGTTTTGCCTTGTATATACTTGAAAGGCATCAGACTAATGACATAGGGTAGCCTACATTTCTCACCTTAAACAATGAAATGCAGACAGGCACGTACTACTGCTATGTGTTTGAATGGGAAAACCTTATTTATTTATTTTAGCTTTTAGTCAAAATAAAATATTAAGATAAGAGTTTGTTTGAAAAACGTTTTGCAAAAATCATGCATGCTCTATTTCAATGCAACTATAACAGCAATGTTTAAAAATGTTATAGATTACAGTAGTAGACATAATTATTTTTTAAATAATATTATTTTTGTTATCACTTGGCCTTTTGGTGCATGGGCATCAATATTATATCCATATCATGATATTAGACTGGATAGTCCTAATTATCGTCTGTGATTTGGGATATTGTACTGCAGTATATGCCAAGTCTTATTTGTACACTAAAGTACTTGTTCTCTGCCTGGGAGAAAATGTAATTGTAGCAACTCAAATGTCTAGTTCTTAGACAGAAAATTGGTATGGGAAAAAAACTACCTCTCCAAAAAACTCCCTCAAACCTAAACCACAGCATTGACAGCAACCAAAGGTAATTTGGGGAGACCTATTGATTTAATTTGAAGACAAGCCATTAATTTGAAAGGTATTGGTAGGAAACACCAGACAGGTGAATGCACATGAACGGGGGGTTCTTGCATTGTTTGTGTGTGTGTGTGTGTGTGTGTGTGTGTGTGTGTGTGTGTGTGTGTGTGTGTGTGTGTGTGTGTGTGTGTGTGTGTGTGTGTGTGTGTCCGGAAAAAAATATATATATATATATTGTTTTCTGCAGCCTACCTATAAAAAAAAAAGAAAAAGAAAAAGAAAACTGGAAAAAAGAAAACTGGACTCGGCTCGGTCTCGCCTACCATTGGTCTCGGACTCGACTCGGACTTGCCTCCCATTGGTCTCGGACTCGACTCGGACTCGACCCCCCTCCCAGGGGCTCTTGACTCGGACTCGAACCCCATATGACTTGGACTTGACTTGGACTCGCTTTAGGTGGACTCGACTACAACACCAGTTGTGATATAAAGTGATTGATTGATTGATTGATTGATTGATTGAATACTTTATTAGCAGTTCACAAAGCACAGAACAGTTCAGATATACAAGGTCTATGAAAGCACAATGGCTTCTTTTTTTTTTACATTGCGGTCCTTTTATACTCAATTCATAGAGAAAGAGTGCACGTTCTATGACCTGCTGTTCGTGCATTAGTGCGATATGTAAGGAAACAGAAGAGCAATTCTCTCTCAGGTCACTGAGAATGTCAACGCAGCATGTGATCTGACTGTGAGCAAGGACAGTACATTAACGACTACACAGAGAGGGATGTTATGGTAGAGCTGCGGTTAGGGGTGTAACGATATAGTAACAGAATAGAAATTTTTATTTTAATTTGCAATGATCTACTATATCGTTATGCAAAAGCAAAATATCGTACCGTTTGGCTTTGTAACCTATTGTATCGTTTTATAATGCAGATAATCGGTATCGAATCATTTTGCAGTGCAAACAATTGATTGTATGGAAACTAAGTATTTGTGCCTTGTATTTAGCAATTTTAAGAGGGAAAATTTAAAAGAGGGGTCTAATTACGTTTCCATTCCATATAGCTACTCTTGGTCTATCGATAAATGTGTGTAATCTCTATGCTTATGTCAAGGTGTGGGTTTGTCCATATGTGTTGAAATATAATGTCCCTGTATTTGCTAGAGAATCACAGTGTTTACTTATTTATATCCATAATAATAGATTTTCCCCTTAAAAAACTTGCACTATTCACACATTTCACACAGATTTAATTTCTTTGCTAAATAGTTACTATATCGATTTTAAATCATTGAATCGAATCGTATCGTATCGCCATGAATTAACCCATATCGTCCATGTATCATATCGTCAACCATGTATCGTGATACGTATCGTATCGCTATTAAAATGTATCGTTACACCCCTAGTTGCGGTGCATTGCAAAGGTAAATGCCGATCGAAAGAGTTCAGTGGTGCAAAAACCATAGGCACTACTGGTAGGTGGGAGAAAAAAGGAATATACCAGAATGACAATGCCCCCAATCCACAGGGCATGAGAGGTCATTGAATGCTTTGATGAGTATTAAAATGATGTGAATCATATGCTATGGGTCAGCTACATGCCAATGTCCCTGGGCTAGAAAGCCTATAAAAACTGTCCTGGCTGAGATCAATGCAAGAATGTTGTCTTTACCCATTTAGGCCTAGAATTATTGAATGCTTTAACCAGTGAAAAATAGCAGATATACAAGCTCACAGCGCGGCACCGAGTGCCGCGCTGCGAGCTTGTAGATCTGCTATTTTTGAAAAAGTCGTGAAAATATGTGCAAATCTTTGAATATATGTATTTTCAAAGCGAACGTTTGTAACTCAAATTTAGCTTCTGGGTGGTCCCTGGAACTTAATATTTTGAGATGGGGGTCCGTGGCCAAATAAAAATCATTTTGGAGGTCCTTCACATGAAAAGGTTTGAGAACCACTGACACGGTAGTCTCTCAAGAACAGACTAACTGAGCTCCAGTTAAGTGAAAAGGACCTTTTCTTTGACGACGGCTGGCCAGATTGCTGACATAGAAACATAGGTTTTTCAAAAAGACAAATTCAAAGACACTTATAGAATCGGGTCAAAATTCTAATGTTCACGATAAAAAAAAAAAATAGCAGATCTACAAGCTCGCAGCGCGGCACTCGGTGCCGCGCTGTGAGCTTGTATATCTGCTATTTTTCAATAGTTAAAGCATAAAATAATGATAGACAATAATGTGTACCCGTTCTAAATGGGTTGAAAACATCTGCGCTGACAGGGTGCTCAAAATCAAATAGCGTAAATCACGTTGATAAAAAGCACTAAAGCAGTGAACACATCAGTCCATTACTAGCATCAGTGCAATAACTTGCTGAGCACCATTCCACAGCACAGATGTTGAGTGTGTGGCGGGGTCTGATGAAGAGCATACATGCCGAAATGTCACGTTTTTGGTGAGATTAAAAAACTCAATGCTAACGGGGAACTAAACAATGTGCATGTCCATGTCTCTCATGCATGTTCTAAGTCTGGGGCATCCTAAATGTGTATTTTTTTTAAAATAGGATTTTATTTGACCACCGTAGAGCAGTGATTCCGGTACATGACGCTGAAACTGAAATGGAAAAACTATCAAAGAAGTGACACTAACAACAGATCACCATTGGGGAACAACTAGGAAAACACACAGTTGGGCCCTCAGTGTTATTTCCGGATTTACTGCACACTCTCAGAGTTAAATTACCAGCTGTGTTGGGGCCACGTTGAAAAGAAAACCATACTGCACAAGTTAAAACAGAGATCACAGTCTGTATGGCATCATGGGCCCTATTTTCGTCTCTTTTGCCATTGTTTACTATTTTGATTTTTTTTTTTTTTTTTTTAAGTTTCAAAAAGCTGACCCTCAAGCTCACAACGTTTCGATGTAGATCGCTACAGAGGTTTAGGGATAAGACATGGTGGAAAATATAGCTCCATATCTCTGTGGGCAAAAACTCACTTTTTCCCCTTTCTGGGCTGGCGCACCCTTTTCTCCCAGAGGTCCATCGGCGCCGGGCGGGCCCCGCTCCCCCTGTCGGGATGAGAGAAGCAGAGAGACTATACACACCAGAGCAGGGTATGAGGAGGCCATGGTGAAGAGCACTCACTCTGCAAACACCACTGTTAACACACTACGGTACAATTTGTTTGAAGAGAAAAATTGGTGGCCTTACCTGTTCCCCTTTCTTCCCGCCAAGAGCTGTCCCCTGCATGTGTCAAATAATATATCATCATCATATTCATCACGGCGGCAAGATTGCCGTGGAGAGAATGGTAGTCATAATGGATTGGAACAGGACGATAGGTTATCCCATTTAGGATCTAAAATTATTGAATGCTTTAACCAGTGAAAAATAGCAGATATACAGGCTCACAGCGCGAGTGCCGCGCTGCGAGCTTGTAGATCTGCTATTTTTTATTTATTTTTTATGACTCAATGTTTATTTTGTTTTTTATATATTTTTCACAATAACATGGAACAAAGTACAACCATAGAACCGACAAAAACAAAACAAAACAAAACACAATACAATACAATACAATACAATACAATAAACAAAACAAAACAAAAAAAGACCTGCTATTTTTGAAAAAGTCAAAATTTGCATCTGGGTGGTCCCTGGAACTAGATATTTTGAGATGGGGGTCCGTGGCCAAATAAATATCATTTTGGGAGTCCTTCAAATGAAAAGGTTTGAGAACCACTGACATAGTAGTCTCTCGAGAACAGACTAACTGAGCTCCATTTAAGTGAAAAGGACCTTTTCTTTGACGATGGCTGGCCAGATTGCTGACATAGAAACATAGGGTTTTCAAAAAAACCTTAGAAGGATTCAAAAGATCGGGGTCAAAATTCAAATTTTCACGATTTTTCAAAAATAGCAGATCTACAAGCTCGCAGCGCGGCACTCGGTGCCGCGCTGTGAGCTTGTATATCTGCAATTTTTCAATAGTTAACGCGTAAAATAACGATACACAATATAGCGTACCCGTTCCGAATGGGTTATATCATTATAGATCTCTAAAGATGATAAAGTGTGATAACTCACACTTCTGCCAGGCTCTCCTCTTGCTCCTTCGTTCCCCTGGAAACAAGAGGGAAAACGGTTTGTGGTTGCATTTCGTCCGCGTTTAGGCATTCAGCGCGGCGCGCCGAAATTATGTGACTGAGGCCTGTTGTGATAGACCCGCGCTGCTTGTCCAATGATTACAGTCTGATTGAATCTGTCTCACCTTTTCCCCCGGTGGTCCGCTGGGCCCCGGCAAACCCTGGACGACAAATGAAAGCGGGGGAATAAGCTATGCATCTATAATAGGCAAGCGCGACAAATGTTTAAACAATAGAGAAGAAAAGCCAGACCTAGTGTGTTTCCCCCAAACAGCTACGGACAAAGGCCAGTCTCTGTCCTTTCTTAACTCACCCTCAGCCCAGGTGTCCCCGCGAGGCCTGGCTTCCCCGAGTCCCCCTGAGAGACAATCGACACGATTTTGGATATCAGAACAATTTCAAGTTTGAGAAAAGGTATGTGATGTCGGGGAGGCGGTCAAACTCAAGCAAAATCGTTCAAGTCAGGGACATTTTTGACTCACTTTGTTCCCGGATTCGCCCGCAGGTCCCCGCTCCCCCTGCAAAGAGTGTTTTTGGTCTGTTAGGAACAGGTTACGCAGATGGACAAAATAACAATCTTGCACATGCACACGAGATTGTCTGGTTAAATCGGGTCAATATATTGTTGATTTTGTCTACTAAAACTATGACGAAAAATGTTCGTTGACTACCTTTCCTAACTTCTTCGGTGCCATATTTAAAGTGGGACCTCTTATATTGCCGGTTCGCCAACAAAGGGTTAAAAAAATAGTGTGCACGCTGGTGCACACATTCGTGCACAGATCATGCACTATGCATGTGCATGCTTTTCACAGCTTTCAAACAAAAAAATCCGCTTGGAAATCCGTTCAGGCATTCAGGAGAAGGCAGCCCTTATGTTTTCTTCAAATGTAAACAAACATGGCTGCCATGTTTGAAAGATGGGGTTGGTATGGGGGTTAAACATGCAATTTCGCGATCGCGATCATGGCTAGTACACTGTTGGAGGTCCAATTTTTTTTTTTTTTTTTTTTTTTTTTTTAAAGACGTCCAGAAGACGTCTGGCAGGGAGGTCCATAGTTAAAAAGATGTTTTTATTATAGAAAACGTCTTTTTTGGCAGGGTATGAGCTAACACTAACAAATAATGAATAAAAACAAAATAAAAACTAAGCTACGATGACTAAAACTAAGACTAAATATATTGAACATTTTATCAACAAATAAAAACTAGACAAAAAACGTTAGGGAGGGACTGGTGGAGAAGAGATCCAGTAATACTAAAAGTCATTTTATGTTTGTTTGCGCTCGGGTGTTGCGTTCTGAAAATAGCAGATCTACAATCTCACAACACGAGCTTGTAGATCAGCTATTTTCAGCATGCAACCAAGTGTAAAATCATCCATTACAACGCCATCAAGGCCCGCCAAAATACTTTTTTGTCGACAAAATCAACTGCAGATTTAGTCCGCTAAAACTAAAACATTTCAGATGACTAAAATATGACAAAAACTAAATTACATTTTATTCAAAAGACTATGGCTCAATATAACTCACCCTGTCTCCCTGTGATCCAGCCTCGCCAGGCTGGCCTCGATCCCCCTGTCAGGATGCAGAGAGTGACAGGTCGTCAACTATCAAAGATGTGATCGACCCCCTCAGCCATCAGAGTGTGGCTTCCCCCTCCCCACCTCCCAAGTATGACGTACAGTAGTAAAATATTAACCTGACTGCGCCAGATGGTGGCAGCAGTGCGTATGCCTGGCTGCATACTGCTCTGCTTTACCATCTGGGATTGCTCGAGCAGACCCGATGTAAGGGGCGGGCCATTTTTTCAAATTCTTTAGCAGGTGATTGGATGGGGCCATCTCTCTATCGCAGTCTGGGAGTGCCAAATCCAACCACTCATATTGGCCTGTCTGCATGACGTTACACCCATAATCCGCCTCCTGGGTTTCCACGTGGTCTGCAGTCAGACTCTATTGGCTCAGAGCCGCTCAGAGCCCGCCCGTAGCTGCCGCTGATTCGTCCGGCCCGGGACTTTACGAGTGTTATCAACTCTCCCCGAGCAATCTCAGATGGTAAAGTAGGGCGGTATGCACTACTGCCACCATCTGGCGCAGTCAGGTTAGTAAAATATTAATTTAAGTTCCTTTTTTTCTTACCTTGACGCCAATTGATCCAGGAGGCCCTCGTTGGCCCTAAAAGACACAAGCATATTGTGACCTTTAAAGCGTGTTACGTGCAGTATGTGCACTTTACTTAGTTAAGATATCAAACTGAAAAGAATTCCTTAGAACAAAAAAAGGAAAAGAGTGTTATACCCTGTCTCCGGGTTCTCCAGCCTTCCCTGCGGGTCCGGGTAGCCCTTCGCCACTCTCCCCCTGAAAAACAACCACCAACAATAATGTATAGTATACCACCACCACACACCCGCCCTTATTCCTAGCCGCCTCGCGTAGAACAGTGGTTCTAACCTGCGGATCGGGGGTCCCCAAATTATTTTGGGGGGTCCCCAGATGATTAACTTAATGAGCAACATTGTTTTCTCACTCAACTGTAAACAAAGCAACATAAAGTTTAAGAGTATAGAGGGTATATGCACGTTTAGGTTTATAGAGGGTATGTGCAGGTTTCTAAAGTGACAATTTAAGGACTTTTTAATACCTCTAAAATGACAAATTAACCTGCTTGGTGCCAACCCCGAGTTTCCCGAGTTTGTATTGGTACCCCCCCCCCCCCTGTGCCAACCCCGAGTTTCCCGAGTTTGTATTGGTACCCCCTCCCCCCCCCCCCCCCTGTGCCAACCCCGAGTTTCCCGAGTTTGGGCAGTTTTTGAAGAAAACCTTTCATAAATGTTTTTTGGACCTCAAAAAATGTATTAGGCATGATCGTGATCGCGAAATTGCATGTTTAACCCCCATACCAACCCCATTTTTCAAACATGGCAGCCATGTTTGTTTACATTTGAAGGTGCATGATTAGGCATGGGAGTGCATGATCCGTGCACTATGAATTACATGTAAGTCTATGGAGACCATGGCAACTTGGACCTTCAAAGAGATTTAATTGATAGCAACAAAAGTTTAAACATTGGCCAAATTGGCAAATATATTTGCGAGGCGTTGTGAGCATGTAGATCAGCTATTTTCACAATAGAACCGTGTTATGCAAAATGTAATTCCTCAACTCTTAGTGCTTGTCAGGATGGGGGGGGGGGGGGGGGTCCCCAGTTAAAATGAGATTATTTTGGGGGTCGCGGCCTGAAAAGGTCGGGAACCACTGCCTTAGAATAAATTTGACACGCGGATGATTCATAGTTTCATACCCAAGATCATCCATTTAAAAAGAAAACCTGCATCTACCTTGTCTCCTTTGATGCCCTGCAGTCCTGCGAGCCCCCTGGGGCCTTGAGCTCCCGGCGCTCCTGCAGAACCCTGATAATGGGAAAGCACTTGACTCAATGCAGAGCATGCCATGACAACACACACACACACACACACACACACACACAAACACACACACACACACACACACACGCACGCACACACACACACACGCACACACACGCACACTTCATCATCAGCAAATACATGCATGTCAGCATGTCAGTGATTGACAAAGCTTACAGCGTCGCCCTTCTCGCCCTTGACGGCCGCCCCACTGCCGACTCCTGGAGGTCCCTGTCAGCACGGAGAGATAAGAGGCTGTGGGTGAGAATCATTATTTGCTCACAGGTTCCTCAGGACATTAAGCCACTAAGGACCGGGGAACGCGTTATTTCTTGAACCATTGTTTTATGCTTTAAAGGGCCAGTTCACCTCTGGGACAACCAGATCTTATTTTATTGTTGTTTTGCGACAAGATCAACAGAATCCCGAGTTATTTTATGCATTTTGCATCATATGAGTCATCATGCTGCATCATATGATGCAAAATGCATCATCATTCATGCTGAAATACTAAAATATCTCAAAACACAGATTGAACACAAAAAAATAACTCAGGATTGTGTTGATAGTGTCCCAAACAACAATAAAATAAGATCTGGTTGTCCCAGAGGTGAACTGGCCCTTTAACTAGTGAAAAACAGCAGCCTTATACGAGCTTGTAAGTCTGCTATTTTTGAAAAGTCGTGAAAATGTGTGCAAATCTTTGAATATATGTATTTTTAAAGCGAACAATTGTAACTCAATTATTTATTTATTTTTTTGGGGGGGGATTGTATGCCTTTACTGATAGGACAGCAGACTGACATGAAATGGGGGGAGATGGGGAGCGACGCGCGACAAAGGTCGTCCGGATTGGGAACCGAAACGGCGACGCCGCCAGGCATCCACGCCCATGCGGCAATGCCCAAGTGTTCACGCTTTTTCAAAAATAGCAGATCTACAAGCTCGCAGCGCGGCACTCGTGCCGCGCTGTGAGCTTGTATATCTGCTATTTTGCAATAGTTAAAGCACAAAATAATGGTTAAGGTGATAATGCGTCCCCCCGGTCTAAATGGGTTAAAATGTGTGTCGTGAGAGGACAAGCTCCTCGGGGCCGTGACTCACCCTCTCGCCTGGGCTGCCCTTGTCTCCCTGCAGGTGAGAAGGGAGAGGAAAAGATAGAGAGAGAGAGAGAGAGAGAGCGAGAGAGAGCGAGAGAGAAAGAGGGGGACAGTTTAGTGACTTTACAAAAAATAAAGAAATAAACAAGAAAAAAAAATGACTTGAGTAATGTCATCGTGACTTGGATGCAGGGTTGTTAATTTAATGCTGGAGGGAACAGCTGCTCAACGGGAAATAATGCTTAGCCATTGAATCGTGATCTTATAGACGGGTTATTTTTATTTTATTAGACTATAGTACAGGGTTCCCCAATTTGCGGCCCACGGGGGGCTCCTGTCTGGCCCACACCAACCCCAGTAATAATGGTGGTATAAGAGCAGCAACAACACTAGTATATCGTCGTTGTCGGGTGGAAATCTCGTATCTCCAAATTTGTACGTTCTTTCGCAAATCATACAAGGCCATCGCACAAAAGTAGTGAAAACAGCAGATCTACAAGCACACAATGCCTCGCGGTGTGAGGCGTTGTGTGCTTGTAGATCGGCTGTTTTAACTAGTTTAAATAATTTTTAAAATGATAAATGCAAAATCAATGGTTTTGGACACACAAGATTTTCACCCGACAACGACGATATCTGAACTGTCGCAGTCGCTGGAGTAGCGGGAATGTGCAATGTTGTGGCCCTCAGCTTGGTACCCTAGACATAATTCAGCCCTTGGGGAAAACTAATTGGGGAACCCTGCTATAGTACTTGTCCGACTTTATTCCATCCATCTTTATATTCTCCACAACACTTATGTTGACAAATGGTTTATTCCCCGGTTCAGTAGGTCAGCACAGGTGCAATGTATTATTGTTAATTAGCAGCAGCGGTCAATTTTTTTTCAAGTGTGGCAGACAGTTGTTTACACCGGCGCCTAACTCTGTCTCCACTAGGGGGAGCACAAATCCAGGATTTTTTTTTTTTTTTTTTTTTTTTGGCGCCGCAAAGCGGCGCCGCGAAAAATCGGATATTTGCGGTTATAAAGTCGTCTAAAATGGGTCTAAAATGGGTCTAAATGGGTCTAAAATTAGTCTAAAATGAGTCGAGCACTGCTCGGACACGCACCGCGGTCCGCGGGGCACCCAACAAGCCAACACACAACACAACACAACAAAACCACACTGACCACAAGTCCACAACCATGACCAAAGATCTGCAACCAGCAGCTACCAATATTTACAAGCAAGCAAGCATCTCATCACACACACACACACACACACACACACAGGAGGAGAGGAGAGGCTGGCTAACTCCAGTGAACAGTTAAATAAAGCCATGTCTTACCTTGAGAAAATGACAAGAAAATATCCAATTTTATATTGAGGTGCCCAGAAGAAAGTTCCTTGGAGGCACACAACACAACGTGCCATCCACATGTCCTTTTAGTTAACCCCAGGTAGCATATTCCACTGTGAAACAACTGTTTCATTCTGTTATTTAGATAAAGCCATGCCATGTTGTTTGTTGTTGTGCAGCGCTCTGTCAGCCGAGGTTCAGACAGTCACTGTGATTGGTTGAGAAACCAGTTGTTACCTTTTCCACTGTTTGTAGCAATAACTTGGCTCGTGTCATGTGGTAACTTATTCAAATAGTCCATACTACTTCTGTGTAGATAACGATGATTTATTACTTCCAGGGCCAGGCAGGAACATACAGCATAAACGTCACGTTTTCACTATTAATCCACTTGTATTAACTTAACTTCTCACTAATATATTCTCCCCAACATTCACTTCCGCGCTGGTCCCAAAACACAGCGTCAACGTCATCCCGTACTGCTCCTAAGCCCGCCCCCTTAAAGGCACAGGCTTGGCATATAACACAGTAGACCTATACCTCCCGCCCCCCATTCGCTGTGATTGGTTTAGAAGCCATCTTAGCCATGCTATGGGTGCTTCAAAGGGTCAAACAAGGCGAATTTCTGACGTTCTTCTTCTTAATCACATTTTGTGATTATATGATCGTAAATAAATAAAAGGAGAGAGGGGGAGCCGGGCTCCCCCTACTGGCAAATAGGGGGAGCCTTTGCTCCCCTTGGCTCTATTGAATAGGCGCCAGTGGTTGTTTACTTGTAAGTCTTGTACCTGTGGTCAAATAATACTATCTACTACTTACCAGTTGCTAAGGTATGGCAACATGACTGACAACAGCAGGGCAGGAATTTCATGGAGGCCATGGCCACCGTTGCCCCTCAGTTTGGCCTTGTGCCAATGGCATGACTTGAGGCCACAGTGGCCTTAATGCCCAAGCTGACTGTACCACTTTCTCCTCTGTCTCTTTCTGGTCAATATAGACAGTAGACACCGCTGTCTCTTTCTTGTCATGTAGACACCTGTGTTTTTTTTGTTGAGATTCTGAAATCTTAACTCCCCATCTTTAAACCAATCCAGTGACTTTGATTGGTGCAGGGCTGAGCATGGATCAGATTGTAAATACCATAATCTATTTCACTGCAGATTAGGTCATCATCCTTAACCCTTAAATTAAACAAATTCTTTCAATGGACTAAAATCTTGTTTTATTTGATGGCCTTCCTGCCCTGGCATTTGGCCTTTGTGACTTCAAAAAGATGGACAACACCAAAGGCCAAGACAAGTGGCCTTGCCCCTAAAATGACGAAATTCCAGACCTGGACACCAGTCATCTTGCCATAACATAGGTTCTTCTGAACTGACGCCACTGGACATACAAGGTTTCCAACTGACAGCGACGATATGACACACTTGTCGTCGTGTACATTCCAACATAGGCAGACATAAAGTAAACATGTTGCCTCAGATTGCTAGAAATGTCAGAACATGAAGGCCTTCCCACTATCATCCGCTAACATCGGGAGATAGAGGTTGTCAGGGAAATGGACTGAACGGCACGATCACTAGGGTGATGGAATGATAGAGTGCTTCTCAACTTTATCTGCAGAAGAGCTGTAAATGAACGGTTAGCACAAACCAGGACTTAAAAGTCCTTTAAATCTACACATAAAGCGCTGACATTTGAAATGTCAAGTCACCGGAAGTCCATTAGCATTGGGGGGGTAGCCTGACACTCAGCTTGAATTGACATTTCGTTTCACTCTATCATTCAGTCTGAAAGTGCTTCCTACTACAGCAGTTTCTGGGATGGGCGTTGCCAAAGAGTAAGTCTTCTGCGATTGGTTCACCGCCTGACCAATCACAACAGTAGCAAAGCAGATGACGTAGTTATTGGTGTTATGTGGCAGTGACTAGCCTGTTGCTTGCTACTTGCTAACCAAAGAAACAGGCAGAATAGGAGCGCTACAAACTAGTAATCAAACACAGTTAAACATGTCTGCTACTGATGTTTCATAGCGAGATCGATGCGATCGCATGTTACCACGGCGGGTGACGTGATGTTTATGTTTGGGAATGTGCAGTACGGTCCGCCGGAGGCGCTGGGTTACTTGGAATCGCAAATGAGTTCTGGGAGAACCCCACCCATGCTGCTCACAACCCCCAACGTCATCGAGTTGAAGCGACGCTGATTCGCTGTACGGATTTTCAACCGTGGAAAACCACTTCAATGAGAGCGTCACCAGACCCCTGAATCGGCGAAACATATTTTTAAAGAGGCTAGCGATTCAGGGTCTGGAACCAGGCTACAACAACTACTACTACTGCTACAAACTAGTAAGACGCCTCAGGGCGACAAGCAGGGCGAGGTCAGTGATGTATATCGGACCAGTTACAGTATATGGAGACACCTGGTACCCATATATGGAGATCCATGTACTGTATATGGAGATGTGCTGTGAGAGGCTGAGAGCCCAAACATGCTTACTCAGTTATTCGTTATTGCGAAAGTCCTATGACGTCTATGACATCTGACATCATCATACATACAATCCCTTTTATGCCCATACATGGAGATCCCTGTCTGTCTGTAGAACCAGCCACACAGATATGGGCTGTCTTGGCCATCTGTCTTGGCCATGTATGGATTCTGTTAAGCCGGCCATACATTACACGATAATCGGGCCCGACTGAATCGGGTAGAATTAAACACTACATGATAATTTTTTCAGATTATCTGACCAGATAATCTGAACGGGCTCACACTAGCCGTTTTGAACAGTCGGGCGCTCTGCACGCTACAGGATTCTATCCCGATTGAGTCGGGCTCGAACACAGCAATAATAAATAATATAATTGATACAAAATGCCACAGGGGCTGTTCTGAGCGCTGTGCTTTGCAACACGCACGCACACGCACACGCACACGCACATACAAACACATTATACGTTATCCACTCACTCAACACACAACACCGCCTCACGCAACGAAAAAAAAAAGCTTCAATATGGAAGTTGTGTCCTATTTTGATGATAATATTATGAGTTAACTTTGACACGTTTCATGTCCATCCAATTCTGACATCGCCTCTCTCTCCTGCGCTATAGTCAAGTGCTGCTCCTTCTCATGGTGCCTGATTTATGATTAGTCGTATGACGGTGTAGCGCACACAGAACATATAGATCTCCAAGACCAAACTGTCCCTCCGTGCCACGTTGTAGGCTTGTAGATCAGGGGAGAGCCCCCGTAGATCAAGATGGGCGTGTACTTCTTTGATGTGATGTGCTGGTCGCAGTCTGTGACTGACTAAAGAGTGCAGACAGTGGCTGGTAGCGTTATTTCCTCTGTTTTTTTGTTTTTTTTTTGGGATCGCGTTACCGTTGAGTTTTAATTTAAATCCCAATCATTCATGATACAACCTAATGTACGCCATGAAAAGTGTGTCTGTGTGTGTGTGTGTGTGTGTGTGTGTGTGTGTGTGTGTGTGTGTGTGTGTGTGTGCGTGTGCGTGTGATCGAGTGAGTGGAGAGAGAAAAAGAGAGAGATCTGTCACATACTATGCTCAGATTTGCGCAGCGGCTGTATTTTCCTCGGTCCCCTGCTGTTGTTCCAGTCTTCCAGACCAGTGTGATCCAGAAAAATATCAAAAAAAATTAAAAGAGTCGGGCTGGCCCCGATCGTCCTCCGAGCTACTCGGCTGGGCTCCGAGTGGATCTGTGAGACCTCACGCTATAGACGACATTCATGCCCGATAGTCGGGAGAGTAATTAAATGCCCCGATTTCGGTTAGTGTACTGCCGCCTTTAGTGTGGTATGTGGCTGATGTGGCCCCCATATATGGGCATTCCCATATGAAGTCCTGTTAGATATGGGCTTAATATTGATGACATCAGGGAACTCCATGGGCATAAAAGGGATTCTGTTAGTGTGGTTCCCCTGACATCACAGTGATGTCAGAGCAACAAACCCATAAGACCGTAAAGTGTACACGTCCAGACACGTCCAGACAGACAGACAGAGTCAGCATGTGCCGTTTCACATACTAAACTGCGACTGTGGCACCCCTAAGAGAGTGTGACCACATTTATATGTGCTCTAGTAATTATTTTAAATAATTTCGTTTGGGTACCGTTTACATTTTATTCAGCACGGAACCTTTGTTCTTGGCTCCGTTTCCCCGGCCCGGGGCTCCCATATAAGGAAGCACCCTTCCGCCCAAGCTCAGATGCATTCTGGAAACGAACACAGTCAAGTCCAGTGTTTTCATTGTGCCGTGTTTTCCTGTTTTATTCAGGTCAGTACAGTGGGCAATATCATGATCTACCTCATTAAAAAGGGCTTGATGTATAGTATATTTTCGCTGAATGCTATTTTGTAAATGGGTGTTTGGGGTGACGTTTTGTGATAAAGTAAAGTTTGGATGAAGAGAAACTGTCTAGGGGATCCGCCATTTTGGGTCTAACGTGCCGCCGGTTAGAACGGCCTGTTTACTGTCATGAGAGACGTCATTTTGGTGACAACGTGTCGCCGTTCAGAACGGGAGTATTCTGCAGAGTTACTGTAGTGAAATGCACTTTTGTATATATAGTTACAGTATATTATTTCGTCAGTGTTGTGGAACATAAACACCCCAAAACATACAATTCAGTGTCCTGTGAACAGCACAGTGGTCTAATGTCACGTTTGGTAAACAGTAGCTTAAAGGAACAGTTCACCTTGAAAATACACTTTTGTACAGTGTTTTAAGCCAGTAGCTTAAAGGAACAGTGCACCTTAAAACTTGAAAATACACTTTTATACAGTGTTTTAAGCCAGTAGCTTAAAGGAACAGTGCACCTTAAAACAATACACTTTTATACAGTGTTTCAAGCCAGTCACATGCTGCAGGGAAATATGTCTTACTGTTTAAAAAGGTTTAAAGGGTCAATTTAAGTGAATATGTGAAAAGGTGAATTAATGTGATTGTAATTGTGAGTACTATGAAACTGTGAATGAATATTGTACTTAATGTGAAAATGAAGCACTACTGAACCAAAGACTAAAGACAGAAATAATGAGTGAATTGTATGATGACAGGAGTATGATGTTTGATATTTTGGTGTTTAATAAAACCTACAGATTGATGAGAGATGCATTCTGGAAACGAACACAGTCAAGTCCAGTGTTTTCATTGTGCCGTGTTTTCCTGTTTTATTCAGGTTCAGCTTTGTTGATGTGGTACCCAGTAGCCCTGGGACCCGTTACACGACCAAACTATAAAGTGTGGTCCCCAAGCTTATCGAATGAAAACCTGAATATTCCATTTGACTGTTGAAATCAGACCTTACAGCTATTCCAAAGAGACTACAGACCTTCTTAAAAACATTTTCTATTTCTTTCTTCTTCTTTTTTTACCTCACCCTAGCACAGCATTTTTTTACATCTCCCAAAGTATGACATTTCAAGTGAAGCAAACACAGCAGTGCTTTGAAAAATGCAGTGACTCAATGCTACCACCATCTGGTCAATATGATTAATGGTATTGGTAACTGTTCAGAAGAACTTTGAAATCTATGTTTTATGTAAAAGTTATGATAAATACAATTCATACCCTTCAATTCCACATCTGTTAACACATCAGCTACTGTATAAGTATGATTCTGAACAAATCATAGCAAACTTCTGGTTAAAATAGAGAACGAATCTAAAAAGAAAATAAACATATAGTGTCAAATGCAGGATATGCAATGATACAAAGTAGGCTACTCCTAATGGGAGTGAAAGTGGATAAAATGGATGGAATACATGCCTCACTAATGGTTTGGTTTATATTCGTATGGTGACGTACAGCAGTGGTCCTCAACCTTTTCAGGCCGCGACCACCAAAATAATCATATTTTAACTGGGGACCCCCCCACCCTGATGAGCACTAATCTTGAGTTGAGGCATTACTTTTTGTATAACACAGTTCGAGGCATTGTGAGCATGTAGATCGGCTATTTTCACAATTTCTGCCTCTAATATTTGACAATTTGGTCGATGCTTAATTTGTCATTTTAGATGTATTAAAAAGTCTTTAAATTGTCACTTTAGAAATGTGCAAATGCCCTCTATGCATTTTACATGTATAAATTCAGCAGTGGTGTAAAGTAACTACAGTAAGCACATTTACTAAAGTACAATTTTGAGGTATTTGTACTTTACTTGAGTGTTTCCAATTAACAATGCTTTTACTTCTACTCCACTACATTTATTTGAACACTTTAGTTACTACAGTAGATACTTTGCAGATATAAATTATAATATTGTAAAACATACATTAATCCACTTTATCCACTATTTTATACCTTGGCTATTTGAAAATTGCCGATCTGCAAGCTCACAACGCGTCGCGTTGTGATGCGTTGTGAACTTGCAGATCTGCTATTTTCAATCATTTTTGTACTTTTACTTTAGGTACTTTAAGTACATTTTGATGCCAATACTTTCATACTTTTAATGAAGTACATTTTGAATTCCGGACTTTTACTTGCAACAGAGTATTTCTTTATTGCAGTATGGGGCTTTTAAGCCGTGACATCATTTTGTAGTCAGACCTCCAAGCAGATTTATTGTCAATATGTGTCCCTCGCTATTTCAACAGATCCGAGACAAAAATAACGACTAAAGTATAATTCTACCACTTTCCTTTCAACAACAAAGAGAAGAAAAATTAGTAAATAGTAAAAATAGTAAAAAGATTCACGGCGCTGGGGCCTTTTGGCCCCAAAAGTTCTCCTCTGCCTACAAAATGATGTCAGACTTAACAGCCCCATTGATGCTTTTACTTGAGTGAAACATGCGAGTACTTTTTCCACCACTGAAACTCAGGATTGTGTGCATTCCTACTCCTAGCAGCCACTTTAACCCCGGCATCTGGGCACGTCTTACAGTAATACATTTGGCAAAACTTAGCAAGCGTTTCGAAAAAAAAAATAATAATAAAAAAAAAAATAGCAGATCTACAAGCTCAAAATGCATTGCAACGTGACAAATTATAGACCCCTGCAGGGTAGGAGTGTCATGGAGGCTACGAAGGCCACGGCGTTAGTTTGGCCTCGTGCCCTTTAAAAAACGACACGCCCTGAAGACACAGCGGCCTCGATTCCCATCTGCGCTGCCCCGGTCTTTCTCCTCTGCTCTTTTCTGTCAAAATGGTTTGTAGACACGAAGTGTCTTCCATTGAGACTGTGAATTCTCTAAGACCTTTAAGAAAAAATGGGAGTACTTTTTCCAACACAGGGTTCAAGTGCTGGACACTGAGGAAACAGAAGCAGAGGAAGCCAACCTTGGTGGAGAGGCCGGCCGTTCCTGCTATTCCTGGACGTCCGTCCAGCCCTGGTGTTCCTGCCGCTCCAGAAGAGCCTTTAGCCCCGTCAGTCCCCGACCGTCCTGGGGTGCCCTGGGGTACACAACACACACCACAAAACAGGTCATTAGGCTCATTTACTTCATATCATATATCTTTCGTATGAAGGAATGCACTCCGGGGGCCACTGTGAAGCGATGGTAATTTATTTATTCATGCATGGGAGGCTGGATAACCCGCCAGTGGCCCGTCACGAGATGTTCGCCAGTTTGATGCCCATGTTGGTCATTCCTTGTTTGTGCCGAAAGTTGCTTATAAACAAAGTCTACAATAGGATTGTTATTATATTTAAATTGAGAAATGATTGCATACTCTAGATTCCATGCAATGCTAAATAATGGTATTGAGAACATGTGACTGAATACAACTTATAATAGAGGGTATGCGCGTGACATCATCATCATACCTGGAAGTTATGCAGGAACGCCTACTGATTGGCAAAAACTAATTTCTGGCCTTGACAGCCCATATATCCAAACAGAAAAGTCCTGTCTGATTGCATTAAACTACGTTAAAAGGACAATAAACTCACATTGCCACTGATTTTGCCACTCGATATGCCATTCACTTTATGCATGCGCATACCCTCTATACGTCTTTTATGAATTATAAAAGCCAGCTTTCCTGGCAAAACACCCGTTTGAATTAACCAGCAGACCACCACTCTCAATGTTGTAAGAATATCGCAAAGAAACAGGTTTCAACATGCAGTTTTGATTATGCACAGGATAGCTGCGGGCCGTGTGGTACAATTAGAAACATTACATTGTCAACATATGTTAGGTTTTCATTCAACTAGGATTATCCAGGCCTTGCAGGAAAGTACAACCCCCACCAGACTAACAAAAGACATGCCTCTGCTTATGATATGAAATGATATGATATGATATGATATGATATGATATGATATGATATGGTTGTTTTTACTGGAGCTGTCCCTACTTCTGAATTACATTTGTGCATTATCCTTTCGGGTAATGAAGACTGTCTTTAAAGGGATATTTCACTTGGTCAAAATGAAGTTAGAAGTTACAATGGATTTGTATAGGAAGTGGGGCGTGTCTGATAAAATGCTCAACAGTTCTACTTCCCAGACTTTTCTCTCTCCTGTCTCCCAAACTGTGGAACGAACTCCCCATTGCTGTCAGAACTGTAGACGCACTCCTGAGTTTCCACCCTCATCTGAAGACTCACCTCTTAAGACTCCATCTCACCCCCTAGCACTTCAATCTCCCTGTACCCCTTCCTGACACCTTCTGTCTCCATTGATGCTAACGACTGATCAAAATATGGCTACCAATGCAGACATACTGTATCTTGGTCATATATATATATATATATATATATATATATATATATATATATATATATATATATATATATAAATTCTTTTTTCTTTTTTGTATGGCTTCATTGCAATATCCTATTGTCATTTCAATAGTATATTGTTTAGCTTATCTTTGGATAGACTTTAGACTTCTGTCTGTTACAACTTTCAACACTTTCAATACTAACATTACATTGAGGAACAGAAGCATTATTAAATAAGTAACATTAAATGAATAAATAAGGCTTGGTTATTTCTGCACTGGTATGTGAAGTGGGAACAATACGTATACAAAGCTCAACTCAAGAATAGGATTCACGACTTTAGCTAAGGGTGACAGATTTTTCCCAGCTAGAAGCTTGCAATTTAAAATGGCAAATTAGTCATTTAGCAGACAACCCAGAGCGACTTAGTGCAATATCAGGGTGATATAGCATGATCACAAAATGACAGTGCTCATCATGTAAATAGAGTGCAAAGAAGTCAATTAAGCGCTGCAAAGTAATTAGCACACCCACTCAACATCAACCATAGCAAGTCTCAAAAACAACATATGCTATCTAAACATTCTTAACATCTGTGGACAGGCAGACAGTATTATGTCAAAATGAGTACAGAGATGTGTGACAAATTAAAGGAGCTGACTGAATAGCAGCTAGACCTAAACAACAATTAGTTTATTTACAGTACCCATGTTGTTCTTTGCCGTTATTATTATTGATTTAATGTTCCTGTATATCTCTGCCACCTCCCAAAGAAAAAAAGAAAAAAACAACAACGTGGCTCTAAGTTTAAACGCATTTGCACCCATGAAAATAACTTTCATGTGTCTTATTCTTTTAACAGATATGTACAAATAGCCTACGCAGCCATTATGCATTTCTGTCAATAAAATCAATCCATCCATCAATCAATCAATCAATCAATCAATCAATGGAAAAACCTGAATGAACTACAGTAGAAAGAGTGTGCTAAAGTGAAAACACATTACTGTCCACTGCCCCGCAAATTAGATCACAGCTCTCTGTTCAGCTACTCCGAGAGGTTCCAATCTTGTCCGGTTCTAAGGCACAAGACTGCTTTGATCCTGTGAAGTGGGGGGCGATGTGGACTCAGACAGAGTCCTCAGACAGACTCTGGACGTGTTGTATCAGTAATTGCATTGATAACAAAAAAGTCTGCCTTTGTCCTATAGCGCAGAAACCATGGAAACCATGAAACATGCTACCTTCAGAACACTCCTTATTGGGGCGCGGATGGCAGGAGCTTCAGACACAACGACAGCTCAACGGGCTAGTGGTTCAAAAGGACCAGTAGCTTAACGTCGTTTTTGGGTGGAAACCTCGTATCTCCAAAGTTTCAGATGTACGGTATACGTTCTTTCGCAAAGTAAAGCCCTGTTTCATCATACATGGCCGTCGCACAAAAGTAGTGAAAACAGCAGATCTACAAGCACACAACATCTCGCGGCGCGAGGCGTTGTGTGCTTGTAGATCGGCTGTTTTCACTAGTTTAAATCATTTTTGAAATGATAAATGCAAAATGAACGGTTTTGGACATACAAGGTTTCCACCTGACAACGACATTATGTTGGTTTGATCTATTGAGAGTGGTCAATTGTTGCATTCAATTAATCATAATTAATAGCAATTATACAATTTAATATTAAGATGAATCAAATACAGCCCATGTTTTTGGTTGTTGTTGTAAATAAATACTTTTATTACATCCAATTTATATATATGAACGTGATTGACTCATTGAGTGCCTATCCCGAACTAGTTCGGCTTTATTATCGCATCCCAGAGTGCCAATCCCGAACTAGTTCGGCTTTTTAATAAAAAAAAGAAAAAAAAGAAAAATTGAAAAAAAAGAAAAAAAAATCATTTTTTTTTTTTTTTTTTGTCCTCTGTTTACAGAGGACGATATTTGCCGATATTTGCTGATATTTACCATCCACTCCAATGCAATCCAGGATCTTTAGAGCTCATTTTCTCAGTTTTTTCTCCCATGCATGAGGTGTGCAAGGTTTAATCATGGCTAAAAGTTGACGAAAATCTAAATCTAAAATGCTTGGTAGCCAATAGCTAACTTCAAGCTAACTTCATCCTCTTCCTGTACATGCACAAAGGAAAGTGTTCTGGCAAGTCATGGCTCCAGGGCTTGGGCATGCATTACCAGCATATCTCTATTATTCTCTGGTTACTGGGCGCCCTCTAGTGGTGATAGGCTGGCATTAAATTAGTTAAAAATGTCAGTATTATATATTGTGCCAATGAAGACTGCTGTTAGATGTTTGATGAATAGGCTAGCTATATTGCCGTTCTCGAGATGATTAGAAATGGCTTCTAAAGTTGTAAAGGCATTTTATGATGAATAGGCTAGCTATATTGCCGTTCTCGAGATGATTAGAAATGGCTTCTAAAGTTGTAAAGGCATTTTATATGAATCAGTTAAAGGGCTTACTGATGGTATATTCTATCTCACAATAGTCTAATTATGACTGTTTGATGGACTGTTTTGCTTACCAGCAGTGGTTAGTACTGTAATAAATCATTAATTTGGTACTGCTTGTACTTACACATTCAGTCTATCCACTGAGTGTTTTCTCATGTACAGCAGCAGTGTTTCCCTTTTTACCTATTGTACTTCTTCCTCAGAAGCAGGACTTTTTCCTTTTCAGGATCAGTAAACTGTGATCGAACTTCTGGGCTGCTGAAGAAATCTGTGGTCGACTTCATGATCTTTTGAAGGAAGCAACGAACTATAGTAATTGAGCTAAAGTTAATCTAAATTCATTTAACCTGGCGTCACCTAGTTGCACCTCCTCAACCTGTCTTGACCTGTGTGAAACACAATAAGACAGCTTGCACGGACTTGACTTGGTGAAACCTGTCTTTTTCTTAAAAACCTGTTAATTGCTTTTGTGAAATGGGTCCCTAGCCTGCACGCTTGACCCCAATAACAACAACGAGGGAGTTTGTGGGTTCTTTTAACTTTTTCTCTGCCATTTTAAACATAGCCTGAACTCAGCATCTCCGGTTTCGACGGGGATAGCAGAAAATGAGTTAAACTAGGGGGAGTTCTCCTGGCACCCGAGTGATCACCTTTATCAGAACTATCCTGATGTGAGAGGTCTCTTCCAGGATTACAGAGGACCTATCCACAGGGCATGAGCATTATGCCATGGCCTTCACAGCCACCACCACCAGATCACAACCCATAGAGTTATAATAAGTAGTCACAAGACCATTGGATAGCTGCACCGATGTAACACATGTAACACTAACTACTTACTGTAAAACCAAATAAGGGCATACGTTTCCGGCTGACAATACAAATGCAGGGCCTTTAGCCAATGAGGGAGCAGCATTCTCGCTGTCACCACCAACAAGTGCGACCTGATATAAATGACCCTCACTCTAGATGTGAGGTCACCGAGAAAGTCACTATTCGACGTTGTTCACCGAAGTCGAATATTCGCTTATTGCGACCGTAGGGAGCTACTTACTGTAGAAACCTCCACCGGCTGTCCGTGGGTGAGTGAGTCAGTCCGTCAGTCCGTCCGTCCGTCACACTTTTGCCCTGCTCATATCTCCACAACCGTTGCCCCATCCATGCCAAATTTTGCACACACACTCCTTCACTGCCAAACTACAACCTCCAAGGACCCCCGGAGTCCCAGGGAACCCCAGGTCCCTGGGGGACCCCCAGATGTAAAAAATGACCAAATGTGCTCACACGTCACACGTCACACTTTTTCCCTGCTTATATCTCCGCACCCGTTGACCCGATCCATGCCAGATTTTACACACACACTCCTTGCCTGCCAAACTACAACCTCCAAGGACCCCCGGAGCCCCAGGGACCCCCAGGGGACCCCCAGATGTAAAAAATGACCAAATGTGCAAAAATTACCAAATGACCACCCCAACGGGGCTGCTCACGGGGAATTCCCGGGGACCACCGACTCCTGGTGCTCCAGAACGGATGCAAAAGTGGTGGCGCCCCCAGTGGAGGACCCCCTGCCACTGCAGTGCACATAAAATGCCGTAACTCGGGCTAGGAGTGTCCGGGAGAGCCGGGGCCGGTACCTATTCGTCCGCCAAGGCAACGCGGAGACCCCACCCCTCATTTCTCACATGGCCCTATTGTAGCGCCACCTTCAGGCCGATTTTTAAAACACATTTTTGGACACTGCTCCTACAGTTTTTGCCCTAAAATCACGAATATCGCTACACAGCATGTCTACACTCATGTCATCAACATGGATCAGGAAGATTTTGGAAAAACAAATTTTTGCCCTATTTGTGGAGATAAGCCACCTACGGTCGCTTATCTCCCGATTAGGGAGTCTTACTGGTTTACATTTTTTTATTGTTTTCTCTTTAAAACATATATAGTTTGCCCCTGGTGGATGAATTTGTTAATGCTCTATACCATAGGTTCTCAAAACTTTTTAGGCCGTGACTCCCAAAATAAACATATTTGAACTGGGGACCCCCACCCTGACAAGCACTCTTGAATTGTAGGTACAGTATTACATTTAATGTGACTCGGTTCCGCAGATAAATATTGTGAAAATAGCCGATCTACATGCTCACAACGCCTCGTGTTGCGAGGCGTTGTGAGCATGTAGATCGGCTATTTTCACTATGTTCGCCTCTTGCTTACTTAATATTTGACAGTTTGGCCAGTCCTGTCGAATATTCGACTATTCGAATACTTTGAGGTCGAATAATTTGAATACTAAAAATCACTATTCGTGAATGCCCTAGTGCAGTCTAGTTAGAATGGTATTCCCTCCAGTAGAGTTCCATAGATTGAGATACACAATCTATGCCAGCCGCTTTGTGGTTGCCCAACTAATAATCTATACATAGATTAGTGCATTACATTCACCCACTCACACACACATTTATACACTGATGGCGGTGGAAACCATGCAAGGCAGCAACCTGCACAACGGGAGCAGTTAGAGGTTCGGTCTTGCTCAAGGACACTTTGACACTAACTCTGCGGGATCAAACTGGCCATCCGGTCGCTCTACCGGCCACTCCACCCCTGAGCCACTGCTGCTGGTTTTGCTGTTGGTTTTCTGCATAGCTAGTATCTATCCAAATAACTGACCATCTCTCCCATCCCATATGACTTGAATGCAGGATAAGCAGGCATATGGATACAGTGTGTGTGTGTGTGTGTGTGTGTGTGTGTGTGTGTGTGTGTGTGTGTGTGCGTGTGCGTGCGTGCACACTTGTCACTCACTTACCGGTATTCCTGGGATTCCTGGCTCTCCCTTCCTCCCTGGAAGACCCCCTCCTGATACACCGGTGCCTGGGTCACCCTGGAACACACACACACACACACACACACACACACACACACACACACACACACACACACACACACACACACACACACACACACACACACACACACACACACACACACACACACACACACACACACATTTGAATAATTCATTTATTTGAGGCCACATCTAACTATTAATCGACCGAATGTCTGTCTGTCTGATGTCTGTCTAAAGGGGAGCACACACTGGACGCGGGCGGATGCGCAGCGTTGCGGTATCGACGCACGTGAAGTGCCGCGTGGTAACCCCAACTGGACGCGGCGCGCTGCCACACAGCACATCCATTTCCCCTGGTGGGGAGAACCATGGGAGAACATGTTCATCAGGGGTCTTCAAGAGGGGGTCCGGGACCCCTAGAGGGTCCTCAGAGTTACTACAGGGGGTCCTCCAAATATTTGTGTGATAGAAACCTTTTTTCTCCTTTTTTGCATTTACCACTTGAACCCTATAGCGTCCATATTCTGAGAACTTTAGCCAAAAATAGCCGATCTACAAGCTCACAACACCTCGCAGAAAGAGCTCTGGTGTAAAAGAAAAGAGCAGACTAAGTACAAAGTGAAAGGTCAAGTTTTTATTGACGGTTCAAGTGGTTAAATATCTGAAATTGACATGAATCCAAAATACACTGGTTGTGCAGTCAAACAATGAAACTATATGGAATCTGTGAACAGGTTGTGGGGGTCCCTGCTTCATCTCTCTCTCTCGACTAAGGGGTCCTTGGCCTGAAAACATTGAAGACCCCTGCCCTACACATCATTGCAAAAATCGATTATCCCGAATATGGACATATCGAGAGAGATGGCGTGGAAAAGAATGAGAGGGGAGGAAGGAATAACTGTAATAACTCGGCCAAAGCTGGGTACAGAAACTTGAACACGTCGCTTCGCGACACTTTGTAAGCAACCGCTGGCAAGCTGATTACACGGCACGTAGAGCAGCGTTCTCTCTCTCTTTGTATGTGTAACCAAAGACTTGTCTACTAAAGCAGGGGTTCCCAAACTTTTTTGTCTCAGGGCACCCCATAAATATTGTTTTAATCCGAGGCACCCATACATTATAATTTTCACGCCCAGCACCTTATATTTATAGCATATCGTCGTTGTCGGGTGGAAACCTTGTATGTCCAAAACCGTTAGTTTTGTATTCATCATCTATAAAATGTACTAAACGAGTGAAAACAGCAGATCTACAAGCACACAACGCCTCGCATCTGTAGATCGGCTGTTTTCACTAGTTTTGTGCGACAGTCTTGTATTATGAAGCAGGGCTTTGCTTTACCAAAAGACGTACACATTTGAAACTTGGAGATAGGAGGTTTCTGCCCGACAGTGACGATATTTTAGTGATTATGTTGCGAGGAAAACGTTGAGATAATAGCCATTTTGGTTAGAACTGACTAACTTGTACTTCAAGTTTAAAATGATACTAAATATATAATATTTTTCAAGTGTCCAAATAAATTCCAAATATTATCAAATTATCTCCCGGCACCCCTGGACTGCCGTCGCGGCACCCCAGGGTGCCCCGTCACCCACTTTGAAAACCCCTGTACTAAAGCATTCGACTCACCCTTTCTCCTTTTTCCCCGCTTGACCCCGCTGCTCCCGGCACCCCTGGTTCACCCTAGAACAATAGAAGGTGACACACAACACAAAACGCTCACCTGCATGAAATCACAGATGAAGGTGAACACCATTAACATAATATGTGACGGTGAGTGTTAATGTGCATAATATGCTGGAGATGACTCACAGGGTCTCCTCTGATGCCAGGTAGGCCCAGTGAACCCTGGAGGTGACAAATCATGTTAATGCTCACAAGACATGCATGAAATGAACATGAGTATGCTGTATTGAAGCAGTTGCCTACCTTTTCTGGACCAGGGCCCACTTAAAAATCTTGGAAGCTTTTGCGGACGACGCTTGAATTTTCAGAGCATGTTTAACGATCCATCAATCGATTGTGGTCCAGCTTAGTTCAACGGAACTAACGTAGTATACTTCGGTATACAGTATGTATTCTCCTTTTGCACAAAGTATTGCATTGCAAGATAGAGGGCGCCAGATCCCTTTTAATCACACCCTACCACTACTTCCTGTTCATCCACAGAGCATTGATTCTAGTTGTTTTCTCCATTAGATTAAAGTGCTTTCTTTTCACTTTTTTCAACAAAATACATTTGATTTGTCTGCCTCATCTTTTTACCATCCCAAGTAATAAAAGTTGAAAAAAGTGAAAAGAAATCTAATGGAGAAAACAACTAGAATCAATGCTCTGTGGATGAACAGCAGGTAGTGGTAGGGTGTGACTAAAAGGGATCTGGCACCCTCTATCTTGCAATGCACTACTAAAAGGAGAATTGGTGTCACAAAGAAAAACTACAAAATGTACGTTTTAAAGAAAAAACACCATGACAAAACATCTTTTATATTATCATTAAAATCTTCATTGTTTGGCCGATCAGTTGGGTGCCCACTTGCAATATCCACACGGCCCACCAGTGGGCCCCGGTCCACAGGTTAGGAACGGCTGCTCTATCAAATCCATGGCTCCCATACTCACAGGTACTCCTGCAGAGCCAGGGGATCCCGGTCTGCCCGGCAACCCAGGACTCCCATCGATACCGGGGAAACCCTAGACACACAACAGTCTGTGTTAGCCAACAGTGCAAGCTAATTACATCATGGCATAATGCTGTGGCATTAGTGACGCCTCACCCTCTCCCCCTTCTCCCCTCTGACGCCCACCGAAGGGCCCTCGCTTCGGCCCGGTTGCCCTTCTGGGCCCCTCGGGCCTTCTCTCCCTGGAAAACCGTCACGGCCCTGCAGAACACGCACACACACACACACACACAAAGTGCACACACAATGATGGATACATGCTCTATGTCAATATCGTCGTTGTCGGGTGAAAACCTTGTATGTCCAAAATCGTTCGTTTTGCATTCATCATTTTTAAAATGATTGAAACTAGTGAAAACAGCCGATCTACAAGCACACAACGCCTCGCAGCGCGAGGCGTTGTGTGCTTAGAGATCTGCTGTTTTCACTACTTTTGTGCGACGGCCTTGTCTGATGAAGCAGGGCTTTACTTTGCGAAAGAACATACAAATGTGAAACTTGGAGATACGAGGTTTCCACCCGGCAACGACGATATACTAATCTATATATCGTCACTGTCGGGCAGAAACCTCGTATCTCCAAGTTTCAAATGTGTATGTTTTTTTTTTCATAAAGTGAAGCCCTGCTTCGTCATACAAGACTGCCGAGCAAAACTAGTGAAAAAAGCAGCTCTACAAGCACACAACGCCTCGCCGTGCGAGGCGTTTGCGTGCTTGTAGATCGGCTATATTTAAAATGATTTTTTGGACGTGCAAGGTTTCCACCCGACAACAACGATAAGTGAATTGAAGGGCAAATCTGTCACTGTATTGCTTCCGGAGTGGTTTCGCCAAATTACTCACAGGCTCTCCTTTGCGTCCGTCTGCGCCATCTCTGCCTCTCTCGCCCTAGAGGAATTGGACAAAATACAGAACTGGATAACACGTTTTCGTGTTTTTTTGCACAGTAGGAATACTGACTGCAATAAAAAGAAACTCCCAACGAAACCCCAATTCATCTCCCATCAGATTACTACAGGGATGTAGAAGAGTAATGAGACATGTTTTGCACAGCGTACCTTCTGTCCGTACTCCCCTTTCTCGCCCTGAGGGAAATAAGAGAGATCATATAATATTTAGAGGAGGGAGATGGAAGGAGTGTTAAGAGACGAGATCGAACGAGCTTCAAGGGGATTCATTGCAGTGAGAAAAATGCATATATCAGACTGGAGGCATCGGGAGCCAACGCACTGAACCTTTAATGATGATCAGACGATGATCAGTGTGATGTATATAGTTGTACGTACAGTGGTTGTAAAGTAACTTTTACAAGTACATTTACTCAAGTATACCTTTTTTGGTACTTTTATACTTAAAGACTTCACCACTTTTCAACCTATGTTCATATAACCTCGCCTCACTAAACAGGTTGGTTGATCCGGTCTAGACCGGATGACATGTTACATAATTTTGTATTCAAAACGGACTACACTTTGGCCGGAACTACAGACCGGAATCAGTTTTAATACAGTTTAGCGCATGCGCAAAACTGGGTTAAAACTGATTCCGGTTGGTAGTTCCGGCCAAAGTGTAGTCCGTTTTGAATACAAAATGACGTAGGACGTCATCCGCTCCTGACCGGATCAAAAGCCCGAAATTGGAAGCGATCCCAGACTAATGTTCATATAATTGGTCCTCTCACTAATGTTCACAATTATTTTCTACCCGGTTTGTGTCTCTTTGGAGAGCTGTGAGCAGTTCAAAAACCTGTCTGCCAGTGACATCATCGTTAGGCAGATTTATTTTATTTAAAAAAAGATATATATTATTATTATTATTTCGTTTTTTTATTATCACAATAACATTGCAACTTTTCAGGAATAGAAAGCCTGCAGTTTCTATTAGCTTGGATTCTCAGACACAGGCCAATAGGATTTTTGTATTTTTATCATGAACATTAATGAGGACCAATTATATGAACATAGGTTGAAAAGTTGTCCTTAAAGTATTATACATTTTCAATACTTTTTACTTACTCCACTACTGTACATCTCATATTGTACGTTTTATGCCACGAATATTTGAAAACATTAATTACTTAGATTGTACAGTAGATGTTATTACATTATTACAAAACATACGCTAATCACTTTGGCTATTTGAAAATATCCGATCTACAAGCTCACGTGTTACAGAGTGACTCGTCATGAAAAATCCTATTTTCAAAGGATTTTTTATAAATCGTATACATTTGAAAACTTGTGAAGTGGGACATTCTGCATAATGAGTACTTTTACTTTTAGTATATTATATTATTATATTATATTATTATATTATATTATATTTTGATTGACAATAATTTTGTATCAAGTAAACTTTCTACAATGCATTATTGATACTTTTTCTTTAAGTAAAGAATATGAGTACTGCAAAAGGTTGGCCGGTGGTTCAAGGCACCATATCCACTTGTAGATCTGCTATTTCCACAATTTCAGCACAGATAAATATAATCAGTAACACAACACATTAACATGATATGTGTTAATAACACAACATGTTAATGTGTTACTATATTTATCTGTGCAACCGAGTCAAACTAAATGTAGTGCCTCATCTCCTACATTCCAAGTACTTGTCAGAGTGGGGGGTCCCCAGTCCAAATATGATTATAATTTGGGGGTCGCTGCCTGAAAAGGTTGAGTCACCCTTGGTCTATTGGGCACGGGTTGCCTCGTGACAAATACTGTGTACATACCCGAGGACACTGCACGGTACACCGCTCTGTCCCAGGGGTCAGCTGAAAACACACCACAAACATAGAAATCAGATGCAAGGAAGTTGAAGGAAAATCGATATTTAGAGAAACCCCTTCATTGTAGACATCCCCAAATGTTATTTTATTCAGTTATCTTCAGACATCTGCATGAATCCTCCATGACATTTGCTGCAGTTACCATAGCTAATATGTGTGTTCAACAATATATCGTCACTGTCGGGTGGAAACCTCGTATCTCTAAGTTTTAAATGTGTACGTTCTTTCGCAAAGTAAAGCCCTGCTTCCTCATACAAGGCGGTCGCACAAAAGTAGTGAAAACAGCAGATCTACAAGCACACGAGGCGTGTGTGTACTTGTAGATCGGCTGTTTTCACTAGTTTAAATCATTTTTAAAATGATAAATGCAAAACCAACGGTTTTGGACATACAAGGTTTTCACCCGACAATGACGATATGTTTAATGATGTGTTCAATGTAAATTTAGTTTTTTATTGAATAGCTGTTTGACTGTTCCCAAATCCTTCTTTGTACCTTATTTTCGTTTGTTTAGAAGAAATTGTGATCTCAGTTATAAGCTCTCCGAAGGGATCCATAAAAATGTTAAACAGTCTGCATTTCTAGAGCGCCTTTAAGTGCTTTACAATGGGCATCACGTTCAACCATTCACACACAGATGGCTGAGGCACAACCATATCGTCGTTGTCGGGTGAAAACCTTGTATGTCCAAAACCGTTCGTTTAGCATTTTGCATCATTTTAAAAACGATTTAAAGTAGTGAAAACAGCCGATCTACAAGCACACAACGCCTCGCACCGCGAAGCGTTGTGTGCTTGTAGATCGGCTGTTTTCACTACTTTTGTGCGACGGCCTTGTATGAAGAAGCAGGGCTTTACTTTGCGAAAGAACGTACACATTTGAAACTTGGAGATACGAGGTTTCCGCCCGACAACGACGATATGCAAGGTTCTGCACATACAGTAGGGAGCAGTTACAGGTTCAGTGTACTGTATTGCTCAAAGACACGTTGACACTTTGACACAACAGGAGGAGCCGGGGACATTCTGCTTCCCGAAGTGCCACTCTACCTCCTGAGCCACCTGTTTCACTGACATATGAACCCGGTGCTAAAGATTTACGTTGAACAGTAAAAAGCAATGACACACAGTGAAAAAGAATATGAGCATTTTTAAAGCTATTTCCCAGTACTTTCAATCTATATAATTTAGTGGTTCTCAACCAGTGGTCCGGGGACCACCAGTGGTCCTTGAGGGGGTTCCAGGTGGTCCCCAGCTAAATGAGGCATAGTAGTTAACCAAATGGACCCTTATATATCTTTAACCCTTGAGAGTGTAAAATGGGTTTCATTATTGTTTAACATCTGCATTAGCCTACTTCATTTACAAGTCTACACAATTAGAGAATGTAGAAGAATTGTTATTTTGGTCAACGTGTGCCTGTCATTTCTCCTTTGGTACCACATCAATACAGCATGGAATTGTGGACAAAATCCTATCCAACCACAACAAAATATACAAAGTTCTGGGTCTGAGAGGCTAAATCTCATCAAATGGTGGTCCATGGCTCAAATGCCGAATAAATAATGATCCTTGATATGAAAAGGGTTGAAAACCACTGATATAAATCAGTGGTTCTCAAGGTGGATTTTAGGGACTCTCCTTCATGGGGGTCTAAATTGACCCTTACAAGTCTGTAACTTTGACAGTGTACAAATGGAACCAAATGGACCCGTTACTGTCAAAGTTAAGGGAAGACCTTGACAAACTTGAGAACCTCTGATATAAATGATATGATATCAACATTTCCATGTTTTAGACGTGACACAAACTTTCACTTCCTTCGTGCAAACATGTTCTATTTTGACCCTATACCTCTGGAATCCTAGCGATGCCACAGAGTAGGTCTGCCAGGTCCGAATGCAGCGTGCCCAGCTGTGCTGCATCAGGAATATACAGGAGGTTCTGGGTGCTGCCATCTGTCACCGACTGGCGCAGTGCCTCGCGATCCGCCCGACCCACACCCACTGCCAACACGGTCACTGCACCTGCAGGGCACATGGAGAAAAAGAAGAGACGTTGTTTTGTGAGAGAGAAAAAACGTGACAGAGCACGAATGTTTTCATCAGATGTTTTAGGAACAAAACGCAACACGCAGGGAACTCACTCAGTATAGACTAGCAAACTAAAAGACTAAAGCTTATTTGCACTTGGGTTTATTAGGGCAGGGTTCCCACACATTTCTATCAATTAATTTCCAAAACTTTTCCAAAACTTTTCCAGAATATTGAACCCAATTTCCAGGACTATATAACAATAATTCAGCTCAACAACGAGTCGCTTACTATGCGCAATGCCCAAAGACAGGCAGGGTATGCCAGTGGTTCTCAACCTTTTCAGACCGTGACCCCCGAAATAATCATATTTGAAGTGGGGACCCCGGCACCCTGACGAGCACTAAGAGTTGAAGAATTTTGTATAACACAGTTTTATTGTGAAAATAGCCGATCTACATGCTCACAACGCCTCGCAACGCGTGGCGTTGTGAGCATGTAGATCTGCTATTTTCACAATTTCTGCCTCTAATATTTGACAATTTGGCCAATGTTTAAAATGTTGTCATTTCAGAGGTATTAACACAATCAATAACCAAAGACAATGCATAGCTATTTATTCCAGGACCTTCCAGGACCCTTGATCAATTCCAAAACTTTTCCAGTACTGGAAAAATATTTTTCTAATTTCAAAATATTTCCAGGAATTTCATGACCGTGGGAACCCTGTTAGGGGCAAGTGCCCAAATGAGTGGGGTTTGCCACGTAATACAGAATAATAAATACAATATGTAAGACAATTAGCCTGGACCGCCGGCCTAGCGGTCTGGGCACCTAGGCTCCATTGCAACCTGACAGCATGTTGAGGGTTCGAGTCCCAATTCTGACTTTGCTGTGTGTAACTCCCTGTCACTCTCTCCCCATTTCTGTCTACTATCAATTAAGGCCAAAATCTTAAAAGAATATATCAATCTTCTGTGATAAAAACTTTGTTGAAAGGAACTACCCTGATAGAGCAACCTCAACCAGTAGGAATCTGCTCCGCTAATCTTATCTGCAACTAACATTTGACCTGAGGATCCATCCAAAGATGAGGAAAACCCTTTCATTCAACTGTTCTTTCTATAGTGCTTTTCTTTTTACAATACAAGTTATAATAATGATAACAGTGGCGTCAGTTCAGCAAAAGCTAGGGTATGGCAAAGATGGGAGCCCTACATGCTCAGCATGTAGATTGGCTATTTTCACAATGTCTGAAATTCCTTGGGCTGGATATGGCAGCCTGGAATGGTTTTTCAAGTGCAGCTAAACTTAGCATGTTAGTAAACGTGCCACAATAATGCATTGCACCTGTGCAGCTGACCTGTGGAACCTGGAAATATACCATTTTGTCAAGATGGGGAGAATACAAGTGTGGAAAATATAATTATAATACCTTGTTAAAGTGAGCATGTTGTTAATTTTTGCATTTGTAGTTATTTTACTGTAATTTAACAACATAATAACCAGTACAGATAGACAAAGAGACATTCGTGGATTTATATTTAAAAGTAACTCTTATTTTCCCCCCTGGACCGAGGATATGGCAGCTGCATACCCTTGCCATACCTAATTGACGCTCCTGAATGATAATACAAAACACAACTAGAAGCAGTGCTCTTCCGAGCACAGGTCTCCACCAGGCCGTGCGTCCTGGTGGTGCTACTGTATAATAGGCCAATGTAAAAAGGTAAAAAACAGCCCGATTCTATAAACTTTGGAAGCCAATCTTAGCCAATGAAGATGGAATATGGAAAATCAGATGGATCGTACTTGATCACATGACTATAGAGATATTGTGTACCGATTTGCATGATTTTTGGATAAAATCTCAAGGAATAATACGAAAAATTGTGTTTTACATAAGTCGGCCTCCTGGTGGCGCTATAAAAGGCTGATGTGAAAAATGCAGGTAAAGGGTTTTTCCTTGGCCTCTAGGGAATGCGCTTACAAAGTTTGAAACTGATCGATGGAGTTATAGGTAAAACCACAAATCGGCCTGTTATAGCGCCACCATGAGGCTGATTTCAAAAATTTGAAGTGGCATTTCTTCTTCGACCTAGTGGGAACGTGTGTGCGCGATTTCATGATAATTGCACTTTGCGTTTGGGATTTGAGGCATTTTGTTCCAAACGGCTCAATCCTACAAACTTTGGAAGCCAATCTTAGCCAATCAGGATGGAATATGAAAAATCAGACAGATCCGTGTCGATCACATGACTGTCGAGATACTGCCTACCGATTTGTAGGATTTTTGGAACAAATCTGTAAGAGTAGTGCACAGAAATGTGTCTTGCGAACATCGGCCACTAGGTGGCGCTAGAAAAAGCCCATTTGAAAAATTTAGGGCAGAGGTTCTAGATTGGCATCCAGGGAATGTGTGTGCTCACTTTGGCAGCGACCGGGCCAACGGCGACTGAGATTAGCTGCACACAAACTGCGAGGACACACGGACGGACACACGGACGGACGGACGGACGGACGGACGGACGGACGGACGGACGGACGCACGGACGGACGGACGGAGGGGAAAACATACTCTCCCCTCAGCCTTCGGCTGGTGGAGACAATAAATCAGAAATAGCAAGATTCCTCTGGTGACGTCATGAGGCAGCCTCAGCCTACCTGTGGCTTTGACAGCACTTGCCGGGACAGTGATGTTGTCAGAGGACCTGCTGTCAGAGACGATGACCACAGCACCAGGAACCCTGGGTCTCCGGCCAGAGGTGCTGGTCAGCAGGAACTGGCGGGTGAATGTCAGCGCCTCGCCTGCAGGGGGAGCCAAAGCGTTACAAAGAGAACTAATAACCCATTAACCCATTAACACCTGGAACCACTTTAACCATTATTTTATGCTTTTAAGAACTATTAAAAAATAGCAGATATACAAGCTCACAGGCTCCGACCTTGTAGATCAGCTATTTTTGACAAATCTTTTTTTTTTTTGTGTGTGTGTGTGTGTGCAAATCTTTGAATATATTTTTCAAAAGCAATTTTTTTTTACTCAAATATTTGCTTCTGGGGGGGTCCCTGATACATTATATTTCGAGATAGGGGTCATCGGCCAAATACATATAATTCTAGGGGTCCTTGACATGAAAAAGTTTGAGAACCACGGACATAGAAAAATGCGTACAAAAGACAAAAAATATTCTTAGACTTGCACACATTTCACGATTTTTCAAAAATAGCAGATTTACAAGCTCGCAGCGTGGCACTCGGTGCCGCGCTGTGAACTTGTATATCTGCTATTTTTTTTATAGTTAAAGCATAAAATAATGGTTAAAGTAATAATGCGTGATAATCAGAACAGAAAATAAACATGGTCATTATGTTGAAGTGCGTGGAACAGCACGGACACTGACCTATGTTGTTCCCCGGGCTGTCATCAAAGGGTGTGGAGAGGATCTCTTGGAGCAGGGTTTGGGAGTTGCTGTGGCGATTAAGCAGGAACCAAACCTTGGGCCTGGAGCTGTAGACCACGACTCCCACCTGAAGACAACGGGAGGCACAAAGGACATCATTATGTCAATGAATGAATCCTTTTTATTTCGCTCTTAAGCCACGTACAGAGTTAAAAACATTAAACAAAAACAATACTTTGACTAAAAAGTTGTAGGCTGAAGCCGTAGCCTTATAATGCCTACACTTTTTATTCTTATAATCACAGAAACAATGACAAAACATCGATACAAAAGACAAAAACACAGAAATGTGGACGTTTCACCTCCTAGAAATAATATTTGACGGTTTATAATGAAGTTTTATATTTATTTACTATATTATATTAAAACAATTCTTGAATTTATCAGTTAAACTGCACATTTTTAGGTCGTTGTCACAACTGTTCCACATTTCTCTTGCCATAACCGATGTAAATCTCCCTTTAATGTTTGATCTAGCTATCACAATCTAGCCAAAATAGAATAGAATATAATAGAACATGGGTCTTCAACAGGGGGTCCGGGACCCCTAGGGGGGCCTCAAAGTTACTACAGGGGGTCCTCCAAATCTTTGTGTGATAGAAACTTTTTTTTTCTTCTATTTTATATTAACCACTTGAACCCTAGTGTCCATATTCTGAGAACTTTAGCCAAAAATAGCAGATCTACAAGCTCACAACGCCTTGGCTATTTTTGGCAAAGAGGTTTGGTGTAGAGAGGAAAAAGAGCATACTAAGTACAGAGTGAAAGGTAAAGTTTATTAAGTATTGACGGTTCAAGTGGTTAAATATCTGAGAACACAAATTGACATTAATCCAAAATACACCGATGATTGTGCTGTCAAACGATGAAACTATATGGAATCTATGATAAGCTTGTGGGGGTCCCTGCTTCATCTCTCTTTCAAATAAAGGGTCCTTGGCCTGAAAATGTTGAAGACCCCTGTAATAGTATGTTCATGCTTGTTCCCGAACGGCACCTGTGAGTCGCGGGGTCCGATGGTGGTGAGCGACCCGGCCGCGCTGGTTAGAAGGGCCAGCAGAGGTTCTCTCAGGCTTGCCCGGTCCTGGGAGGCCGGAACCAGGAACACAACGTCCAGACGACCACCGACACACACTGCACAGAGAGATACATGCGTACAGTGGTTATTAGGAGCAGAGGTTGTTATAGCAGTGGTGTTAAGTAGCATTTACTCAAGTTATGTACTTAAATACAATTTGGAGGTACCTTTAGTTTTCCATTTTTCAATACTTGCAACTTCAGTTACTAGTTACTTTGTAGATGTTGGTTATTATTACAAAACATACATTACCCACTTCAGCCATTTGAAAATAGCCAATCTACAAGCTCACGATGCAACACATTGTGAGCTTGAAGATCTTTTTCTCTTTTACACATTTTGAAAACCTCTGAAATGGGACATTCTGCATAACGAGTACTTTCTTCCTTTTAGTACTTTCAGTACATTTTGATACCAATACCTTTCTACTTTACTCAAGTACATGATGAATTCCGGTCTTTTTCTACAGTACATTGCAGTATTGATACTTTTAGTAAAGAACTGTGAATATTGAATACCTTTTCCACCAACGGTTATAATAAGGAAAGAACACATGCAGATTAGGGGTGGGCGATATGGTGATAATTATCGTGGAGACGATACAATGTCTCCACGATATGCCTTTTCAGAGGTATCGTATATATCGTGATACAATTGAGGGAGCCTTGTAAAAAATCCTGTTTAATCATTAATACGAGATTCATTGCAGAATTCAATTTAAACCTGCATTTTGGTCTAAATCAGTAGTTCTCAAACTTTAAAATGTCAAGGTCTCCACTTAACTCTGACAGTGTACAAATGAAACCAAATGGACCCGTACGGGTCCATTTGGTTTCATTTGTATACTGTCAGAGTTACATACTTGTAAAGTTCAATTTAGACCTCCCAAAAGGAACCCAGAGAGTCTAGTTTTTGTCAAGTAACTTGAAAAATAACCATAAAAACCAATGTGAAAAATAATCGTGATAAAATCGTGTATCGTGATACAGATTGGGGAAATAACGTGATATTGTGTTTTTCCATATCGCCCACCCCTAATGCAGAGACATGTGGCAGTGCATTACCAGTGCGTTCCTCCACGGAGGCCTCAGCTCCCAGTCCGCTGTCAAACGTAGGCTGTATGGTGAAGCGGTAACGAAGACCCAGGCGCAGCCCGGTCACTCGGTAGGAGCTGGCCGACACAGGGAGCGTGACGGACAGGCCTTGCCCTGTGTCTGAACAATACAGAGACTTACAGTAAAGCAATGTTATTATACTCAATAAATTACATTAACACACGGTTCTCTCTGCACTCTGTGAGATTATTACATTATGATTACATTGTTTATTCACTAGAGCAGGGGTCTTCATCAGGGTGTCCGGGAGTTACTAGTGGGGGTCCTCCAAATCTTTGTGTGATAGAAACCTTTTTTTTTTTTTTATATATATTAACCACTTTAACCCAAGTATCCATATTCTGAGAACTTTAGCCAAAAATAGCAGATCTACAAGCTCACAACGCCTCACAGCGCGCGGCGTTGTGAGCTTGTAGATCGGCTATTTTCAGCAAAGAGGTTTGTTGTAGAGGGGAAAAAGAGTCGACTAAGTACAGAATGAAAGGTCAAGTGTATTAAGTATTGACGGTTCAAGTGGTTAAATATCTGAAAACACAAATTGACATGAATCCAAAATACACTGATGATCGTGCGGTCAAACAATGAAACTACATGGAATCTATGAAAAGGTTTTGGGGGACCCTGCTTCATCTCTCTCAACTAAGGTGTCCTTGGCCTGAAAACGTTGAAGACCCCTGGTATAGGCTGTACGTTTCGCCCCCCAGTGACTAAGACGGCTGCTAAGCTAACCGTGACTGAGCCAGGTTTCACGTGGCGTTCATGGTGTTCTTTTATTTGAAAGCGTCATCTTGTCTTCTGTGAACATAGGACTTCGGTTTACCAAAAACCTCATCTAGCCAAAGTACAAATTGTACAAAAACACAGTCCTTTTGGGACATTGCACTGTGCAATGTTCCAGATGGACTGCGGCATATCAACAAGGATCAGACCTTCTGCGACCATGGAGCCCATTTTCATACAGGGAGTGACTTGAAACGGTTTTAAAGTTTTCCTTTGTTCTTTCTTGACGGCAATCTTTCTGTTCAATCTTGGTCCAATTCTCCTCTTGCGACCATGTCCAGAGATGTTTGCTGATGGCTAGAGTCCCATAACTACAGCCTTAACCCACGTCTTAAGAATACTGCCAACGGTGGTCACAGGACCATCAAGCTCTTTGGAGAGATTCTGTCGAGTCTTGTACCTTTACATTGACCATGCTTCACTATTACATTGATTCTAATCTCCTCAGACCACTCTGCGCTTTTCTTTCTGCTTTCTGTTCTCATTGTGATTCAAACAGTGGCACAAAGCAGCAGAGTGAGTAATTTTCTCCTTTTATGGCTGCATGGATTAGATTGAAACCACATGTGATGATACTAATTAAAGCAGTCTGCTTAATGTATCTCTCCAGTGCAATTATTTCCCCCTTAATTACCTTCAGGACATGATTTAGATCACTTAATCTTAGATCAGCTAACACAGGAAGTCTGCTCATCCCGTATTGCAAACACCCTGGCCAAGCAACTCTCCCTCCTGACTCCCACGCTGTGGAATGACCATGTGTCCACCTCAGTAAGGACTAGTGCTGTAGTGCAGACTCACTCAGTCTGAAGACTCACCTCTTCAGACTCCACCTCACCCCATAGCACTATAGTACTTCCTTGCATCCCTTCTTGTAGCCTATGCAGATATACAGTATGTGGGTTATTTGTACACATAATGATGTGTTATTTATCAAAACATACAGTATGCCTACTGTTGACTTATTTAGATAGCAGGTTATTATCTAGACAATAGACTTAATTATTTATGTTAGTTTTGATGTTTACTTGGTGTCCTAGTTTCTTTGATGCACTAAATTGTTGTTCGTCATTCTACTTACATGACCATTTACCCTGTTGTTTGTTGATTATGGTATTTCCTCTGATCTTGCATCTTGCATTCTAATTGGGATCGTAAAACTTCTAAAGGGTAACAATAATTTTGATAAGGCATTTTTAGAATGTCTTTGTAGAATGAGCAAGATTTTTTTGATTTGTTCGCTCCAAACCAAAGACAGACAAGTATGGATAAGCCTGGACCTCTGGTGTAGCGGCCCAGCCACAAAGTGGCCTAAACTGCGTGTTGCGGGTTCGAGTCCCGATCCCAACAAACTTTGCTGCGTGTCACTCCCCAATTTTCTGTTAGACTGCTATGCTATCGATAAAGCCATAAAAGCCCCTCCCCCCAAAAAAGACACGTATGGATAATAATAGATTAAACATCTTATGTATGCGTAGATGTAATCCATGTATCTCGAGAACCGTTTGTCCCACCGGCTTCAGAATCGGCCCGCGCGTTCCCCGCCGTGGCGCGGAGTGCCGTGCCCGGCCTCGAGCAGACACGACACACGGTTTTCTCGAACCGGCGCGAATCGTTCGGAATCACCCTATGCGGAGCTGATTGTTGACATCAGGCTGTTTCGGAGGAAACCGGCGCAAGCGCTGACTCATTGTGACATCACTTAATAAAAGACTCTGACATCACGTACGCCACATGAGTCAACAAAAAATTCCATGGTTACGTATTGAATGTCATCAGTATGACGTGTTCTGATGTCACAGATCTAGCTGCTGACATCTGCGTACTCTGCTTAAAGTGATAGTTCACCTATTTTTGACATGAAGCTGTGTGAAATACTGGCCATTAAAATAGTGGTTACAAATGTATTAATTCATTACCAGAGTCCCGTGGTTAGAGTTCTGGTCAGTTTTAGATGAATATAAAGTAGTTCCGGTGATTTGGCAGGGGCTCATGGCCCAATCATTAAAAATAGATGAATCCACAAAACTAGCTTCATTTGTATTGTTGACCTATTTCTACCAAATAGACCAACTTTCGTTCAACTTTGACCCCTCTGTCACATGGTACTATTTTTTGTGTCCAGTATCACTATTCCGCTGCAACGTATTTCCCCAAAACAAGGTGCTTTGCAGGCAGCTGATCAGAACGAAACCTCGCTCTATATGGTAGAAATAGGACAACAATACAAATGATGCTAGTTTTGTGGATTAATCTATTTTCAATGATTGGGCCACGCCAAATGGCCCCCACCCCCTTGGAACTACTTAATATTCATTAGAAACTGACCAGAACTCTGACCACGGAACTCTGGTAATCAATTAATACATTTTTAACCACTGTTTTAATGGCAAGTATTTCACACAGCTTCATGTCAAAAATAGGTGAACTATCACTTTAAAGAAGAAACAAACAAAAAGCGACAGGGATATTCATATATGGGCATAAAAGGACACATACAGACAGATACAGTCTGAGATCTCCATATATGGGCATAACATGGAAACAGACAGACAGATACAGATATCTCCATATATGGGCATAAATGGACAACGGCAAACGGCAAACATACTGTATGGTCAAAACGGGTCTTATGACAACAGGTATAATGGGGTTTGTATTAAAGGGTAGGGCATTCACAGAGATCTCCATATATTGGCATAAAATGGACGCCCATATGCGGAGCTGATGTCTGACATCAGAGTTTTCCGGAACCGGCACTGTGTCTGCAGAGATCTCCATACTTTATATGGGGCATAAATGGACACAGGCAAACAGATGGTCAAAACAGATCCTATGACAACAGTTATAATGGGGTTTGCATTAAAGGGTGGGGCATTCATTCTCTATTTACATCGTTCCCGAGTAGGCTGGTCCCCGACTAGACACTCGGCCGCCATATATGGGCATAAAATGGAGGCAGACTGACAGATACAGATATCTCCATATTATGGTCATAATTGGACACAGGCAAACAGATGGTCAAAACGGGTCCTATGACAACAGGTATAATGGGGTTTGCATGAAAGGGTGGGGCATTCATTCCCTATTTACATCGTTCCCGAGATTGCCGGTCTCTGACTAGACGCTCGGCCGCCGAGTTTCTAGTCTGTAATAATGCAAATGATACATTAATATTATTATTATAAGATATAAGAACGATTGACATGGCTATGCCTGATGGAGGTAGTAATAAAGGACAGTAATGCCACCTGCTCATGGTCCTGTTACGCCATCAAACCCCGGAAGGACTATTTCCGAGATACTTCCGGTGCACGCTGGGCTGACAAAGGCTTTTCTCCTCTGAGAAGAGTAAAGGCTGAGAACTAGGCTACTTCTGGTGAGTTCGGGGAGTATGCGCTGAGTGAGCAAGTTTCATTGAAATGAGTGGACGAGGATTTTCTGTGCCTCTGTGGATCATATCACACTGCTACAGTATGCAAGTTGTAAGGCCAATCTGTCCTGGGGTGTGAACATTTTAGGTGGCCGTACTTGGTGTTTTTGGCGGGCATGACTTCTTATGTGAGCTTGTAGATTGGCTATTTTTGGCAAAGAGCTTTGGTGTAGAGGGGAAAAAAGAGCAGACAAAGTACAGAGTGAAAGGTCAAGTTTATCAAGTATTGACGATTCAAGTGGTTAAATATCTGAAAACACAAATTGACATGAATCCAAAATACACTGACGATCGTGCTGTCAAACAATGAAACGATATGGAATCTATGACAAGGTTGTGGGGGTCCCTGCTTCATCTCTCTCTCAACTAAGGGGTCCTTGGCCTGAAAAACGTTGAAGACCCCTGTCTTATACTGTATTGTGGGCATAGCTTGGGTTTAGACCTGCCCAAGACCTTCAGCACATTATAACAGTCTGCAATCCAAAGTCTCAGCCCAGCCCACAAGTGTGCATGTGTGCGTGCGTGCGTGTACAGTATGTCTGTTTCTTATTGTAACGCAGCGTCTCACCTCTCTCCTCTCTCCAGCGAAGGATGTATCCTGTGGCACCAGTCAACTGTAACCAGCCAAGCAGAGCAGAGTTCTGTGTAACCTCTACCACCCGCAGATTGGCAACAGGCTGAGTGGGAGTCGGGGCACCTTCTGCATGAACATAGACAGTAGAGTCAGGGACGTGGGGAAAACACACACACACACACACACACACACACACACACACACACACACACACACACACACACACACACACACACACACACACACACACACACACACACACACACACACACACACACACACACACACACACACACACACACACACACACACACACACACACACACACACACACACACACACACAATTGCTTAAGCTATTCACTTGACTTGGCTTCTCGTATGTTTTTCAACGTAACACATGTGTTCTATTTGCACACTTCAACAACTGCACTACACCGAGTAGAAATGGATTAGAAAGGGTCAATAATGAGCACAATTAAATGAACACACATTTTACAGTGCACCGTAGTCCAGTGTTTCTCAAACTTTTACATTCGAAGGTCTCCCCTCAACTCTGACAGTGTACAAATGGAACCAAATGGACCCGTCAGGGTCCATTTGGTTCCATTTGTATGCAGTCAGAGTTACAGACGTGTATGGGTCAATTTAGACCCCCCCCTAAAGGAACCCACAAAGTCCCTGGAATCCACTTTGAGAACCACTGGTGCAGTCTAACCGCACTGAATGAAGTAGGAAGGTAGGTTTTACATTACCTGTGGTGACTCTGACAGACACGGGGGATCCCTCTCTGTTCTGGACCAAAGCCATGACCTTGACCTCATACTGGGCCCCGGGGTCCAACTGGTTCAAGTCCACCGCTGTCACATCTCCTCCCACCAGCTGACTCCTCTCCTCTCCTCCTGCAGCTGTAGAGAGCAAGCCCACTACCAATGAACATTATTCTTTATCTTCACATCACAGATAATACCTTGTGGGTAGTATCTGTCTATCTATTTTATGCTGTATGTATCCTACTATAAAATGGTGAAACCACTGCCTGTCTGCATTGATTATATAAATTTTTGTCCTTGTGGTTTAACCAATAAATCTGTACCTGCACACGGGTTGGCATATGATAGATAGATACTGTAGATACCATTGTTTTGGGTTGAGATTGGCACATTTCCTGAGGCAATCTGCCCAGATCATGCATGTCACACGTGTCTTCTTCTTCTTATTTAGTTTTTTACTCTAAAAAAACGCCTGCAATGTAGTGCATTTGAAACTAAATTGCAGTGCACATCATGGGGTGACCACTGCTTGTCTCCAGTGAATTGTTTTATTTTTATTTTTGTTTATTTTATTTTTGGAGCTGTGTGAAACACAGGCTCCCTATACGTGGCCCTGTGTGTGTGTGTGTGTGTGTGTGTGTGTGTGTGTGTCTGTCTGTCTGTCTGTGTGTATGTAGCCTGAACTTCCTAAACTTCGGCACGCCACTAGTCCCACAGTTTTGCCACCACACACTCGCGCCATATGTCAAATCGACCGGCTTACTCAGGAATCGTGGGCTATTACTTTTCTAAGAGAAAGGTTCTATAGTTTAATTGATATTAATTTATTAGTGAATTAATTTTCCCCATTGACTTATAATGGGAATTGCAAAAACTCACATTCAATTATTTGTCTCTCGCAAACCATAGGGGCTAGAGTTTCAAGACTTGGAGAGGAGGTTCATAATGCTTTCAAGGATTAAATAAAAAATAATTGTGTCATTTGGCCGCATGGTGGCGCCATAACACCCCACTTTACGTTTTGGCCTGTAACTCTTGAACCGTAGGTCGGAAAATTAAAAATATTTTTTCCCTGGATTCCTTGGGTCATGACGCATCTCCCCATATAGGCCACGCCCATTTGCGCCATGATAGATTTTCCGCCATCTTGAATTTTCTCCAAAACACACTTTTTGCTCCTTTTCCTACATATTTTCTTCAAATGTCACAAAAATCGGTACACATGATCCACACACACACACACACACACACACACACACACACACACACACACACACACACACACACACACACACACACACACACACACACACACACACACACACACACACACACACACACACACACACACACACACACACACACACACACACACAAACACACACACACACACAGGTGTGATTTTTATTTTGTTGCTGAGTGAGGTCAGCAGACAAAGTGACATGAGTGAGATGAAAGAACCTGAGTGAAATGTGCCAATGTCAACCAGAAACATAGGTACCTTTATTATCCCATGAGGGAAAATCAGTCGCCCAGAGGCAGCATAGCTGTTAAGGTTACAAAGTTACAGGTAAAAGTAGGAAAAAAGGTAAAATAACTGTTGTGCACAGCAAAAAAAACAAGGCAACAAAAGAAATCAACAATACAGAGAGTGACAAAGCCCATTTTTCACATTCCCCAGATTTAAGCTTATTTGCATTTTTTTGTCACAGGCTATACACGCATGCCAGCCAGCGTGTATCATTCCTGAGTGGACAGGTGCCCGTTTATGGCAACAGGTACTGCACTGTTTATGGCAACGGGTATCACACTGGGTACTCTGTCTCTGACAACGGCTACAGCGAGCAATCTGAAAACAGGGACAATGGTGTTGCATAACTGGGTGGGGCATGCATTCCTAAGTTGCCTCGTTATCGATTTACACTCTGCTCGACTTGCATGGTCCCTGCACCAATCTAGTAATAATAATCTAAATCAAATCTAAGTCAGTGAGTGTACCATGTATCACTGTAAATATAACAGATCACACATCTTTACCAATTAATTTCCAAAGCTTTTCCAAAACTTTTCCAGAATATTTAACCCGATTTCCAAGACTATATAACAATAATTCAGCACAATAACGAGTCGCTTACTCCTGCCAGTGGTTCTGAACCTTTTCAGGCCGTGACCCCCGAAATAATCATATTTGACTGGGGACCCGGCACCCTGACGAGCACTAAGAGTTGAGGAATTTTGTATAATACGGTTTTATTGTGAAAATAGCCGATCTACATGCTCACAGTCACAACGCCTCGCAACATTTTCACAATTTCTGCCTCTAATATTTAATTTGTCATTTCAGAGGCATTAACAAAATCAATAACCAAAGACAATGCATAGCTATTTTATCCAGGACCTTCCAGGACCCTTGATCAATTCCAAAACTTTTCCAGTGCTGGAAAAATATTTTTCTAATTTCAAAATATTTCCAGGAATTCCATGACTGTGGGAACCCTGACATAAGACGCATTGCAATATAGAAACCAAAGAAGTCATTCTCATGACATCGTCCACCATCATGCAAGAGGCCTACCATCTGTTCTCTTCCAAGCCACACGATAGGCCGTTGCTCCCTGCACACCGACCCAGGTGACCCTGACGACCTCTCCGCGGGCCTCCTGAATCTGCAAGGACGTCACAGTTCCAACTGCAACTTGAATGGGCTCTGCGGAGAAGCATACACAGGTCAGGTTAATTGTTCCAAGCATTATGCTCATAGCTGTTGAGATTAAATGGTTTATTTATTATTACCAAAACCTTAAAGGAGCTATAGTCAACTTTTTCATTGTAGGGCCGACACTTTGTTTACATCCTAGTCTATAGACTAGAATGTAAACAAAGTGTCAGTCTGACAATGGCCAAAATGATTATTTTATCATTATTTTATGCTTTTTGTGGTCATTTTTGAATAGAAACACATATATGAAGCTTATTTTTTTATAAAATATTTTCGAAACATTATTTTTATTTAACTCATTGACTGCCAAGGCACGAGTTTCACGAGTTATTACAGTAGTCCCAGGCTGCCACAGCCCGAGTTTCCCGAGTTGGAAGCCATTTTGAAAAAAAAAAAAAATTTTTTTTTTTTTTTTTTTTTTTTATAAAAAAATTTCTAAAAATGCCTCAAATGTATTAGGCATGATCGCAATTGCGAAATTGCATGTTTAGCCCCATAACAAACACATCTTTCAAAATGTCAAAAATGGCTGTTTTGTCTGACTTTGAAGGCTTGTATCTCATGAATGCCTGAACGGATTTCCAAGCGGATTTTTTTGTTTGAAAGCTGTTAAAAAGTACTACACATATGGTGCATGATCTAGGCATGGGCGTGCACGATCCGTGCACTAAAAATGTATCCGTGCACTAGAAATTTAGGAAGGTGGCAGTGTTGTTTTGTCTGACTTTGAAGGCTTGTAACTCATGAATGCCTGAACGGATTTCCAAGCGGATTTTTTTGTTTGAAAGCTGTTAAAAAGTACTACACATATGATGCATATATGGTGCATGGGCGTGCACGATCCGTGCACTAAAAATTGATCCGTGCACTAGAAATCTAGGATAGTGGCAGTCTGGTACTTGGGGGCCATCTTGAAATGGCATTCAATGAGTTAAGCATCCGTTTTTAAAGAAAAAGTTGACTATAGCTCCTTTAACTGTAAATGCATATATTGAAGTTGTTATTTCTTCACTGTAATCTTGTATGTCCAAAACTATTAATTTTCAAGAAATGTGAAAAAAAGAAGTTGTGTTCCGATGGATCAAATGTATTAATTATTTAGTCGCCATCCAAGAAGCTGCTCTGGACAAGAGTTATGGTGATGATATGTTAGAGTGTGACAGGGCATACTGTAGTACTGTACCTGTCCTGATATTCAGCAGAACAGGAGTTCCTTCTCGAGAGCCACTCAGCGAGGACACTGACACACTGTAGGCAGAGTCAGCCTGGAGCCCATCAATGCTGTAGGAGGTCACATCAGCACCCACATTCTCTGTACCCTCCACCCCTGCACCCAGAAAAAATATAATATACCAATTTTAACTTGAATGAATCTGGCGAAGTGGAGCTAGATTTAAAAAAACACAATCCATAAGTACATATCGGTACCACTCTCCCTTCTCTTAGACTCCCATCAAAACCACATTATCACCAGTAAGACTCCCTAATCGGGAGATAATGACTGTTAGTCCGGGAGGCAGGCCCAGCCCTCATAATGTCCTCTGCTAACTTTTTTTCACTATTATTTCCTGTTAGCATATACCTTGGGCCATCACAAGTTCATACTGAACACCCCCAACTCGGGGCCGTTTGGTCGCAGGGGCCCAAAAACCCATTTTTTGGTACCTGTCTCTGGCGAAATTATGTAAATGTATAAAATAATTCACTAAAATTACATACATTGTCACACACGTATGAAATTTGGTATGGAGTATCCTGACACATAGGGGTAAGTGGCTAAATAGGATTATAGTGCTTACTACCAATGTATTTTAAGATATCATCCTCAACATCCCCAGAAACACAATAAAATTGCTGTCCGCTTGACACATTATCATCAAATATGATCATTTTCAAGCAGGTTATGGCGAATATAATGACCTCTACTGTATATAGAAAACTTCCCACATTCATAAGCTTCAATTTGAGCCCAAGATGATCTTCTCATCTTGAGAATTACTGTTTATGTAGCCAAAATACTGCACTATACCTCAAATCGGAGAAAATATAATATTCAGTCAGTTGCTTTACAGAAGCCTAGAATCCAACAATGGGTTCACAAGTACTGCTGTTTGAAGTTATAAACATGAAAAATGAGTACTAGCAGGGAAGTAAATGTTGTTAAATGTTATTAAAAATATGTTTCATATGCACAAAATAGCTCTTTGCAATACAAAAATCAAACATCGGTTCGACGTGGAGCGGTGAATCTGAGCAGCTATATCCTGTGTGTGTGTGTGTGTGTGTGTGTGTGTGTGTGTGTGTGTGTGTGTGTGTGTGTGTGTGTGTGTGTGTGTGTGTGAGTGTGTGTGTGTGTGTGTGTGTGTGTGTGTGGGGACAGGTTATTTAGACAAACTGTACTGTACTGTACCTTACTGTACCTTACTGTATTGTACCTTACTGTACTGTACCATACTGTACCTAAATGTACTGTACCTTACTGTACTCTATCTTACTGTACTGTACCTTACTGTACCTTACTGTACTGTACCTTACTGTACTGTACTGTACTCTACGGTAAGGTAGAGTAACTGTACCTTACTGTACTGTACTGTATCTTACTGTACTGTACTGTACTGTACTGTACTGTACTGTACTGTACCTTACTGTACTGTACTGTACTCTACCGTACTGTACCTTACTGTACTGTAAGCTCTCATAGCATAGAGTGGAGCATGTAAGCACTATAAGCCTATACTACTATAAACACTTTTGACCACAACAAATAGTGTAAAAGCGATAGCTTGTTTTGGTCAGAAGTGTTTTTATTTTTCATGAATCCGGTACTAGTTGTCGTTACAAACACAGACAAGCCATCAATCACACTCTGCTAAACAGATGTTATGCTTTTATGTATTTTGCCAAGTCCCGGAAAAGATGCCCTGTGATTGGCCATTACAGTCACTTTGACTGGCACTTGTGCCGAATACTCACCCCAAAACATTATTTATGAGATTGTGGTGGCTTGTGTGGGACAACCAAGGCATGGATGTGTTTGTAATGACAACTAGTAACACACTCATGAAAAAGAAAATCACTTTTGAACAGTAGTGTAAAAGTGATCTCTATGCTATGAGAGCTGCCGGGTTCTGCTGTGGAAACACCATTTCTACCTAATAGACCCCATGGTCTTTTGGGATCAATATAAGTAGGAAAATTAGCATAGAAGTGATTTATTTAGGGCGGAGTTGTCCTTTAAGTTATACAAGTAGATGAGTGGAACTATGAACTCATCACCATACCCCTTTCCCCCCATCAACCATAGTAGATGAGGGATGCAGTATGTTGGTGGTTGGTAGGTAGTTAGATGAGGGATGCAGTATATGGTGGTAGGTAGTTAGATGAGAGATACAATATGGTGGTAGATAGGTTGGTAGATGAGAGATTCAGTATGGTGGTAGGTAGGATGTTAGATGATGGATGCAGTTTTGTGGTAGGTAGGTAGGTAGGTAGGTAGGTAGGTAGATGAGAGATGCAGTATGGCGGTAGGTAGGTACAGTAGTTAGATGATGGATGAAGCATGGTGTTAAGTAGGTAGGTAGGTAGGTAGTTAGATGAGGGATGCCGCATGGTGGTTGGTAGGTAGTTAGATGAGGGATGCAGTATGGAGGTAGGTTGGTAGGTATTTAGATGAAGGGATGCTGTATGGTGGCAGGTAGGTAGTTAGATGAGGAATGCAGTTTGGTGGTAGATAGTACTGTAGGTAGTTAAATAAAGTATGCAGTATGGTGGTAGGTACAGTAGGTAGTGCATCTGTAGACCACTTTAGTGCAACTGTAGAATGCTTTAGTGAATCTGTAGATCAAGTGCATCTGTAGTCCACTGTAGTGCATCTGTATACCACTGTATGCATCTATAGACCACTGTTCTCATATGTAGACCTCTGTACTATGGATGCGGTATCGGCACTCGAGGTATCGGTACTCGCCCCGATACCAGCCTATTTTGCTGTACTCGTACTCGTCCGATATTGCTCACAGCAGTGCCAGTCCATATACCATTTTGTCCTAAGACAAAGTTTTGTGTATGTTAGTTCAACTAATGAACAGTGTTTTAACCTTCTCTCACTCTAGGCATGACAACATAATTATTTAAAGCATTTTATTTTGGAGCGCCACACGCAAGCACTTGTACAGAAACGTAACTTACAGTATCGGTATTCGGTATCGGCAAGTACTAAATTAAGTACTCATACTTGTACTTGGTCAGCAAAAAAGTGGTATCAGGACATCCCTACACTGTACTACAGTACATAGACATTATTCCTGGCCCATTGCAGGAGGGACGCCCCGCTCCCAACTACCCAGTCAGTCTACAGGGTACTTCCGGGTTCTGTCAGGCATGCATGCATATGTTAAGTCAAATTATTTCCCTCAACTTTTATCTCGTTTTTTTAGCTGTACTGTACTGTACTATCACAACTGCCCCCCACTGGGGGCCCCAAGGCTGAGGAATATCTTGCCCCTACACGTCAGAGCTGTACAGTCAATTGGTATTTTTCATCTTTATCAATCAAATATAGTATGCCTTTCCTTTACTGGTGCTGATGTTTTCTTTTTGTTCCTTGTATTCTTCTTTGTATTTTATGCTGTTATCTTTTTATTATATTCTATTTGTTTTAACCTGTGCAGCACTTTGCGCGACCTGATCATGTTAAATGTGCTTTATAAATACATTTTGAGTGCTGAGTTGAGATGCAGTATACTCTAGTGATCTATACAGTAGATACGGTACAGTGGTCAATGTATGTGGTCTATAGATACAGTACAATGGTCCATATATGAGGTACAGTGGTCTATAGATGCACTACAGTGGTCTAGAATAGATGCAGATCTCATGCGGCTATTTCTTTTTTCATACCTCTCTCCCACAGGGTAACTTTTGCTATACTGTATTATTATTGTATTGCAAAGAGCTATTGCATATCAAACATATTTTTAATACCATTTAAAAACATTTGCTTCCCTGCTAGTATTCATTTTTCATGTTTATAACTTCAAACAGCAGTACTTGTGAACCCATTGTTAGATTCTAGGCTTCTGTAAAGCTACTGACTGAATATTATATTTTCTCCGATTTGAGGTATAGTGCAGTATTTTGGCTACATAAACAGTAATTCTCAAGATGAGAAGATCATCTTGGGCTCAAATTGAAGCTTATGAATGTGGGAAGTTTTCTATATACAGGAGAGGTCATTATATTCACAATAACCTGCTTGAAAAGGATCATATTGGACGATAATGTGTCAAGCGGACAGTAATTTTATTGTGTTTCTGGGGATGTTGAGGGTGATATCTTAAAATACATTGGTAGTAAGCACTATAATCCTATTTTGCCACTTACCCCTATGTGTCAGGATACTCCATACCAAATTTCATATGTGTGTGACAATGTATGTAATTTTAGTGAATTATTTTATACATTTACATAATTTCGCCAGAGACAGGTACCAAAAAATTGGTTTTTGGGCCCCTGCGACCAAACGGCCCCGAGTTGGGGGTGTTCAGTATGAACTTGTGATGGCCCAAGGTATATGCTAACAGGAAACAATAGTGAAAAAAAGTTAGCAGAGGACATTATGAGGGCTGGGCCTGCCTCCCGGACTATGTTGCATGTATGCACAAATTGGCCTTAGCAACCTCAAGGTGGCGCCAGAAGAGGGGCATGTGAGAAATCAGGGCGGAGGTTGTGGTTTAAATCACCAGTAAGACTCCCTAATTGGGAGATAAGCAACCATCAGGTCGACCATGTCACCCAGATGAAGGCAGTGTTCCCACAACGCGTAGGTGCGGTTTTCAATCTTGCCATCATGCATTAGCCAAACTATATGTTTTTTGTTTTGTTTTTTGCATCAATTCTGTCACCTAGTTGTACCAAAGAGCACCTTGCCTCTCTTTTTAACACATTATCGTTATATTGATGAAGACCCAAATCTAACCTTCATTTTCTGTTGGCCTGTGATAATCTTTACCACAAGGGTCTTCAACAGGGGGTCCGGGACCCCTAGGGGGTCCTCAGAGTTACTACAGGAGGTCCTCCAAATCTTTGTGTGATAGAAACCTTTTTTCTCCTTTTTTATATTAACCACTTGAACCCTAGCATCCATATTCTGAGAACTTTAGCCAGTGCGAGGCGTTGTGAGCTTGTAGATCGGCTATATGGAAACTATATGGAATCTATTAAAAGCGTTTAAAAAAACGTTGAAGAACCCTGCTTTACTCATATTGATAAGGCTGCATCTTTTGTTTGTGAAATGGTTAAGTGCTACATTTGTGATAACAACACTCATCTTTGCCTACCGTCCGCGCGGCGCCACATGATCTTATAGCCAGTGGATCTGGAGGCCGGGGCCCACGTGACGCGTATCCTCCCGGTCGTCACGTCCACGACGCGGAGGCCGGAGATGGCCCCCGACCAGCCTCCGTTGCCGCCGCCGTTGGTCCTGGCAGCGATGGTGGCCACTTCCCCGAGACGCTGACCCACCACGGGCGTAACGGCGATCACCAGAGCCTCGTCCGGCCGCAGGCTCTCGATGGTGAAGGACGAGACGTCTGCCCCCAGCGTGCGTGACTGCTCTCCGCCTATAACACCGAGGACAACGTTGTTGTTGTTTTTTCTCTTGAAATGTAAAACTCAGGGCTCATCAATATGTCCGTACGCGAACAAATGTGTCCTTGGTAAAGACTTCTGTTTTACACACCATTATAATGTTCTAATTTCTATCATAATATCCAATTACTGAACGTCAAGTCTCCAGGTTTTCTTCAGAATATGTATGACACTGATTTACTACGACATTACGGCACATTATCTCCACTACTTGTATTAGTAGTTCTCAATTGGATTTGGTGTGCAATTCTGTGCGGAATCAGTGCTGTGGATCCCAAAAGGAGTCATAAAAGGAGTGATGAGCTTTTTACCGCATGGACAAGACACGAATCGAACTGGGTTCGATCGAGAAAAAAACGCACAGCCGCAGCCACTCGTCGCACGGCTAATTCGGATCTGGTGTGCATGAGGTCGTAGAGAATCATTGTTTTCTTAAAAAAAATGAAATTGTCCATTTTGTCTGTGCGGATAAACGCGCCTGTGTGCAAAGGGCTTAAGAGTGTACAAATGTACAAATATATAGACTCTCAAAGAGTTACAGACCTGTTATGGTCATTCAGGGCTATCTCTTTCATGTGTTTCTGGTAATATTATTGACCGCTCATTTTGTCTATCCATGGCAACAAAATATATATTTTGACAAAAGTAAACAAGCCAACATGGCAATGACAACATTGAATACAAGATACAATCGTCAAAAGTGCACTATTAAACATACAGAAAGCGTGCATGCGAGATTGCGAGACACACCACTTACTGGTGCCTTGTCTCCAGGTGACCCGGTAACCAGTTGCCCCGGCAACACCTGTCCAGGCAATTCGAATTCTCCGACTGTTTACGTGTGTCACTCTCAGGTTAGTCAGGCGTCCGGCAACTTGCTCTGGAATTAATTATTGCACACAGAACAACGTGTCAAACAATTCAGAATGTTGGCGTGGCCCAGAGATTTGTGTTTCTCCTTTTTTCTAGCAGTGAGGGCCGTAGTGTTATGTCGAGGGCACACACAGTGGGAGACACAGGAGAACATGTTTTACTGGCAGGATTTCATCCTAGCTCATCAGTTAGGTGTGTTTGTTTCCAGCTACATTTGGCTTCCATGTGTGTAACAAGAGCCTCTTCTTGTGTTTGTTTTTCTTATATTTTTTTGTGTGTGTGTGTGTCCCTGTTAACCTGAACATGTCTGTTATCTCAACTGATATTCATCAGCAAACGTGTTTGATATTGTCTGACTTATTCGTTCCAAAGGAACTGGACAGTAACCAAGCTGGCAGGAAGACTGAGCCGTTCGCCAAACCCCGGCAACGGAATGAAGTAGGGCACGGTTCCCCAATTAGTTTTCCCCAAGGGCCGAATTATGTCTAGGGTACCAAGCCGAGGGCCACAACATTGCAGGGGGCGATGGTGGCATTCCAGCTACTCCAGCGACAGCTTTCGTCGTTGTCGGGTGAAAATCTTGTATGTCCAAAACCGTTCGGTTTGAATTTATGATTTTAAAAATGATTTAAACTAGTGAAAACAGCCGATATACATGTAGATCTGCTGTTTTCACTACTTTTGTGCGACGGCCTTGTATGATTTGCGAAAGAACGTACAATTTTGGAGATACGAGATTTCCACACGACAAGGACGATATACTAGTGTTGTTGCTGCTCTTATACCACCATTATTACTGGGGCTGGTGTGGGCCAGACAGTTGCCCCCCGCGGGCCGCAAATGGCCCACGGGCCGCCTATTGTGGAACCCTGAAGTAGGCCTTCCTTGCCTTTGGCTGCCTCACCTGGTTTGATGTACACGGTAACAGGGTCCCCGGCCCTTTCCCCCACCAGCGCTGTCACACTGACACCATAAGACACTCCCACCGTCAGGTCTCGGAGGTCAAGGGTCGTCTGGTTTCCGGGAATGTTGCGGGTTTCCTCTGTGCCCGCTGAAATGACACCGAACACACATCAGACAAGAACATTCACACTCATCATCCCTTAAGGCTGGGGTTCTAAACCATTTCAGGCCCCTCAAAATAATTTAACTGGAGACCCCTCGGTTCCACAGATAAATATAAGTCAAGGTATTTTTTCTTAAAACCATGAAAAAATGGTTTTATTGTTCAATAAACACTCTGACAATGCCAGGAACACCAATATGATGGCTGTGTTAAGTGGTCAGATTGGTGAGCCGCAAACACTTTTAAGATTTGGAAGTGGTAACACGATAATAAAATGATGTTCAGTGTACCCTCTGTGTTAAAGGAGGGGGAGCAGGAATCTTTCTTTATCTAAATAATGACGCATATCTCTCAAAGATCCCCTAAGGATGCCCAAATAAATTTAAAATAAATAAAAACACAAAAGACATAGGCACATTTGAAGTTATAATCAGTGTCTCCCTCTACACCAGGGATGTCAAACATACGGCCCGCGGGCCGAATCCGGCCCGCGAGATGATTCAATCCGGCCCCCCAGGCTAGAGCATACATTTAAAAAAAAGTAAGTCTCTAGCCCATTCCTGTCAAGAGTTATGATTGTTTTAAGAATTAACCTAACTAATGTCTGTACACTGCAGGCTAGGTTTCTCCCACCTGGCAGTGATTGAGTTGATTGATTGGAATGTTAAGTGACCAGCTCTCTCTCTCTCTTTGAAGATGACAGCATTGCTAGGAATAGGGTGGTTGGTCTGGCTATGAATAATACCTGAACATACCTACAATATTCGAACTGTACTCAAAGATTACACATATTAGACATGGAAATTAATGTTGTTAAAAAAAATAACTTATTTAAAAAATATAATAATAATAAAAATGTAAAAGTTTTATTATTCCGATATTTTCTGAATATGCCATTATTGTTCATTACTTTAATTTTTTTTATTATAAAATACAATAAAAATAATTATTGTCCTGCATCAATAATATTTTTTTTAGCCATTTACAAATTATAGCGTACTGGAGACTATCAGGAATTGAATTATTCTATTATCAAATGGTTTATTCTTATTGGCACTTCTTAAAGGAGTAGTTCACCCCCAAAATGCCATGGAGCCAATGTAGACTCATTCCTAAAACAGAAATTTGATTACAATAAATGCAGGCCTATTGATTCCGGATGGGGACCCAAATGCATTTGGGTCCCCATCCGGAATCAATGGGGGGAAGTGTACTATTATCACATTTTTGTCTTAGTAATGCGACAAATAAAATAAAAATATATTATTGAACTCAATTCTCCATGGCGTGAGTAATCAAAGAGTAATCAAAGTGTTAAGCAGCAGGATGCAGTACTGTGTAATAAAACAATGTTCAGGTTACCCTCTGTGTTCAGCAGCAGGATGTGGTACTGTGTAATAAAACAATGTTCAGTGTACCCTACTACCCTCTGTGTTAAGCAGCAGGATGCGGTACTGTGTAATAAAACAATGTTCAGTGTACCCTCTGTGTTAAGCAGCAGGATGCGGTACTGTGTAATAAAACAGTGTTCAGTGTACCCTCTGTGTTCAGCAGCAGGATGCGGTACTGTGTGGCCCCAGCGACACCGGTCCAGCCCAGCCTCACAGTGCTGCCCAGTGACTCCACCACTCGCAGGTTGGAAACACTCCCCACCGGCTGCTCCACTGCAAAGCAACAGGGACACGCATTCCACCATGACAGACAGTAGAGACATCTACATATCGGTGTTGATTTCGTCGACTGAAACTATGACGAAAAATCTGCGTTATTTTCACTGTTGAAAACTAAATAAAAACGAAATAAAAACTAAGCTGTGATGACTAAAAACTAAGACTAAATATATTGACAATTTCGTCAACAAAATAAAAACTAGACTAAAACGTTAGGGAGGGACTAGTGGAGAAGAGAGTAATTTTATGTTTGGTTGCTCTCAGGTGTTGCGTGCTGAAAATAGCAGATCTACAAGCTCACAACGTGTCGCGCTGCGACGCGTTGTGAGCTTGTAGATCTGCTATTTTCAGCACACAACCAAGTGTAAAATCATTATGATGCCAACAAGGCCTGCCAAAATACATTTCAGTTGACTAAATCAACTATAGATTTAGTCGCCTAAAACCTTAGGATATTTAGTTGACTAAAATTAGACTAAAACTAATACTTTTCAGGTGACTATGACTATGACTAAAACTAAATCAAAATGTGCTGTCAAAAACAACACTGCTACATATGTACCAATGTTAGAACCCATTGGCTAATCCTTCACTTTACTTGTAGATTTGTTTTGAGGTGTGCTTTTAGTACCCATCACTGTGTCATGTATGAATCATTGAACTGGTTATCACCCCAAGCTAGGAGACATATTCATTGGTTACCTTTTGTTTTCAGATGTTGATCATAGTTTAAACAGCATTTACAGCCATTTACTTCAACTTATTCCTTAAAACATACTCAACATCTCTTTTTCATAGTGCCCAGCATTACTAGAGAAATTGGGAGACGTGCTTTTAAGTTTAAGTTCTTCTTTTAACGCATTCAAGACTTCTTTGCTGGTTCACCTTACATCCAGCTGTTCCTGTTTTTGATTGCATTGATTGTATTTACTGTAATTATGAAATGTATATTTATTTTCTTTCATGTTGATACTATATGGGTATGATGTAATGTATCTGCATGGTCTGGTTCTTTTCTTTTTTGCATTTGAATCTTATTTCTATTTATTTGTATTGTTAAGGATACAAGTATACTGATGGAGTAGGGGGTGTAGTGGGGGTTGAGATGTTGGAAGAGCCTTATTTGATTGTGTATGTCATTGATTGTCATTGATTGTTCTGTGTTATCTGGATTGTTTATTGTTGTTGTACTTTGAGGTCACCCTTGAAAACGAGTTGCTGCAACTCAATGGGATTTTCCTCCAGTAATTTCAAATAAATAAATAAATACACTTTTAAATTTAAGATTAGAATACAATATTCCGTAGCCAATGGTTTCCAAGATTGCATATCGTCGTTGTCGGGCGGAAACCTCGTATCTCCAAGTTTCAAACGTGTACGTTCTTTCATAAAGTAAAGCCCTGCTTCATCATACAAGGCGGTCGCACAAAAGTAGTGAAAACAGCAGATCTACAAGCACACAACGCCTCGCGGTGCGAGGCGTTGTGTGCTTGTAGATCGGCTGTTTTCACTAGTTTAAATCATTTTTAAAATGATAAATGCAAAACGAACCGTTTTGGACATACAGGGTTTTCACCCGACAACGATGATATTATGTACACAAGTCAACAACTATATACTCAATCCAGCCCCAGCGACAACTCAAACGCTGCACTGAGTCTTGTCCCCCCACTGGCCATGTCCCTGACCTGAGGATGTGGTGGACACGGGCGTGGCCTCCTCCCGGCCTTCGTACAGGGTGTAGAGGGTGATGATGTACTCTGTGCTGGGCAGAAGGCCGGTCAGCTCAAAGGTGGTGGTGCCTCTTGGGAAGGACTGGCTCTCCACACGGCCTCCTGAAGTCAGAGACAACATCAGTCATAGATCATATCATAGATACCTACAGTATTTCCTCCCGTGAGGGAAATTCAGTATTTTCAGCCCAACTCAGCTGATTCCTTGCCTACAAGGAGCGTGTGAGCAATTAGAGGTTAAGAGTCTTGCTCAGGGAGACACATAGACATTGCTACCCTGGCACAACCGAACCTGGGACAACCAGGGGCTCTGGTTCCCCAGGCGGGCTCCCTAACCATTCAGCTATGCCGCCCCTAATGTAGTACTTTTCCCAGTGGTGGGAAAAGTACTACATTTCAATACTGCAATGTAGAAATACTTATACATAAAAAGTGCAGAGCTTTTCACAAGGTATCATGTATGTGGCCTGTAGGACCTCCCAGCTGGCATCAGCTCACAGCTGCAGCCTATTCCATTGATTACTATAAGTGTACAGGATACAGTAAGTAGCTGAGTGGCGTGGTGATTGAGGGTTGGAAGCACCTGCCGGCAGCCGTCACGCTTGGATGAGGAGGAACTGCGGGTATGCAAACACTTATGAATACTACGATTTCGTAATGTTTATTGATTTTATGGTTGTGTATTTTACTGCTGTGTATAGAATTAAAGTAATGGGGCGTATTTGTTTAAATAGGGTTTGGAAACGACTGGGAGCTGGGAGCTGCTGGTGGTACAGTATGTAGCAGGTATGTGCAGGTATGCGCACGCCATTTCATAAGCATTAAGGTATATTATTGAAAATGATATTTAACACTGAACTTTACAGATTGCAGAGGCTGCAGCTGCCCTTACTGTTAATTGTCCCTTAGTTTTAAGGTTTTGTACTTGCGTGCGTTTTCTCTAGGTAACACTCCCCACCGGCTGCTCCACTGCAAAGTTTTAGATTTATTGTATTTTGTTTCTGGCTGCTTCCCACACTTTTATGATCACTGACAGAGGAGTATTCATTGACATGACATCAGCAGCCTGTAAGCAGTATATAGGCTGTTAAATTCAACTTGGTGCAAGCCAACTGGGTTTTGTGCATAGTCTTGTTTAACAACGGGTTCACTGGATTGCCCAGGGTCCCTGTGATCAGTATATTGGCCCTGCTATATTTTAATATTAAACCATTCTATCTGTTGCTCTCCTAACTAACCACCCTGACTGGGGAAACCTTACTGTGTTTACTGTTTATTGAGTTCCCTTTTACCCAGCCAAATTAAAGGGTGGCGTAGTCTAACATTCACTGTGTTACAAAATGTTACATTGTGACGGGTCGTGAGCTTGTCGATCTGTAATTTTCAAATAGCCAAAGATTCAATTAGGGCTTGTAATAATGTATATTTTGTAATAATTCAAAGTAACTAGTATGTTTTCAAAAAATTGTAGTGGAGTAGAAGTACTATATTTGCCTGAGATGTAATGGAGTAGAAAAGTATTGAATCGAAAATAGTCAACTAAAGTAAAAGTACCTAAAAAAAAATCCTAAGTACAGTACTTGAGTAAATGTAATTGGTTACTTTCTAGAGATGCAACGTTCGCGAACGAATCGAATCTTTTGAACGGCTCTTTGAAGTGAACGATGGGATCCGGTTCGCGGAGTAGGGAGCCGTTCATTTGGCTGATTTGGCTCGCGACGCGGTGCGGCGCCGCGATGCGCGGTGCGGCGCGGCAATGTGCAGCTATCTAGGAAGCAAATTAAGACACTACAGTTTGATTTGATCATACCTTAGACAATTATTAAGCGATTTCTATAATTAAAACGTCTCCATATTGCTTGGGAAGTCCACTTCCATGACAAATGGCTGTATTATGTCCCTGTAAATATTTAAATGTTTGCTATTTTAAAATAGCCGATGTACAAGCTCACATTGTGCCAGGCCTAGCCAGTTGGTAAATCCTGGCTATCTACGCCACTAGGGAGGAGCGAGTTCATTGTTGCCTGCTTGGTTTTTTTTAAGGTGTTGCATGAATAACATTAGTCAAGGTAGCTTAATTTACACACACATGTTTTATAAAAAGGGTAAATACAAAATTGTGATCTCAACTGTCAGCAGAGGAATGTGGTGCCAGACCGTGCCACCTTGTGGATTCATGTTTCAACGAAAATATTTTAAATATGCAATGAGCCAAAAGAGCCAAATGAGCCAGTCTTTTGAACGGCTCTTTGAAGTGAGCCTTCAAAGAGCCATAAATTGCATCTCTATTACTTTCCATCACTGGTCAACAACATCATCAAACAAGTTTTTCACTGTTCTTAGCAGGAATATGTGGGGTGTTGGGAGAGGGGTGGTGTCAAAGTTATGCACGTGAAAGTAAGCATGAACATGCTCACCTTCTCCCTGCTTCCATTCCAGCCGGTACCCTCTGGAGGCCTGGATGAGCTTCCAGGTGAGGCGGACGGTGGAGGGACCCGTGGTGGCTGCCCTGAGGACCTGCTGCTCCTGGCGCTCTGCATGGGGAAAGCACAGTGGTATAGGATGATCCAACACGTCTTCTTTCATACAGACATCATACTTTCTTCTTTTTACGTCATATGGTTCGTTCATTCATACTCATTAAACTGGGAGAACGTTTCACATAGATCAGTGGTTCTCAATGGTTCTCAATCTGTGGGCTGGGACCCCCTGGGGGGTCCCCATAGGATCTTGGGGGGGGGGGGGGGTCCCAAAAGGACCATTATCAGGGTAAGAAAAAGGACCATTATCAAAAGTAATCAACAAGCTATACTACTAGTAAGACCCCTCAGGGCGACATGCGACCTCGCGCCAATTCTTGGCCATCTGGCCAGTGATGTATATCGGACCAGTTACCCATATATGGAGACCCCTGGTACCCATATATGGAGATCCATGTACTGTATATGGAGATATGCAGCGAGAGCCCAAACATGCTTACTCAGTTATTCGTTATGTGAAAGTCCTATGACGTCTATGACATCTGATATCATAACCTTTTATGCCCATACATGGAGATCCCTGTCTGTAGAACCAGCCACACAGATATGGGCTGTCTTCGCCATGATTCTGTTAGTGTGGTATGTGGCCTCCATATATGGGCATTCCCATACAAAGTCCTGTTATATGGGCTTAATATTGAAGACATCAGGGAACTCCATATATGGGCATAAAAGGGATTCTGTTAGTGTGACATCACAGTGAAGCCAGAGCGTGATGTCAGAGCGGCAAACCCATAGAAACGCCTGACACCCATAGTGTCAGGCGTGACAGACAGACAGAGCTAGAGCCATACGGACAAGCTGTGACTGTTCACATACGGTCTCAATAAAAGCTAGTCAAACAAGCATCAAGCTCTAACACCCTCTTTTCATAAAACAAACACATTAGTCACACTAGATTTCGGTCTCTGTGTAGCACAGAAAACGGTATGTGTGGAAGGACTTCAAAGAATATGAACAAGATTCCCAAAGGTGAAGGAGAAAGTTCAAAAGATGGGGGAACACTGTGCAGATGAATGACGTGGTCATCATAAGACACTGAATTGGGAAAATAAGACGGATATTGTTTTGTTATTTGTTTAGTTTAAACACCTGCCTCCCCAGTTGGCCTGGGGAGGGTGTAGCCAACCACAAGTCTCCTCTAATACACAGTATAATCACCAGCTGCCAGTGAGAACTTTCACCAGGAGAGAGTAACTCATCCAAAGGAACTCACAATCCCTCCCAGTTCCGTTCCCTGATGAACAGGAGTCACTAGTGCGTGCAACGACAAAGAACAAAGCCGCCCCAAATCTAACCACCAATTTCTTCCCACAACTTCCCCACTGGCGAACGCAGCCAATTGTGTTCATTGGAGCACTCTGTCTATAGAGGTAGAGAGGATGAATTGGAATTTACCCCTGCACCACCCGGACGTCCAAATATGATACGTATTGTAAAATAAAAGACAGTGGAAGTCCAGAACAGTACAAAATAGCACATCAAGTGTGTGATATTATCTTGTGGTTGGGGTATTTGTCATTGTACATCTGCACCCTCTGAGAAATGGCCACCATTGAGAGACGTGCTGAAGTCCAGAGGTTCACATCCATAAGACATTTTCTTTAAAACTTTTAGAATAGGTCTGCAATTGTTCATTTAACTCATTGCATGCCAGGCCCGATAGTCCCGAGATTATTTCAATGTCTTTCCCCGCCAGGCCCAATAATCCAGAGAAAAAATAAAATTAAAAAAATTAAAAAAAAATTCAAAAAAAAAAATTTCAAAAATAAATTTGGACCCCAAAAAATGTAGTAGGCATGATAGCAATCGCGAAATTGCATGTTTAACCCCCATAGCAACCCCATCTTTCAAACATGGCAGCCATCTTTGTTTACATTTTAGGAAAACATAATGGCTGCTATCTCATGAATGCCTGAACGGATTTCCATTCGGATTCTTTTGTTTGAAAGCTGTGAGCAATGTGGACACACGTGGTATGAAGGTATTGTTAAATGGCGGGGAATGTGTTAAAGACCTAGTGAAATGAAAAATAAGTTTTTCACACTTTTAGAGCTTGATGGTAATCATATGGGCATTCCTAACACTAGATGCCAAAAAAGAAAAAGAAAATAAACCATTTGTGCATAAAGTCCCTAAATAGCCCATCCTTAATTATTTCCTGTGAACAGAAACATGCTGCATGATGACATAGACAGGTCTTCTTGAATATAAACGAACCTTGATTACATTCACCTGTTTGTTTCCCATTGCTGCACATTCCTCCAAACACAGCTGATTTTAATTACAGCGCTACTCTGTTTTGAATCTCATTCAAGATGACGTCCAGTCTATGTATTACTCATTGTAAACTTAATGAGCACAATAAAATATGTATCTGTAAACATAATAGGTCGGAATAATAAGCAACTTGGTAACAAACATTCTGTACAACTGGCCCATTGGCCGTGTCCCTCTGCCTGCCGTTTGCAGGCTAATGGAAGCTACAAACACAAACATTGGGCACACGTGAGCCGCCCATAGAGTTATAAGAAGAATAGAGAGGACACCAGATATCCCCGCCCGTCCACTTGCATTTAGTTGCTCAACCAGCGCATGAGGCGTTTTCACCCTTCCGGGTAGTAAAACCGTGGCGTAGTGGGGCCACTGTGACGCATTTTTCGTCATAGTTTGTGTTCATGGACGCGCTGGGGCTCCAATTCATGAACGAGCACTTCCGGTATGAACGCGCGTCAATACAAAGAAGCCTAGACGCGCGTTCATGTTAGTGGCCCCAACTGCAGTACCTCAAAATGGCCACCATGTCCATTGCGCCTCATGGCTCACCCAGGGTTCTGGGTGAGCCCCATGCGCCCCATCGCCTGAAGGCCTGGTCCTATATCTTCTGATTGGTTCAGAAAGAGACAGGCCTTGCGTTTCAGACTGAAACTCCAAAATAAAATGCCAAAAAAAATTTCACTAGGTCTTCAACAATATCAATATCCAATAAAGAAAGAAAGATGTCAGACACATACAAGACACCACTTGTCTGTCATGAGCACATCTTTAAATAAGGCTTGTGTAAGATTTAGCGGGCACAGTTGTCTTCAGGGCCTTTGTGGCACAGAATAATATCCAGTACAAAGGCTCTTGCTTCAAATCCAAGGATAGTGTTTGTCTAATTTGTACCTGTCTCAGAGACAAAACAACTCAGGGCCAGCAGAGAGACTTGTACCTCTGGCTGCAGAGGTTGTAAGTTCAAGATCAGGAAGTCTTTTTTGCTGACTTGAAAGAACATGAATGAGATTCCCATTGAGTTCAAAGGATGGTGAACACATTAATAGTGGGTGGATTGTGTGGTACCGAGATCATGCCACTGTTGAAAGAAAACGTTCAAAAGATGGTGAACATAATGGAATGCCTTTATATAATACGCCTTTTCCAAAGTCCTTTACCATGTAGTTCACATTCACGCACCAACATGCTCATCGAGAGCAGTTAGGGGTTAAGGATCTCGTTCAAGCCATTCTACAAGCAGCCAGGAGGAGCATACTGTAGATACGATAGATTCCCAAACAAACAAAATCGCAAATATATTTCCAAAGACTTTAAAAGGTTTGTCACATGCGTCAACAGGAGTTTAAACCCATTTAGAACATTATTTTATTATTTAACTATTGAAAAATAGCAGATATACAAGCTCACAGCGCTGCGAGCTTGTAGATCTGCTATTTTTGAAAAATCGTGAAAATTAGAATTTTGACCCGATTCTATAAGTGTCTTTTGAATCCTTAAAACCTATGTTTCTATGTCAGCAATCTGGCCAGCCATCGTCAAAGAAAATGTCCTTTTCACTTAAATGGAGCTCAGTTAGTCTGTTCTTGAGAGACTACTCTGTCAGTGGTTCTCAAACCTTTTCATGTGAAGGACCCCCAAAATTATATTTATTTGGCCATGGACCCGCATCTCAAAATATTTAGTTCCAGGGACCCCCCCAGAAGCAAAATTTGAGTTACAAACGTTCGCTTTGAAAATACATCTATTCAAAGATTTGCACACATTTTCACGACTTTTTCAAAAATAGCAGATCTACAAGCTCGCAGCGCGGCACTCGGTGCCGTGCTGTGAGCTTGTATATCTGCTATTTTTCACTGGTTAAAGCATTCAATAATTCTAGGCCTAAATGGGTTAAATGAGCTGTATAATTATGGATCAATTCATAAAAAAATAACAACCATTAAAACAGCATGTCAAGTAGAAACGCTGGATTCTGGCATTTCCTTTCCTTTGCCAAAGCAACAGCAAGCCCTTCAGCCTGTAATGTAAATGTGATCCTTGAAGCCTTTCATCTCCTGACGATCTTCTCTTCCAGAAGCATGAATCACTGTTGTCAGACATCTCAACACACCCAGGAACAACAGCAGACATTACAAAGAGCTGTATGCTAACCGCACTGGTTTATGCAGAAACAAACAGGAGATAGAAAAGGACTAAATATAGATTAAGTGAGTGTGGTCTGTGTATTGTATACATCCTACATCTCTGGCAGCATACAAGCACACACAGAGCTTTTCTCTCCTCCACATCAGATCAGGGACATGCTGGGCCCCTGATTCAGCCCGGTAAAAAGAGTTGGAGAGGCCCTCATTGCGCGCTATAGAGAGAGATCTCTCTCTATAGCGCTGCTGCTACTCAAAGATTTGCCATTTCAGATAATGAAAAGTGACAAGCCAGTGGGCCAATTACATGAGTTATATTTCGTCGTTGTCGGGTGGAAACCTTGTATGCCCAAAACCGTTTGTTTTGTATTTATCATTTTAAAAATGATTTAAACTAGTGAAAACAGCCGATCTACAATAAAAATGATTTATACTAGTGAAAACAGCCGATCTACAAGCACACAACGCCTCGCACCGCAAGGCGTTGTGTGCTTGTAGATCGGCTGTTTTCACTACTTTTGTGCGACGGCCTTGTATGATGAAGCAGGGCTTTGCTTTGCGAAAAAAATGGAACGAAGCCGGCCGTTCGGGAGTTGTCCCACTTTTCCCAATGGCCAGCACGTCCCTGACTCTCTATTTAGCGACAGTGGCCCGGTGGTGTGACTCAGCCTCAAAACACAAACGCGAGCATCACAGATCCCACCGAGTGGCGTTTAGTCACAGGAGGCAGATGCCGTGTGTGTATAATGAGGGTGTAGGTGTGCTCGCGATGTTCCTACAACAGAACTAAACAGTAACATGTGTCGACTTTTCAGAGGAGACGGAACACTAAAACAAAAGGACGATGTTTCTTGGCCTCCGAGTGAATCTCAAATTTCCATTCCCCTTCTCCTTCCTGCAAGCACGGCTGGCAGGCTGTGGCAGAAACAAAGAAATAAGGAAAGAATGCTTTTTCTGGGGGCATTCTTTCTATGTTCATCACGAGACCTGGGGTCTATTTTTGGGGCAGGCGGATTCGGGTGAGGCACGGAGGGAATGGGGGAATTGATCATTTCCAGAGAAGCGGAGTGTTCTTCTCTTCCTCTAAGTATTTGGTATGTTGGGGACTCGTTGTGTTCTGGTGTGGGAGGAGGGGTTCCGTAGGGATTGTGTCGTTTCCGAATCCGCAGTGCACTGCAATTGTGGGGTCAACGAGTGCCGCGATTTGCAGTCATGCATACGGCTGTCACGATTATGACATTTTACATTACGATTAATTGTCACTAAAATAATTGCGATTAACCATTTAATTGTGTTTTTGTCATTGACAATTATATTTCTGTTTGGCTTTTAGGCTTTGAAGTTGCACATGGTAGATATGATACATAACCGAAATATACAAAGAAATTACTGACATTTTTGACAACTTCATACTTAAAAAAGAACATTGATAGTGGAAATAGCCGATCTACAAGCTCACAACGCGTCGCATCCACTATTTTTTACATGGAAACGATTATGAAAGATTATGAAAGATAATCATGATTATGTCAGGGAACATCTCAGAACGCGGAGCCCATAAACGTCAAAGTGTAACTGTATTCGATTTGTTGCAATAAACGGGTAAATCTGCTTTGACGTGAGTGTTCCTGACTAAACGGTCATTGTGTGGGCGCGTGTTGTGGGCCTACCGATCTTGAAGCGGGCGGTAGCCACGGGCCCCTCCACGTTGCCCTCGTACAGAGGGATGATGGTGACGATGTACTCGGTGTCCACCTGGATGTTGGACAGCGTGTGAGACTCGCTGTTGCCGTTCACCTCCACCGTGATCACGTCTCGACCTGTCAGCACACAGAGGAGTCAGAGGAGACAGGGAGACGGATGAATATTGTCAATGTCGGGCAGAAACCTTGTATCTCCAAGTCTCAAATTAGTGTTTGTTTTTTTCGTAAAGTAAAGGCCTGCTTCATCATATAAGACTGTCGCACAAAACTAGTGAAAATAGCAGATCTACAAGCACACAACGCCTCGCGGTGCGAGGCGTTGTGTGCTTGTAGATCGGCTATTTTCACTACTTTAAATCGTTTTTAAGAGTATAACAAAAAAAGGAAGGTTTTGGACATACAAGGTTTCCACCCGACAACAACGATATGTTGGTGATTAAGATATTTCAGGAAATATATAAACTAATTTATAAAATATTTTATGGAATGATAAAACAATACATTTCAATTCAAATAGCTTTATTGGCATGCCATGAATGTCACACTAGTTACGCATGAGAACATGATGATACATGCAACCAAAGTGAAAAAGGACGTTTTATATTGACTGATGTCCATTGAGTTGCTCCTGACCTGTAAAGGGTCCGTAGACCAGGCGGTACGACTGGGCTGAACGGACTCCCCTCCATCGCACACGCACACTGCCCTCTGACTCTGTCTCCACTGTCAGCTGCTGTACCGCCTCAAGACGCACTGACACGGACACGCACACACACACACACACACACACACACACACACACACACACACACACACACACACAGAGAAAGCTTTCAAAAAACGTACTGTATGTGCATTGTGCATGGCCGACTATGTCATCATGAAACTAATTTCTCAAGACAGATTCAGATTTGTATTTCATTTTTGGGGGATTGAGTTCCCAGATTGTCATTGTGACTGTAGGTCGCATTTAGTTTGAAAACCTGCAGATCATGATGTGCGTGTGTGCGTCATGCCTCAGCCCCATGTATGGACATATTGTGTCAGTCGCATGTGGTCTATGATGTCAGACGTCTGTCATGTCCATATTTGGGAAAATATGGCCCCATTTTGGCCGACTTAAACAACCAACCGAGTCACACTTTAAATGAATGAATTATGACAATATATCAATATTAAGCCCATATATGGGAACGCCCATATACTGTATGGACATATTGTGTCAGTCTCTGTTGTTTTGCTTCTCGATCTTGTGTCTTACTGGTGATACTGACATACAGTATATATTGTACATGCTGTGCATTCTTACTTTACATACTGTACCGGTACATACATACTGTGCAAACATCCATAGGTGTACTCACGTGTGCGCGCGTTGAGGGTGGAGGGGGACGGAGAGTTCCGGGGGGACAGGGGATAGAGGCTGATGACATACTCTGTGTCTGGCTGGAGCCTCTCCAGGGTGACAGACGTGGAATCTGCACCCAGGGTCTGCTCCAATAGCTGGGCCGCAGCTTGACCTGCTCTCCACACCGTCCAATCACACCACAGGAACAAGAGCAGCGTAAACATAAGCATCAGAAACAGACAAGTTAACAGTGCTGAATCGTGATGTCACCTGTACAATATTCATAATTGCCAATATTTACACAGCATCTAATATATCGTCATTGTCGGGCGGAAACCTCGTATCTCCAAGTTTCAAATTTGTACGTTCTTTCGCAAAGTAAAGCCCTGCTTCATCATACAAGGCCGTCACGCAAAAGTAGTGAAAACAGCAGATCTACAAGCACACAACGCCTCGCGGTGCGAGGCGTTGTGTGCTTGTAGATCGGCTGTTTTCACTGGTTTCATTTTTAAAATGATAAATACAAAACGAACTGTTTTGGACATACAAGGTTTCTTTTCACCCAACAACGACGACGATGTATATAAAATATACTTGAGGGGATGGAAAACCCCACCCTGTCGGGGGCAGTCTTGCAGCTTGGCTCAACCAGGAGCATTGCCTCGTCATTTTTATGACACAATTTTAGTTCACATAAAGAGCTGACAGTTGTAGTCACAAATCCATACACTCACCCCTCATTTTTGCAAGAAATTTGTTTTTAATTTAGCTGACGGAAAATGAAAATAAAAGTAGGCTATAAAATTGTCAGCAACATGCATTGCAGCACATGTACACTACAACAGTGAAATCAAGAGAGTGTACACATGGAAACAAATAGACCCATAGCACCAACTGCTTGTAAACTTGTCAGGACACTTCCTCATAATGTGAATGAATAGCCTAAACCTCATAAACAACCATTATAATAATTGTAGCCCAACAATAATAGAATTTATCTCATTATTTTAATGCACTAGACGTGCATTCGGCACATGTGTTCGGCATCAGCATTCAGTTTCTGACAAAACATGCCAAATATCATGAACGCAACATCCAATTGAAATCACATGTTGAGGGGCCTCTATAAAGCGCCCCTCCAGAAGCAGTTTGACTTCAGCCCCTAGGGGCGCCACAAACACAATCTGTCGTGCAAAAAACACAAAATAAAAGATCGCCCTAGCCTAAAGCTTCCTTGTGTCCTGACGGCTGTACCCCATGACTGACACAGCCCTGGATAGGCAACCCAGCCTGGTGGAGATCTGCGCTCAGAGGAGCACACTTTTATTAGTAACGTCAACTCCATAGACAAATAAAAAATACCAAAATACCAAAATCAAGGCGCTGCATTTTTACGTATAGAACACTTAAAGCTTAATTGTGCTTGAGCTTCATGAAGAAGATATACATACCATCATATAGGTATGCATGTGTGTGCTTGCATCCGTCTGTGTCTGCCCGTGAGTTTGTTTGATTTATGATTGTGAAAGATGCGCACTTGCTAGCAATTATGAACACACCACTTTATCACAGAATACACACGGACACAATTAAAACAAAAACACACACATGTACTAGCTTAGCCAGACTGAAAGACCTCCATACGAGACTGGCACTCATGCCATGTCTTGTCCTGAAATGACACAGGACCGTAAGCTGTTTAGATCAATCCTCAGGGGACACTTTTCCTCGATGAATCATCATGGTAGTATCAACCCCCCAGACATCTTTACAAAATTATTCTTTACACAATAAAAGCCTCTGTGTTAAAGGGGAATTCCAGGCGAGTGCTTTTCTTACGGTAATATATGATGTTAAGAGAAGAAAAAGAAAAAAGTTAATTTCTAGCAAGTTAGCTTTGACCAGAAGGGGTGGGATTTAACGGCAGTTCGCCTCACTCCGTCGACACATCTCCGCCATTATGAAGGACATACTGTATTTAAACAAGAAAAAGGAATCGGCGAGCGACACAAATAAGCAATTTAGTGTAAAATCCCACTGCTCGCTGTCGGCACTGCCGAGGACTAAAAAAAGATTACCTGATTGTTCTGGGATATCATAACATCAGATTAACATGGTAAGATGGCTAGTCCGTTATTCCCCTTTAATTTATCCATTTATAACTCATAAATGGAGAGTCCATTTGGTTACACTTGTACTGTATACTCTCTCTGAGTCAAATTAACACTAAAGCCTTGTCCATACTTTGACCGAAACCGAAGAATTCGGTCAAAAGGTACTTTTCGACCATAAAATGATGTCCATCGCGACTTCTGTAAAGCATTATACTGATTGAGAGTTCGGAAATTTGCACGTCGGAAAACACAACTCACCGAACATTTGGGAGATACTATGGACAGGCCTTAAGGATGCCAAGTCCTCTGTCTCTGATATTCTGTCTGCCAGGCAGCAGCAGCTAATGAGGACTTGGGAAGGGCGGTTAGCATTCGATTTCTGAGGTAATACTTTGGGCAGTAAATCTTCCCACTCGCAGCCGGAGGGGCGCGTATGCTGTAACAGAAGCTCATCATTCCCCTACTCAATACATTTTAAGACACGTTTCCAACTTGCATCAACCAAGTTAACCTTTTTGCACTGTCCCTCTACCAGACATGGTTGTATGTGTCAGATGTTTTAATCCATTTAGGCCTAGAATTATTGAATGCTTTAGCTATAGAAAAATAGCAGATATACAAGCTCACAGTGCGGCACCGAGTGCCGCGCTGCAAGCTTGTAGATCTGCTATTTTTGAAAAAGTCGTGAAAATGTGTGCAAATCTTTGAATATATGCATTTTTAGAGCGAACGTTTGTAACTCAAATTTTGCTTCTGGGTGGTCCCTGGAACAAAATATTTTGAGATGGGGGTCCGTGGCCAAATACATATCATTTTGGAGGTCCTTCACATGAAAAGGTTTGAGAAGCACTGACAGTAGTCTCTCAAGAACAGACTAACTGAGCTCCAGTTAAGTGAAAAGGACCTTTTCTTTGACGACGGCCAGCCAGATTGCTGACATAGAAACATAGGTTTTTCAAAAAACCTTAGAAGGATTCAAAAGAGACTTATAGAATCGGGTCAAAATTCAAATTTTCACGACTTTTCAAAAATAGCAGATCTACAAGCTCGCAGTGAGCTTGTATATCTGCTATTTTTCAATAGTTAAAACATAAAATAATAATAAACAATGTGTACCCGTTATCACAAGGAGGAGTGAGAGAGGGCATAAGATGCAGAGAGAGAACAGGCGGACAGACAGGAACAGAACAGGGAGAGAACAGACGTATGTGCCTGACCTCGTGGTCCATAGGTGAGTCTGTAGCCCTGGAAGGGAGATGACGGTCGGTCCCAGGCCACGGACAGGGAGAAGAAGTCTGATTGCACCAGACGCAGGCTGGACACCCCTGGCAGGGATCCTGACAGGGTGGATTGTGAAGGCAGAGAGAGAAAGAGAGAAGGCGAAAAGGGAGGGTTTGAAGTGAATATTATATCGCTTACTGTTGATTGCTCTGTGTTGCTAATTTGAAGTGAGAGTTCATAGCATGGCCCTGAGACTCAGTGGCTGACATGGGCAACTGGCGGCCAGGGGGCCACATGATGCCCCCACCTTCACTTTATTTCAGCTGTTACAATTCCAAACGTGCAAACATGACCCAGTCTATATTAGTCTTTTTTATGTCCAATGTATTTGTATTTAAGTTCATAAAGTTAACATAAGTAAAACTAAATGCATTGGAAATTAAATCAAAATGTTACATTTCAGGATTTAAATTCAAAAATAACAAAAGATAATTCAGGATTCCAATTCAAAAGTAGCAAAAATAGCAGATCTCAAAACGTGTCGCGCTGTGACACGTTTTGAGCTTGTAGATCGGCTATTTTTGCTACTCTTACTGGGGATAAGAGGCTTTTGCTCGTCAGTAACAATATGCTAAGGGATGTGGCCCTCTGGAGTGAGTGTGGAAATATAGTGGCCCTCTCTATCATCAAAGTTGCTCACCCCTGGCTTAGGATGAGGGAAGAGAGGTAGAGAAGTCATAGATGCCACTGCCAGTCCAGTGGCCCCCGTTGTTTTATTGCTGTGTGAAATGTAAACGTATTTTTTCTCATACCAATAAAGCTCCTTTGACTTTTTGAATTGAATTTAATTGAAATTGAAAATTGAAAGAGATAATGTTGTTGGCTTTTAACTAGCTCTGTAGAGAAGAATGTGTGATTGTTTTGCTTTAGCCAAATATGAATGGACAGTCAAGGTAGAGCAAGTTAGTTTGTCTTGTGTGTGTCTTGGTGTAGGACGTACTGTATGTATTTGTGTATGACTGTTACAGGGCTGTAAATAAATGTTTTCTAATATTATCTTTCAACATCGTATCTGAGTCAAGGTTTGCTGTTCTTTGAGAGTTTCAATTCCACTAGACTTTTAGACTGGAGTCCATAAATGAAGTTAGGATTTCCACGTCAGGTTTCAGAGGATGACTGGTTCTGAAATAATGGTTGTTGTCTTTCGGTATTTTGGCAGCGTAATTAAAAAAGACTTCTTAGCTTTCCCACACTCCTTCTCTTGGGACTCACTAGTGCGTTGCTTGGCAGAGACGGAGTCCCCAACGCTGTTGGGGTACTGGGCGATGACAGTCACCAGGTAGTCGGTGCCGGACCTCAGCTCCCGCGCCGTGAAGGTTCTCTGTCCAGCATTTACCGTCTCCTGAGAGAGAATGGAGAGGGAACGAGGATCATTAGAGACTTTAAACAGCTGCCTCTGCCATAAGACGGGCATCCCTGTCAAAGCACAGCAACATGTTTTTGCAGTGTTAATGACTTGCCAGCCAGCACCCACAGATGGGAATTTCGCTCATCTCTGCCAAAGTTTAATGTCTAGAGTAGCAACATCGTGTGAAGATCCGCCCACTAAGCAAGTTCATACTCAGCCTACAGCGTTCCCTCGGCCTGAGAATATCGCCCCCATCACTCCAGTTTATAGTTAAGAATCTAGGTCACCGGTCTTCCTGACGTCACCAGTCAAGAACCAACATAATGTCCACCAATTGAATCATCCATGTTCCTATTCCAGCCTAACACACACCTAACTAGTGTGCATTGTACTGTATATCGCATATACAAACTTCCTTATGCTTTATATTTTGATAAATGCAATTTTAAGTGTGTAAATCTTTTGTATGTATTGATACTATTGCTACTCACTGTAATGTCTCAAATTCACATGAGATTTGTGACAGTATGTATGCAAAGACATCTGGCAAATAATTCTGTTTCTGAACTGTGTTTTTCCCCCCTCACCTGGCGTAGCTCTGCTGTGATAGGCTGTCCCAGTCCAGAGAGGGGCGTGTACTGGACCACGTAGCCACTCACAGGGCCCCCAGCAGGACTCCAGCGGAACCTCAGAGATTCAGAGCTCTGGCTTAAGAACTGGATGTTGGCTGGACCAGAAAATGCCTCTATCAGTAAAGGAGACAGGGAAAGGGCTGATGAGAGACGCGACAAGACGGACACAACAGAAATCGACTAGTCATATCGTCGTTGTCGGGTGGAAACCTCGTATGTCCAAGACCGTTCGTTTTGCATTTATCATTTAAAAAATGAACTAAACTAGTGAAAACGGCAGATCTACAAGCACACAACGCCTCGCACCGCGAGGCGTTGTGTGCTTGCAGATCGGCTGTTTTCACTACTTTTGTGCGACAGCCTTGTATGATGAAGCAGGGCTTTACTTGGTGAAAAAACGTACAAATGTGAAACTTGGAGATACAAGGTTTCTGCCCGACAGTGACAATATCATACAAACTCAAAATGTTATTGTGGAAAATGTAGTTTATATGGTGGTGATACCATCGCTGGCATAGGCTCCTCCCACGCTGGAGCACACCCTGGGACCCACGAGAGGAAGTAGGGTGTTTAGCAGCTTGAAGTCCCCAACAAAAGAGGTGAAATCGCTGCTGGGCTCATTGGCTATCTGAGACAACTCCTTCTGGTCTGCACTCTTGATACCTTGATACAAACAGAGACATTAACCCATTTAGGCCTAGAAATGATTGAATGCTTTAACCAGTGAAAAATAGCAGATATACAAGCTCACAGCGCGGCACCGAGTGCCGCGCTGCGAGCTTGCTATTTTTGAAAAAGTAGTGAAAATGTGTGCAAATCTTTGAATATGTGTATTTTTAAAGTGAAGGTTTGTAACTCAAATTTTGCTTCTGGGTGGTCCCTGGAACTAGATATTTTGAGATGGGGTTCCGTGGCCAAATAAATATCATTTTGGGGGTCCTTCACATGAAAACCACTGACCATAGCAGTCTCTCAAGAACAGACTAACTGAGCTCCATTTAAGTGAAAAGGACCTTTTCTTTGACGATGGCTGGCCAGATTGCTGACATAGAAACATAGTAGGTTTTTCAAAAAAATCTTAGAAGGATACAAAAGACACTTATAGAATCGGGTCAAAATTCTAATTTTCACGATTTTTCAAAAATAGCAGATCTACAAGCTCGCAGCGAGCTTGTATATCTGCTATTTTTCAATAGTTAAAGCATAAAATAATAATACACAACATGAAGGTTCCTCTGGTGGTGACACCTACCAACTGCAAAAACTTGCACTCCCTGACTACGTAGCTTCTCTGCCGGCTCCTGTACAGAATCCTGTGACCTCCCGTCTGTGATCAGTATGGCGATCTGGTAGAGGAGTGACAGCGTTCAGAGAAAGAAGACCAAACGCAGGGGAAGAAAATACATTAAATAGGCTCTACCGACATTCGTTCAACGACGATGCCCGCCCTTAAAAGCCCTCTGCATTTTTCTCACTGACTTTTGGGACGTCGCGATTCGACGCAGGGTTGAAGAAGTTGTCGCCGACGTACTTGAGTCCGGCGCCGGTGCGCGTATTCCCACCCTTGTAGTTAAGGTTTTCCACAGCGCTTATGAGCTCTGTACCATTCAGGTAGGTGGTGAAGGTGAACTCAACCCTGGCAGGAGCAAAACATTTTTAGTTTTCTTAGGCAAACCTCATCATCACCTGGAAAAAGGCTACGGCTTTACAGATAAACAAATGTGCACTCTCTTGCGTCACCTGGACGTATCGCTGTATTGCACGGCCCCAAAGCGTATCCCTGATTCACTGACGGAGCCAGCGAAAGGCTTGATGATGCCGGCCATGAATCCCTTCACTTGGACGAAGTTGGCTCTGCCGATACTGGAAGACCCGTCCACCAGAAATACCATGTCTGCAGCTTGCACATTATTACACCTGCCTAAAATACACACACACACACACACACACACACACACACACACACACACACACACACACACACACACACACACACACACACACACACACACACACACACACACACACACACACACACACACAAGGTTGAGAATTCAGGGCTAATAATGTGATGGTGGAGAACCAGTAAGTAATAGTTAACCAGTAAGACTCCCTAATCGGGAGATAAGCGACCGTCAGGTCGCAGCGTGATTTTAGGCCAAAATGTGTAGGAGCAGTCCAAAAATGTGTTTGAAAAAATCAGGCTGGAAATCTGTAGGAGCAGTGTCCAAAAAAGTGTTTGAAAAAATCGGCCTGATGGTGGCACTGTTTGGGACAGATCCATGTTGATGAAATGAGTGTAGACATACTGTGTAGCGATTTGCGTGAATTTAGGGCAAAATCTGTAGGAGTAGTGTCCAAAAATGTGTTTTAAAAAATCGGCCTGAAGGTGGCACTAAATGGGAAAGATCCATGTTGATGACATGAGTGTAGAGCAAGTGTGTACCGATTTGTGTGATTTCAGGGCCAAATCTGTAGGAGTAGTGTCCAAAAATGTGTTTTAAAAAATCAGCCTGAAGGTGGCGTTAAATGGGACAGATCCATGCAAGGAGTGTGTGTGCAAAATTTGGCATGGATCGGGATAACGGTTTGGTCGTTTTTTAGCTTTTTGGCGGGGGTCCCTGGGGGTCCCTGGAGCTGCGGGGGTCCCTGGAAGGGTGGAGGTTGTGGATTGGCAGACAAGGAGTGTGTGTGGAAAAGCAGAGCAATGCGGTTAGCAGGTGATGTTGGGCGTTATTTGGTAGTTTTTTAGCTTTTTGGCGGGGGTCCCTGGAGCTGCGGGGGTCCCTGGAAGGGTGGAGGTTGTGGATTGGCAGACAAGGAGTGTGTGTGGGAAATTTCACATGGATAGGGGCAACGATGGCGGAGATATGAGTAGGGCAAAAGTGTGACGTGACGTGACGCGACAGACAGAAGGACGGACAGACGGACGGACAGACAGCCGGTGGAGGTTTTGGTAGTCAGTGCGACCTGACGGTCGCAATGAAGCAGGCGTCTTTACCCTGAGCCTCTGTGTGTCTCACTGAAGACAGCAGGACAGCTACAGGGAACGCCCAGCTCCACATCTTCACAACCTGGGTAGAAACACAAGAGCAGTTGAAGCTGGTTATCATCTTCAGACCACCTTTTCACAGTTTAAACTATTCTCATTTCGTTTCAAAAAACAAGTATTCACAGCATACGGTAATGAGTTCAGCTCAGCGGCCTTGTGGTCCGAGTGTCTCCACTGAAACCGGGAGGTCGGGGACGGAGTCATACCAAAGACTAAAACTGGGACCCAATGCCTCCCTGCTTGGTACTCAGCATCAAGGGTTGGATTGGGGTCCTTGCGACATACTAGCGTCATGTCCAGGGCGTGTACTTGTACACCGAGCTGCCTCGCGCTACCGGAACCAAGATAGGCTCCTGCCTAATGGGCCTCATGACTCAGCAAGGTTTACTTCTACATACAGTAATGAGTGACCAAGATTCAAATATAAATAAAACAATAATAAACTAGAAATGCACTCTGTCAAGGTGCCAAATTGCACCTTGCGCACACGTAGGCCATGTATGGCCTACGCCATGTATGGCCTACTTGTGCGCAAGCAGAGCGACACAGACATACAAACTGTACATACCCAGCCGATTGCAGTACTTGCGCGCTCTGCTTGCGCAAGTAATAAAAGTTAATGTATTGACTCCTGGATATCTGTAGCGACGGGGCGACGTTACTAAATCTAATTAATATTCGAACACAGTTCTGCATAAGCATTTTTAGCCGCAAATTGCAGCACTAGATTTTTTTTAAATCGGTTGAATCTAGGGTTGCAATACCTCCCATAGGCAGCCGATGCATCAAAACTGTTTTTTGCTATGTGATTGTATTAAACGACATCAAACTCACCAATATTGGGGCTGTATGGAAAGCTTTAAGTATCCTCTTTCTATCTGCAAAGTGTTTGTTTCAGAAAAACCTAGCGTAGACATGTTATGAGTTATATCTGTCAATAAATCCAAGCAGACATGTTTTTTTCTAAGTGTTGAAGTGTTGAACTTCGGAAGCGCTCGTCTGCTATAACGCCATGTCTCGCTGTCTCCTGCATTAGGCTATGTGACATAGAACCAGCTGGTACACAGGACCGCTGAGTGACTTCCCACGAGCAAATCCCAACTCCAGCACTTATAAAAAAGAATCACCTGAACTTAATTTCTTGATAGAAAGTAGCTCATAACATGTCTACGGTAGATTTTTATTAAACAAACACTTTGCACATAGAAAGCTGATACCCCAAGCTTTCCATACAGCCCCAATATTGGTGAGTTTGATGTCGTTTTAATACAATCAGATAGCAAAAAACTGTTTTCATGCATTGGCCTATGGGAGGTATTGCAACCCTAGATTCAACCGATTAAAAGAAATCTAGTGTTGCAATTTGCGGCTTAAGTATTGTAATGGTTAAAGAAAGACACAGATTGTAACAAAGGCATTTATTGAAGTTCGGGGGGGGGGGGGGGGATGCAGGATGTTTGGTGTTGCTGAACTGTCTGTAGATTTCACTCTGAATGTGTAGACTTGCCACCGGTCCCATTATACACCTACAAATGAACAGATAAAGCACATTAGTTCTGGGAGTCAACAGTGGTAGTATGTTGTATACTAGAATGGCAAGATGTGTGAAGGTAATGTAAAACCAGTGGTGTAAAGTAACTAAGTAGATTTACTTAAGTAATGTACTTAAGTACACTTTTGAGCTATGTGTACTTTACTTCTGTGTTTCCAATTTCAAATACTTTTACTACACTACATCTCAGATTCAAATTTTGTACTTTTACTCCACTACATTTATTTGAGAACTTTATTTACTAGTTACTTTGCAGATATAAAGTAAAAATCGGAGTATTTTATCCACCACTTAGTAAAGCTGTGATGTGTAAACTTACATTTGTCTGTTCTCCTCCTCCCAGGGTGGTGTTCGGGCAAAAGAGTTCCCTCTGGGAACATTCACCCTATGTATTAGTCCTGGGAGGGTGAAGCCAAGTGGGAAGTGGATAGAGGGGAGATTGAGAATGATTCTAATGCATTTAATAAAGTATTTGTGGGTGTACATATTTAGTGGGCATAGTGGTAACTGGAAATATGAATTAAAGGAGCTTATACATGTGCTAGTGTTTTAGGTAAATGTGTATTGTGTTTTATAAGGGGGGGAATATATTGGGAGGACACCTGGAAAATGGTATGGGCCAGTCAGGTGATAAGGGACCCACCATATAAAAAGGAGTCAGTCTGTGTATTTGAGATGAGATGACAGGTTGAAGATGAGACTGTCGAAAGAAGTTGGAAAAGTTTGTAAAAAAGAAAAACATGATTGAAGGTCGATCGCCACAGGACTGGACTCCATTGATTTGCTACCTACAGTAGAAGCTCTGCAATCTTCCAATGTCCGAGTTTCATCCCTACAGGTACAGTCTGTCTCTGTGCATAACTGTTAGTCTCAATGTTTCATTGGCTTGGCAGACACACATTAAAGGGATATTTCACTTTCAAAAACACTTTGGGTCATTTTTATCATCTACTCAGGCTTTAGGGAACACCCGGGACAGTTTTTAAGTTGCTCGATTCAGTATTTAGATATTCATTTTATCAGACACGCCCCTTTCCTATACAAACCGTGTCTTTTCAATTACTTTTTTCATTTATTTTATTACATTTTTCATTGTATATTGTAAAGAATTATCAAAAGTAATTGAAAACGAGACAAGAACCAAGGACGGGTGTTTTCGATGAATCCATCATGGTTAAAATGTAGTAATGAATATCAAATATCTAAATACTGAACACTAGAGCAACTTAAAAGCTGTTCCAGGTGTTCCCAAAAGCCTGATTAGACGATAAAATGACCAAAAGTATTTTTGAAAGTGAAAGCTTAAGCTATGAAAAAATGTACCAGAACACGAAACGGGCATTGCCACCCTCTGAAACAGTTATGCAGAGAGCCTATATGTGAATCTGTTATAACATATTTGTTTAGTTTCCACATGGACATGTCATGATCACTCGCCAGGTGCCGCTGTCCTGACAAACTACTGTTAAGAGTCCTAGAAATGTGGTCCTGAAACCGCAGCCTCCGTGACTGCAGGATTCCTCCAGTCTGTGTTGGCAGGTATCTGGTGGGTGGAGTAGACAGACATGGACTAAATTGGGAACAGGGGGCCTTGGCCATTCCCAAGGCTTTATAATCTCATGACTAATCAGTCTCTCTCTCTCTCTCTCTCTCTCTCTCTCTCTCTCTCTCTCTCTCTCTCTCTCTCTCTCTCTCTCGTCTGGTTTGCATTTTTGGGACTTACTTGACACCACTGCACCACATCATCAGATCCGCACATGCACTCACTTAAACCACGGACTTTACCGATTTCCATAATCCATAAGCTTTTATTCGGTTACATGTCCTAAATGTTTCAGCATGTTAAGAATATTTACATGAACCTAGGCACTATTCTGGGGGCGGACATTTGGTGGTAACAACGTGAGTTTACAGACTAGCTATTTTCGTGAAGAGATTTATAGAGGGTAAAAAAGGAATAGACCAAGTGTAGACCCCTGAGGGACCCCGGTCAAACAATAATAAACTAGAAATGCACTCTGTCAAGGTGCCAAATTGCACCTTGCGCACAAGTAGGCCATGTATGGCCTACGTGTGCACAAGTAGAGCGCGCCATGAGGTGCGCTCATCACTGGCATCACCACTTCAAAAAAATGATGACATTGCCAGAGATGCAAAGAGGGGCCCCGGTCAAATAAGAATAGGGTCAAAGAACAAAGACAACCAGACAATTAACCTATAGATTGTAATTCCTTGTTACTAGGGATGTAAGGATACAGAAGTCACCATACTATAATATCAAGATAATAACTCCACAACACCGATTATTTATCAATAATCAATACTCCACTGCTGTTCAAACAAAACAATTACATTTTCAGCCTGAATAAGGAAGATGCTGTCACAGGCCCACGATAGCGTTGAGAGGCTCAGGCCCACAATATTGAGACTTTTTTTTATTATCACAATCTCACCATAACAAAATATTGTTACATCCTTACTTATTATATTAAGGGTCTTTTCATCCTTACCACCAAAAGAACAATATCCTTATGGTCAAGAATTCAGAATGAATCTGTGACCATGCAGGAATCTGACTTCCAATAACAATCTCAGCAAATAACCAAACATTTCCTGAATAGATCATACAAAAACACTACTATATCTACAGCTCAAAGTAAGGCAGCTTCAAATATCAACAACTAATATACCTCACGTAAAATGCTGTCTGTGTTTTAGTAAACAGTCTCAACAGATTAGACAAATCATCAGATCAAATTGGTATATCCTCAGGGGTGATCCATCTTTTGTTATCTACAGTACAATCATTGCTCTTCTACAACAGAAATAAATTATAGAACTCAAGGCTATTAGGCTTATAGATGTAAACATGTAATCAATTGCAACTCCACATTACCTGCACATGCAGGTGTTTCAATATAGCACACAAAAAAGGGATTTTTGAAAGACAGAATGGCCACAAGAACTAACAATCCAGATTACGACATGGCATGCCATTTCCAGAGCTATAGATTTCCATATGAATAGATTTCAGACATTTTAGCGTAATTAGGTTATTTGTTTAGAAATAAGAGGGCCCGGACGGCTGGCGTAGCCGTCTGGGCACCTATCGGCAGGTCGCAGTTTCGAGTCCCGACTCCCAATCCCGACAACCTTTGCTGCGTGTCACCCACCCCCCCCCCCCCCCATCTCTCTCCTCATTTCCTGTCAGTATACTGTATGTATACGATACCTGTCAATAAAAGCAGAAAAATACCCCAACATATCTTTTAAATAAAGAGTCATAACATTTGAATCGTAATGTCATCAAATCCACCTTCCTTTCAGGTTAATTTGGATACTTTCGTAACAGAAAGAAAATCACTTGGGGCGAGGTAAGATAAATACAGGTGGTGGTGTGGTATCAAAGGAATGTTTTGTTTTTTCCAGTCCAAATGATTGGACGTAGACAGCAGTGTGTAAGGGAGTGGTTTCATGATTCTCCAAACTCTATTACTCAGTGGAGTCAAAAGTTATGTATGGCACTGTTCACAATGAGCAGGATGACGATAGGATAATTACGTGAATGTCTAGCCTAGTTCCAGACCCTGAATCGCTAGCCACACCCCTTTACATTTTTTGTTTCGGCGATTCAGGGGTCTAGAATTGCTCTCATTTAAGAGGCCTGCCTCGTTCGAAAATCCGTACGGCGAATCAGCGTCGTGAATCAGCGTCTTGTGATCAGCGTGGGTGGGGGTTTCCCAGAACTCATGTGCGTTTCCAAGTAAACCAACGCCGCCACCGTACCGTACCGCGCATCGCGTCGTGGTAAAATGCTGTAAATTGCGGTAAAATGCGATCGTATCGATCTCGCTATGAAACACCAGTAACAGGCATGTTATGTTGTGTTTGATTACTAGTTCGTAGTGCTCCTATTCTGCCTGTTTCTTTGGTTAGCAAGTAGCACTAGCAAGCAACAGGCTAGCCACTAGCCAGCCACACATAACAACACTACATCATGTGTTGGTCAGAAGGTGAACCAATCGCAGAAGACTGCCTCTTTGGCAACGCCCATCCCAGCAATCGCCCTGGGGGGGAGCAACCTCATACTGAATAATGGAGTGAAACGAAATGTCAATTCAGGCTGAGTGTCAGGCTAGTGAATGTCCACACTGATGAAAGATACGTTTTGTAAACAGTAGCACCAAACACATGCTGCGCAGTCCCAGCTGTGTGAGCCTGTGTCAGAGCCAGGGAGAGCAATCGAGAGCAAGCGAGTGCAAAACAGGGAGAGGGAGATCCTTGAGTGAGTGGGACCCAGAGCCTTGTATTAGAGAGTTCTGCCAATGCAGGGTCAGAAACAGTGCCGGTCACGTGGTTCATGTAACTAAAAATGTCACTTTTCCCTCATAGACTCCAATGCATTCTGTAAACTTCCGGTTCGCACTTTGTCACTATTCGCCAATAGATGTGTATGTAGAAGACCTGGCCCCATGAAGTGAACGGAGTTGGGGCGACTCTCCAATAGAGGGCTCTGGTGGAACCTACTTCATCCCAGGCAGCAGACTGTTTATCACTTATCCAATCTACAAATATTGTTCTTCACATTTCTGCACATTTTCCCTGACAAAAGTATGTGTCTGTACTGGCATTTGTAACACATTTGACTGCACTTTGACTGTTTTTAAGTGGAGTCAGCCACTTCTAATCTACATGTGACCAGTATTTGCATGAGCACGGCATCAACAGCTGCAGCTGATTGCAACACAAAGATGCAACCAATTACACTAATTAACACAAACAGGAGGCAGCAGAGCGCAACACATGCAGCAGTTATAAACACATGCACCATCTGAATACCAGCACACACATCAAATAAAGTAGTACAGTCTGAATACCAGTGCCCCGCCCACAAATCAAATAGAGTAGTACCACCTTACAGTGCCCACACACACACATCATGGAGTAGTAGCCTACCATCTAATACCAGCACCCACATATCAAATAGAGTTGTACTGTCTGAATACCAGTCCAGCGCCCACACATCAAACAGAGTAGTAGCATCTGAATACCAGCACGCGCACATCAAAATGAGTAGTACCGTTCTATTAACACCTGGAGTGCCTAACACGTTCCCAGTATAATAGGCCAATTTGAGAAGAGTGCCGTGTTTTCTTTGGCCTTTCACAGAAATTGCATGCTGCGTTCATAATTTGAGGCATTGTTTTAAAAATGGACCAAACCTGCAAACCTTGGCCAATGTTAGCCAATTAGGATGGAATATGAAATATTGGATGGATCCGTCTTGATCACATAACTATAGAGACACCATGTACCAAATCGATTTGCGTGATCTTTGGACAGAATCTGAAGGAGCAATAATCAAGAAAATGTTTTACAAAAGTCGGCCTCCAAAATGTCCATATCACCCTAGTATAAAAAGCAGATGTGAAAAATGCAGGGCAGAGTTTCCTTAGTCCCATTTTTTCCTCTGCCTCGTCCTAGTGGGAATGTGTGTGCAAAACTTCACAGAAATTGCACGCTGCGTTCATGATTTGAGGCATTTTAATCAAAACTGAGCAATCTGCAAACCAATCATGATGTTTGGACAAAATCTGTAGGAGTGATATAAAAGGAATGCCTCATGGTGGCGCTATAAGAGGCCCGATCTGAAAAATAGGGGGAAGGGGCGCCTGCTGGCCTGGCGGTCCAGGCGCATACCACATAGGCTCTGATGCCTGACAGCGTGTCGCGGGTTCGAGTCCCATTCTCGACAACCTTTGCTGTGGGTCACTCCCCATCTCTCTCACCATTTCCTGTCCGTCTACTGTCCTCTCAATAAAGGCATAAAAGATCCCAAAAACAAATCTTTAAAAAAATATATGTATAGTTTGGTGGCAGAGGTTCTGAATTGGCATCCAGGGAGTGTGTGCACAGTTTGTCAGCGATCAGGCCAACACTGCCGGAGATAAGCTGTACGCAGACAGATGGACACATGGACGGACATAACTAAGGGCCAGTGACCATCTCGTACGGCCTGTGAGTCTGTGACATCAGTCATCTACGATGTATAGAGCAGGGGTCTTCAATGTTTTCAGACCAAGGACCCCTTAGCTGAGAGAGAAATGAAGCAGGGACCCCCAGATTCCATATAGTTTCATCGTTTGACAGCACAATCATTGAATCACAGTGCATTTTGGATTCATGTCAATTTGTGTTGACAACCACTTGAAGCATCAATACTTAATAAACTTGACCTTTCACTCTGTACTTAGTGCTCTTTTTCCCCCTCTACACCAAACCTCTTTGCCGAAAATAGCCGAGCTTGTAGATCTGCTATTTTTGGCTAAAGTTCTCAGAATATGGACACTAGGGTTCAAGTGGTTAATATAAAAAAGGAGGAAAAAAAGGTTTCTATTACACAAAGATTTGGAGGACTCCCTGTAGTAACTCTGAGGACCCCCTAGGGGTCCCGGACCCCCTGTTGAAGACCCCTGGTATAGAGTATGACTCCAAATGTGGGCAAGGTTTCAGCACGATCCGACCACCATTGTGGAGGTGCTAGGTTGGCCTGCTGCCAAGTGTGCAAAAGAAAGTTCCACCAGTTTGCAAGATTAACTCCAGAAACACATGCATGCCACACACGCAAGCACACACACCCTGACCCTACACACACACACACACACCTGTAGAGCCTTGGCATACTGTACCCTGTTTTGACATGCTTGTTAGCAGCAAGTCACTGTGAGTTTGCCGTATCAAACATCTGTTGCTAATATTCTCAGCGGGTTCAAGTACAACAATTCTGAAAGGTCCAAAACCACTGATCAATCAGCAGAGACTTCACTTGATTAGTAAAAAAATAAATAAATATGCTGAAATCATCACACACCACTAATCTTTGAACCACACTAACGCTGAATCTCCACAAGCCCAGCCTACTTGATACAGTAGTCTACAGCAGGGGTTTTCAAAGTGGGTGATGGGGCACCCTGGGGTGCCCCGAGATCTATCTAGAATATTTGGAATTTATTTGAACACTTAAACAAATATTTGGTATCATTTTAAACTTGAAGTACAGTTATTTTCAGTAAGTTTTGACCGAAATGGTAATTATCTCAATGTTTTCCTCGCAACATAATCCCTAAAATATGCCATGATTAATATAAGGTACTGGGAGTGAAAATGATGAATGTCATGTACAGGGGTTGACACTAAGGTCTCAGAGGCACTTGCCCATCGGGCAAGTACAGGTCATGTTCTACTTGCCCAAAGGTCATGCCCACTTGCCCGAAAAGTAAATCGTCCATTATAAAATGATAGGTACGTTTTTAATTACCGTTCAATTTAACACTTATTTCTTTACTTTCTGGGGCTGTGCGATAAAATGTCACACCTCAATACCTCCAAATCCAAAATACTTTAGCTATGATTGAATATGTCTATGGTTTCACACTTGTTATTTTATATTTTTACATGTAGCAACAGTAAAAACAGCACATTATAGGTAAATAGTGCTCTTATTTTACATTCCACAGACCAGAAGACACAGCACACTGGCCACGTTCAGGTGTTTAGACAGATATCTCGTGTTGTGTTTATAGACATTTGTGTCCCCTCTCAAATGAGCACTTGCCCTGTCGGGCAACCTGAAAGCCAACTTCACCTGCCCTGACGTTTTATTTACCTGCCGAGGGCAGGTGGGCAAGCCTTAGTGTCAATGCCTGCATGTAGGTAATATTATAATATAATGTGGGGTGCCTCGGATGAAAAATATATTTATAGGGGTGCTCTGAGCCAAAAAAGTTTGGGAACGCCTGGTCTACAGAACTGTAAATGCAAATGAAGACATTTCCTATAGTGATGGTACATCTTTCCTCTTTTGAGTTGCATCAGCACTGGCACATACAGTACGTCTCCCAGTGCAACTTCCATGCCTTTTTCGGAATAAATGATGTGCAGCAGCAGCAGCAGAGGAGCTCCATCAAATACTTTACAGATGCTAAACCAAGAGCAGCAACCCCCTGATCTGCTGCAATCCTATACATAAAAATGCAGAGGTAGCCTATAGCAAATGGTTAAGTAACCCCAGAGGCGGGAACACAAGGAACAATTTAACTTTACCATATCAAACATCTACTATACATTAGGGTGAGGCTGATGTGGCAGGATGACAGGAGACAGGAATGATTTACTGGCACCAAGTACGTCTGTATCGGAAATCAACTTCATCTGGAGGTCGTGGATGTTTTGCCCTGCGTGGCACCACTGGAATAACAACCGTGGGCCAAACCAGACTGACTGTCACACAATGTGCCTCGCTCAGATCTCCCCTAGCATGAGGGAGAGTTAAGTGGCGTGCGTCACACGCACAGTCGCGCGCACAGCACACACACACACACACACACACACACACACACACACACACACACACACACACACACACACACACACACACACACACAAGTGGTGGAAAAAGTACTCAAATGTTTTACTTAGGTAAAAGTATCAATACTACAGTATAGAAATACTCTGTAAGGGTGCCCTCACACCAAAATACCTATGAGAGTGGAATCTGCGTTCCGCCAATGCATTTCAATGAGAAGGGAGCGTTTTTTGCAGAAATCCTCTGCTGGCATGAAACTGCTTCACTCTCATTGAAATGCATTGGCGGAACGCGGATTCCACTCTCATAGGTACTTTGGTGTGAGGGCACCCTTACAAGTCAAAGTCCAGAATCCTAAATGCACTTGCGTAAAAGTACAAAAGTATTGGCATCAAAATGTACTTAAGGAACCAAAAGTAAAAGTATCATTCTGCAGAATGTTCCATTTCAAGTTTTCAAATGTATGAAAAGCTTTTGAAGATAGCTGATCTACAAGCATTGCGACGCATTGTGAGCTTGTAGATCGCCTATTTTCAAATGGATAAACACACACACACACACACACACACACACACACACACACACACACACACACACACACACACACACACACACACACACACACACACACACAGCTGTGATGCATAAGAGGCTGCGTGAGTGAGACGACCTCTACTCCTACCGATAGTATAGAGACCTCAAGTTCCTCTATAAGATTACTTGAGTCATATCCATGTGAAATGTACTCTTCTGTAGTTTAATGCCAGCATTTAGGGACTTTAATGACGTGCATTATAGCAACAGCTGACACGAGGAAGTCGGCCTGGTCTAATTTAAATTTGTCTGAGGAAAACAACTGGCATCCACTTCAGACATTTCCAAATGACAGAAAGTCCTAATTAGCATTTCAAATGTTTGTCCCCGTGGTGTAATTTCAGAACCCACAAGCCGTTATTGTCCCCAAACATGCATCGCACGTCACCAGACTTAATGCATGCCAAATGTACTGTAGCGACCTTTTCCCCTCTCCTCACAGCTGGAGGCAGAGTGAAATGTCCATAGTTAAAAACATCCACACCTATAAAATTAAAATTATGTGCAATTATGAGTACCAGGCAAGTGAAACCACTTAACTTTAAAGTTATTTTTTGTCCGCTTCCTGTGTGGCATCTTTGGTACCGAGCTTCCTTTCTGGTGAATTTATTCAGGCCAGGTGTTGAGGCCTCAGCCTACCCGCAGCATATTTAGATATGTCTAAGTTGTTACGAAAAGGCTCGTTTAAAGATGGTAATTGAAAGGCATTAATGTCTTAATTGCCATTAAAAAGACCAGCCAGCTGAAAACTAAAAGTAGCAACGCTACAGTAAATGCTGAAAGCGTTTATTCAGAATGGACATAAAAGTGGCTTTCTCCTCCCTGCCGTAATATCCAACAGAACAGACACATAAACACATAGTCTATCTCTCTCTCTCTCTCTCTCTCTCTCTCTCTCTCTGTCACACGCATACAAACACATGAAAGCACCAATTCAAGGGTGCTCGAGTGGTGCAGCGGTAAAGTGCCACCACCACCACAGAGGTTGTGGGTTCAAATCCATACATCCGGCTTTGTTGATGATATATACATTCCAAGATATATATACAAACACAATTGGCCCATGTTAGGGCAAGGGAAGCCAGGCGGGGAGGGTGATATCACTGCACGTGTGGGGCGGCAGAGGTTCAGGGGTAGAGTAGCCAGTAGAGCTCCCCCAGATTTAGTGTCGAAGTGTCCTTGAGCAAGACTCTGAACCCCTAATTGCTCCCGATGCGCTGGTTGGTGTCTTGCTTGGCTTCCTCCGCCATCGGTGTAGGAATGTGTGTGTGACTGGTTGAATGTAAAGCACAAGCTATGTAAAGCGCTTTGGATAAAAGCGCTATATAAATGCCATTTTATCACATAATCCCTGCTGGTGCATACCACATGGGCGCAACTCTCTGATCTTGCAGTACAGTACATCTCCCGATACTCTGCATTAACATTTCCTCTCTCTCTCTCTATTGTGCAAAGTCTAAAAACGCCCCCAATACTTCTATGTCATATGTTGGGCATTATTTAGCCTTTACTGGCAGCACAGTCGAGTGAGACAGGAAATGCGGAGAGTAGGGTGATGAACCCGATGACATTCAGAGGTACAGTATATTGAAGGCTGAAGGTTGAAAGTCAGTCTCGTAAAATATATACAGTACAATATAAAGAGCAGGCTGTGAAGACTCTAATGTAGAAGTAAATGTACCTCTTAAAACAAATGTCCATGTTATTAAAGGAAAGTGCAATCTTCGCACCTCCCCCAATAGATCTTTACAGTCGGCGCATTCCAAGAGTGGCCTCTCTCCACACCTGGAACTTTAAAACTTTAAAAGGATGACGGAATTGGCTTATAGGTATGGCCACGCCCACCCAACGGCCCACCTGGGTAATGTACATAACTCATAGGTTAAAAACAGCAGCCGTGACCGGTACCCTCTTCCAGAATCAATCAGCAAGAAGTTAAAGAAGACTGTACTTAAGAACAGCTATTTGCGCAAATTGCCTTTCGAGGAGCCTTGAGGAAAGTGAAAGTGCGAGAGAGCACGAGGGAGCAGCCCCTCTACCCTTTGCGGGGACTTGTACTCGAGCTGAACTCAGTACTTTACTGAGGGAGCACAGCCCGGGCAGAATACCAGAGCCGTGGGTTTTGGTGGAGAGATGCCATTCTCCCAGGGGGGGCGGTGGGCCTGTGTGTTAACCGCGCTGTGACAGAGGGGCAGATTGTATAAGGGCCAGGCTTCCCCCAGCATGCCATCAGCTCAGGGACAAGCAGGAACGTGGGGGGACAGGGGGCATGGAGGGTATAAGAGGGGATGAAGGAGGGTGGGGTTGTCACAGTGAATTATCGAACACGGGTCTTGGATTCAGCAGAAGCAGCTCTGTGCTTCAGGTGCATTATAGCCGGCGGAGGGGGGACAAAACAACAGCGCTCTGGGGGTGTCAGAAACAATATCACATAATATCGCCAAGTCACCTCTGACCTCTGGCCCACAGGGCAAGTAAACTCACCTCTCTCACCCCAGCATGGACCACAGCATCACTTAGTTTTCTCATCCAAACCAAACAAATAAGGGACTAAATGTTTTTGCATTAGTATTTTGAAATCTTCCAAGCCCCCACATTGGGACGTGTGCCAAATGAAACATCAGGGTTATCAGAAGATGTGCAATATCTTGTTAAATTAAAGACATTGCACAAGAGCTTACTAAATGATAATAATAACAATAAACCATTTAAATAATTGTTTCCTTCCTCTGAATTTCCCTGACTCATAGGAAACAAATGAATCACCCTCTGCTCATTCCAAAGACATGAAAAGAGAAGAAATAAAAGGCCTTTAGACTAGAGTCACCTGGCTCAAAAGCTCATGGCCTGAGGCTGAAACCCTTTTAATACAAAAGCCCAAAAAGCTGTCATTTGAGCTATCAAACACGACACGCCAACAATAACTGTATAAACATGGAAATTAAATTAAATGTCATAACGACTACGACGAGGATCACTTCAAAGCTGTCTCTCAACAAAAAGCAGAGCCTGTCTCACATCAAACACACAGTAACCAGCAGCAGACCATTACATGGATTAAACAGTTGGAGGCAGTCCAGGGTCCTCCCCACACATAATAGCAAAGCATGGCTGGAATGAGAAAGGGGCGTTCAGCTGAGCGCATATCTCCACCAGGCCGGAATACCATCACATTGCTGGATAGAAAATGTTACAGGCACTGGAGAGTCATTCCCACATTGCCCTCCTAGGATGTATGTAAAGCCCCTTTTCGACTGCAGCTTTAGCACCACACCACACCACACTACACCGCACCACATAAAAATATCGACATTTTCCATTACACAAAAGTACCTCTACCGGTAAGAAAAAAATTGACCCTTTTAACTGTGATTATGATACAATATAAATTAGTATTACAACTATCCTAAATTATAATACACTGTATATAATGGATTAGAACTGTGATTATAATACACTATAAAGTATGAATGTATTACTATGATAATTATAATACACTATAATAGATTATAATAGTGGTTATAACACAATAGAATCTATTATCATGTATTACAATTATATCCTGGTGGTCTAAATGAAAAGTCAGTGAGTGATCAGTCATTATTAAGTGTTTGGCCCTGTTTGGCCTAGCTCAGACCTACTCTAGATTGGATACTTTTTAGTACCACGTTTAGTACCACTTTCACACCACTCTACCCAGGTCCTTGTAGTGGAAAACCTGGCACAAGTGGGCGGTGTGGTGTGGTGTGGAGTGGTGTGGTGTTGGGCCAGTGGAAAAGGGGCTTAACAGGTACTGTACATAATAAGAGGTGCCAAAAGAGAGGCATCAAGAGCATGCAAGACTAGGCATCAGCAGCAGGCTTGTAGACCGGCTAATCTAACTCTCCGCTGTATGGTCAGAGCTCTCTCTCAACCACTCCTTACGTACACAAGAAAATATATAATTTTCAGCTAATCTCTTAGAAACATTGCTCTACCCGTAAACAGATACTTTTCATTCCCACTGCAACAGTGGAAGAACTGACATGGTACGGAGCTGTGAAATTGGCAGTATGAAATATACGGTACAGCCTTTCGAAATCAGTAGCCAAATGAATAAATACCAGTTATTAGTGCCTTTACATGCAAGTGGGAAAGAGGTTTAAGAGGCAGAAAGTGACATGGGTGGGGGGCGCCCGCTCGCCTATAGCGGCCCAGGCGCATACCCATAGGCTCTGATGCCTGACAGCACGTTGCGGGTTTGAGTCCCAACGGCCTTTGCTGCATGTCACTCCCCATCTCTCTCCCTGTTTTCTGTCTACAGTACCTACTGTACTAATATCAATAAAGGCAAAAAGCCCCAAAAATATCTTTAAAATAAAAGAAAGTGACATGGGTAAGGATGATGCGTGGGATTGCATCAACACAAAAATCACATGTATGTTGTAATGGATGCCTATTCCAGCAGGACGCCAAAACAAATGGCGACACGTGTGGCAAGTTTGAAGTCGGTTGGTCGGACAGCTCTCGAGATATGTGAACTACAGACGGACACACAGACGGACAGACAGAGATTTTGTGCATTTATAGTAAGAGGTAGTGACCAGCAGCACGGCAGTGGAGCCACTAGTTTCAATTCAAATCCATCCAAATTCAACAACACAATATTTGAACACTTGTGTTCTATATGGTAGATGAGTCAGATGACATTTCATTCTGAGGGCCTCAGCATTGAGGTTCAACAAATAACTAATATTCGAGGCCAGTTTATCAATATATTCCATTTGGTAAGCCCCGTTTTCTTTGCACGGATGTAATGTAATACCCAAAACACACCAACGTCTAACTAGCTAAATTGGCATAGAAACACCACTGATGTAATTGACATCTTTGCATGAGCGCAGTGCGCATGTGTGCACACGTCATAGGTATACTGCGGTCTCTCTGTGTCTCTGCTAGTATCTTTGTGCATGCATGTGCATGTGCGTTGTACTGTAGGTGATGTCAGTGTGTCTGTGTGTGCGACTGTGTGCGGTGCATGTGCACATGCAATCTCTGTCTGTCTGTATCTGTGCCAACAACTCGTTAGTACTGTACTGTACATCCTGTAAGTCAGATGGACAGCATACGTCCGATTGACTAGTTCCACTCCATATCCTCACAGCATATGCCATAGCCTACCTCCAGGCTATCAATAATTCACAAATCTGGCATAATTGTTGCTGACAGATTTTAAAAATATTCAGGAATTAACTTTCTTGGCTTAATGACAGCAGCATGCACAGTAAACATGACACTGACCACTGTAGTAGTTTGCAAGAGCTGGAGACAGACAAGCATGCACGCATGCATGCACGCACACACACACACGCATGCACGCCCACACCCACACAGGGTGAAAACATACTCTCCCGCCACTACAGTTCCAGCCTGGCAGAAATCATGCAAAGCATGATAGGATGACATGAGAGAGCAGGTGGTGATGTTTTTAGCATCATCAGTTAGCAGTTAGAGGGTTAAGTAGCTCTGGTCCATAGCGTTAGAAGTTCTACTTAGAGAGTTAAGGAGAGCTCAGTCGGTAGAGCTCTCGCCTTTGTACCGCAAGGTCATGGGTTCGATTCCGGGCACCGCCAACTCAGCGTATGAGTAGCACGGCTTGGCAAGTCGTGCGGCAAGTACTGGGAGCTGATGGTAGGTGTGGCGCTCCACCTCAGCACTCCATCTCCCAGGGGTCTAGCGCATTGTAACGGGGACCGCGTGTTACCGGCTGATACCGGCAATAAGCTACTCCCGACCTTCTTAGAGGGTTAAGTAGCTCTGGTCCATAGCGTTAGAAGTTCTCCTTAACGCTCCTCCTAGGAGTTAAGGAGAACTCCTTCTAATGCTATGGACCAGAGCTAGGGGTTAAGTGTCACTTGACAGGCAAACCAGTTACCTTCTCATTACAGCCAGGCCAGGTGGCTTCTCCACCCACAAGCTAGGGCTGCCCCCAAAGGTGAAGGTGATGCTGAGAGGAAGGGAGAACAGAGTTTAACTCTGATTGGGCTTATTGAAAACAGGAGAAGACTAGAATAGTTACAAAGTTTTCTACTACTCACCACAAGAGTTAGTGTGAGGTGGGGGGGAAGCCACAGTAAAGAGGAGAGTTCTTTCAGAAGTGGAACACACAATTGAAACCATGAAGTGAGAGACAGCGGGGGAGGAAAGAGGAGTGAAATGCCCATCTCTTCACACACAATACTCAGATATACCAACTCTTCTCTGACAGTGCATTTATATCATGGCACTAGCAGAATGTCACCTAGGACAGTAGCTAGGAGTAATGTTTGTATGCAGGTGTGAAGTCAGCTGAGGTCAGCAAAGCATGCTTGACAAGGGAGACTGCGAAGCTGTCACAATATACTGAAACACCTGGGGTGTTGCTTTTGGAGCAGATTTAATTTCTTGAATAAAAGAAAATAATATAGTTTTTGTTTCTCTTGCTTCATTCAATTCAATTCAATTGGCTTTATTGGCATGACATTTTACAATATGACAAACAACAAACAATATGACAATATATATATATATCAATGAAATTACAGTACATAAAGGAGATGGTGCGGTAAAGTAAACATATGGTATACAACAGTATATGTGTCCTACTGGTTGTCCCTTTTCTTGTGACAGGAATTTACATATTTTGCAGCTAAAACTGCACATTCTTTCTGTTCTCCCAAAAGGAGTGGCAATTTCTCCCTTTGTCATACCTCTGAATTCTGGGCAAATTATTTCAATTTTTGGGAAGAATTCCTCCCTAAAGTTTGAGTATTTTTTTACATTGTGTTAGGAAGTGTAATTCTGTATCTACAGCTCCCTCGTCACAATGACAGCACAGCCTCTCCTCTCTGGCCAGCCAGGTCTGTCTGTCTGTCTGTCTGCCCTTCTCTATTGCCAAACCATGATCACTCAGCCTGTACATTGTCAATGTCTTTCTCAGGTTTGTTAGTGTGCTTAAGTAATCTGCCACAGTGTTGGTGATTTTAAGTCTAGGCTATTCATGGTAATACATTCAGATTAAACAGTAATGTTTTCACAGCTGTAATGTAGTTAGCAGTTTATTTTATTACAGTTGACAATGAATGAAAATAAACCCCATTTGCTGTCAGTTAGTGTAGCACAGTGTTGCGGACTAGTGATTTGGTTTGTGCCAGCAGCATGCCCATGTAAAACACAGAATACAAACTCAAATACCTACCATTCAGTAGTAGCCAACGAGGGTTCACCGCTGCCAGCCTAGTTTGCAACACTTTAACGACGATTCAATGCCAGCATTCCAGCAGTAACTCCTCTTTAAACTAGAGACCAATAAATCCGACAGATTAAAAAGTTCTCATGAGAGCCCAAAAGGCTTCACCTCAGTGGGCACTGCAGCCTACCTGCGGTTCCTGTAGTGTGTAGCCTACTGTACAGCCTAAATTAGTGCACTATAATCTCCACTGGACCACAAGCTTGTGTTTCGTCCCGATCGAGCTTTCTTCCACCTGTAGCATATCCAGAAAATGATTGAAAGTGATTAAGGGGGTCCTCCCGGGTCCTGTTGGGGTGAAGGTTATGCTCTCTGCACAGTAAGGTACTGGTGCTCCCGTTAGCGCATCCCTGTCTGTCCCTGCATGCAGCCTGATAATACTGTTGTAATCTAGAAGCTATTTTCCGATTCACAAGTTAGTTAGCCCTGCTGGCGTTGGCAGCACGCATGCACGCAGGCTGCAGAACAGTCCAGACATGTTCGGATGCCTGAAGGGGAGTCCTAAGCCTCTTCCTTTTTATTTTCTTCTTTTTTTTCATCGGCGTTCCCTCTCTCTCTCTCTCTCCCTCGGTCCTCCCATCTTCTCCCAATCGGTTACCCTGCCCTGCCCCTCCATGCTGCCTGCAAGCACAGCCCTGTGGCGAGCAAACATCATATGAGTCTCCAGTTACAGCTTTTCAGGTAGCCTGCCTAACCTATAGGACGGGAATTACATTGAATTAATTTCATTTTAACTTGTTTTATATCCACCACGAGCCCTCTTCAAACTTCACTCACTGTCACTGACTGTCAACTTTGGTCATATCTGGTTTGTGTGGTGTGGTTTTTTACTGCTGAGAAAAAAGTCCAATTTAAGTAGCCTATTTCCCTTCTTTGAGAATGCTTCATTGTTCTCTATAACCTCAGAGCATCTTGGTTGCATCAGTGCATCAGCCCTGCTGAGCATTTCCCACACAAATATAGTAGCCTAAAAGAACTACATTACTGAATTATTATGCTGGCCTTTGGATTAAGGCCTATTACACACCAATATAGCAGCCAAAATCATTTAGGTACATTTTAAAGGTTACAGGATCTTTAATGGAAACAAGCCATAATCTTCCATCAATTTCTAGCATACCTTTGCATAGAACTGTAGGCCTACTTTCTGTGCTTTTTGTGTAAACTGTTAAATAGAGTATTCTATTCAATCGATCGATCAATCAATCAATCAATCAATCAAGCCACTATGGGTTAATTTCTTATTCTGTGCAATATAAGAGGTTCACACTATTTTGCACAGGAAGGTCTGCTTTGAGATAGGGAAACCACAAGTAGCATCCCTGCGCGTAATAACACTTACATCCCGTTTACATACGCAGTGTTTTTGGAGCATTAAACTAGGCTAAACTATTATTATTCCAATATGTGGGTGTAAATATTTGGATTCAAATAAACATTAGTATGAGGCCACCACAAAGTCCTTCATCAATCCCAGACACATCATCAATGGTGAAAATCTGGTTTCTCTGTTTGTTTGTTGTTGTTGTTTTTTGCAGTTATATTCATCTGTATTTATATTTTATTCATAGTTATCTTTCCTTTTTTCTCCAACAGTTATGTTCAGACTTAAGGAAAGCTCAAATTCCAATGGTATTCCTTCAAGTAGGCCTTGGCCCTTGGGGATGTCCTCTTACCATTGATAAGTATGTTAGGGGTGGAGTTGACATGGGTTTAAGTGTCCTAAGTTTGGCATTGACAGACATGCAAGTTCAAGCTCCTCAGTTTTGTGATAAAGTATGCCATCACTGTCAGGACATGCTATGCATGGTCTCCTAAACTAAAAGGACAATGTTATTATATCTATACTATTGACTGAGGCTGTGACCTGCTGCACTGAAATCTGTGCATGTGTGTGTCTACGAGTTCATGCATGTGTGTGTGTGCACAGACAGACAGTGCACATGCATTTTGAGTTTAAAAATAGGACGAGAGAGAGAGAGAGAGAGGTTTTCAGACGAAGAAAAACACAGACAAACATTGAGAGGGAAACTGTGTTGGGCAGATGTGCAGTCAGTGGAACTATCTGTGCTCTTTTGAAGCAGTCAACAAACTAAAAACATAACCATGCTGCAGTAATAAATTCCATCACTTGACTCCATTCTACTGACACTGCTGCTCAAGCATGTGCAGGGGTGTCGTGTCGCACCAAATGCTGGGCCCTGGGTAGTTTAACTAAAAAAAAAAAAGCAGATATACAAGCTTGCAGCGCAGCACCGAGTAAATTGTGAAAATTTTTGTGGAAGTCTTTGAAGAATGTTTCAAATCCTTCTAAGGTTTTTTGAAAAACCTATGTTTCTATGTCAGTGGTGCTGTGAAGGTGCTGTGAAGGACCCCCAAAATTATATTTATTTGGCCACGGACGCCCATCTAAAAATATTTTGTTCCAGGGACCCCCCAGAAGCAACATTTGAGTTACAAATGTTTGCTTAAAAAATACATATATTCAAAGATTTGCACAAATTGTCACGACTTTTCAAAAATAGCAGATCGAGTGCCGCGCTGCGAGCTTGTATATCTGCTATTTTTCAATAGCTAAAGTATAAAATAATTCCAGGGCCCTCCACCTTGGGCCCTAGTAACTCAGTCCCACTGTTCTCCCCCTTGTGACGCCCCTGAGCATGTGGGTCATTAGGGACAATGGAGGCAAGATGAGTCTTGGTTCAACCCATCAGTTTGCAATTCCACAACACCGCCCCTTCCATACTGTATCACTGTGACAAAGTAACATCTTTTAGGTCTCTCAGGCGCCAGTTAGGCTGCCAACATACACAGTCTATCAAGGTGACAGTAGCCTAAAGGTTAGAAGAGTCGGTGACCAGAGGTTTTGAGTCGACCTGTGCTGTCCATCTTTCTATACAACTTACTGCACTAGTAGTACCTGCAGTTCTAGAGGTGCTGTGGAGAATGCGGCTGGATCTCTAAGTTCTGTGGAGTCACTCAATGACTGAGAAATGCAGACTGACTCAGCTGCAGCATGGTGGAAAAAAAGTCTTGTTTCTCAAATATTGATGAACAAGCGAAAATGGCAGAGAACATAATATCGACATAAATCTGGCACCAGTGTTAAACAATTCGGAATATGGCTGTGATGTCATGGAAAGTTGATTTTATGTAGCCTATAGAAAAGATGATGTAGTGGGGTTGAGAAATGGTGTGCATCTGTGTGTGTGTGTGTGTGTGTGTGTGTGTGTGTGTGTGTGTGTGTGTGTGTGTGTGTGTGTGTGTGTGTGTGTGTGTGTGTGTGTGCGTGCGTGCGTGCGTGCGTGCGTGCGTGTGTGTCATGCACACCCATCCTGCAGGTGGGATTGAGCTGAAACCTTAGCGGTGTGTTATGGCATGGGAAATGCCATGGGCAACTTTATAACATGTTTTACAGCTTAATATTTAAACATTTTAAGACTTTAATTTGATACTAAACGAGAGCCAAAAACGGAGCCATGTGGAACTCATTCATTGTGGAACTTTGGACATCATATCAATATGACTTCAGTACTTGGCAGTCAAATGACGTCACAGAGAGCCCAAACAGTTTCAACATGTACAGTACCTACGCAATGCAAGTACCCTGCTAGTATACAGTATAGTAGCTATATAATGGCATTTTGCACAATAAACACAGGGTCATGAAAAAAGAGAGATCATAAGAAATGTGGCCTGTCTTGTTGCTACATTATACAGTCGGAGCAGGCATCTTGATTCCTAATCCTGCCTCCCCTACGTCAGAGATAAAAGCCTGGAGGATAATTCGAGCAGCTATGCGTTGCAGATGTTCTTAGCGCTGTATGTCTCATCATAAATTTACTTCAGTGAACAAATCTGGAGCCTTGTTGTTATCTTTCACCCACTGTTCTGTGTACTTCCAGGAAAAAATGGAGCTCCATCCACCACTCCAAGGATGGTGAAAAGGGGAGATTGAATTGTCAATGTAAATTTTGTCTCTGCTCTTTTATGACATGACTTGATGACATGTGTTGCTGTGTTGTTTGTGTTGTGTTTATGATGTGCTGAATGGCACACAAGGAATGTTCTAAAAATCATCAAGAGGGTGCTAGAAGGCTTCAGCAATGGACAAAATGTAATATTGCGATGTAGTCCGACTGAAATATATGCAATATTATCATTGTGCTTTTAGAAATTATGTAGTATATTTAAAGAATATGTAGTTATTCTCATTTACATATTGTATGTATAAAGTTTAAACCTTACACATTTCCAAATGATGATGCACATAATGATTATTTGACCTCCCATTGCTTTGGTATTGCAATGCCCAGCAAGATGTTGGTCCAGGTTAGGAAAGGATGCGCTATTTCTTACACCAACAAAAAAGAAATACCTTGTTGATCATGCATTATCATACACAAGGATGCTATTTGGACCTTTGAGTAGCTGTCTTTATCTCATTCAGAGCTTCACCAGATGTAGACAAGAATGCCGAAGGACTGAACAACACCCAAACCATGTCTTTCATCAAGTTCCTTCTTTTTCCCTTCCAGCCTGCTGTCATTGACTGCAGTCTGTCTATCCTCTGCAACATTGGTTGATCCGCATACCTGGCGGACCAACTGTTTGAGAACAAGGTGCAGGCAGATGGCAGAGATCATCACCACAGGTAGGGCTTCATCCTGCGCAGAGCCATTTTCCCTTTCGTCCTTATAAACACACCATTGTACCTGTTAGTTCTCATGTGCTTTCTGCAACAATGTTTACACATCTGAGTGCACACTGGTGACAGAAAAACAAATCCCCCTCTTAGGCCTTGAGACCGAGCCACAGCTGAGCGCCGAGTAGCTTTAGATTTATCGTTGTGTGTCCACTTTGGTCTTGAGTTTGACCCTGTGGAGGCCATGGTCACGCCGCACGTCGCCGCAGGGACATGAGGAACACGGCAGAGAGTTTTGCATGTCAGAACGCTGGAATTCCTGGACTCCCCTCCTTGTTCTCTCTTGCAGCAGTACGAACGGGGAGAGGACGAGCGGGAGGGACTCTCTCAGTTTTGATCCTCAGACAACCGCCTCCAGCTCTCTCTTCCAAATACCACCTGTCTAGGGTGACAAATGGCACGGCAGCGCTGCACCTCGCACCTCCATTACAGGAGAAAGTTATTAAGACGGAGACTCGAGAGCTTCTGGAAACCCAGATTAGGGGTACTTAAAGGGATATTCCACTTTCAACAGGGAAACAGTGGAAGGGCTTCTCTCCACATACACACCCATTGTAACTTTAAACTCCATTTTAACAATGATAAATTCATTAATTTGGGGAAATGGAAAAAATGAAATACCAAAAATAATTATTAAAAATAAATGAAAAAGGTTATTGAAAAAACACGGCCTGCTCGCGTATTAGGAGGGTAATATGAGTCACCCAAATAATGGGTGTTTTTAATGAATCTATCATGGTTAAAATGTTTGAAGTTTGAAGTTACAATGGGTGTGTGTGGGGAGAGGCCCTGGGCCTGGAGGGCCTGGTAACATTTACATCAAATATCAAAATATTGAATCAAGCAAATTAAAAACTGTTCAGGGTGTTCATAAAAGCCTGATTAGACAATAAAATGACCAAAAGTTTTTTGAAAGTGGAATATCCCTTAAAACTATGTTTTTCTTTGCTTTCTTTCTATTTCTATTATTTCGCCATTTTCTTTAAAACTGCAAATGATGGGAGCTTGTATGGCAAAGAATTTCACCCACCTTTTTTTTTTACACCTGTAAAGTGTAAACCTGTGATATAACAACAACATTGATGTTAAATTGATAAGAATAAAGGAAGAAATGGAAAACATCAGAAAACAGGACAACAATATCAACATATACTGTAACAAATTGTACTGTAACAGGTATCAAGTATGTAGTTGTGTTCCTGTGGCGTTAAAGACAGTTAGCAGCCTAACATAGCCCCCCACTTTGTTGTCAAGGTGTGAGAGGGTGGCATGCAGAACCTAGGAGATGGTGTCCTTAGTGGATCTGGGCATTGGGTCCAGCCAGGGTGCTAGGGAGAGAGGATCAGATGTGATCCGCTTCTACTAGCCTCTCAAAGTACTTCATGACCACTGAGGCCAGCAGCATTTGATTGATTGATTGAATACTTTATTAGAAGTTTGCATAGGAAAAGGTACAGAACAGTATGGTTCACTGATACAAGGTCAACTAAAAGGATAAACACCACAAGAAAGCTCAATGGCATGTTTAAATTGGGGTCTCGTTGTACTCAATACAGGGTAGTAGTCGTTCAGACCAGCCGGGGAGGCAGTCTTGGCTACAGGGACTAGATCCAGCTGGTGCCACAATCGTCATGCTTGAAGCGGCAGTGGCTCAGGGGTAGAGTGGCCACTTGGCACACGGAAGGTTCCCAGTTCGATCCCGGAGATCCCCCAGAGTTAGTGTCGAAGTGTCCTTGAGCAAGACTCTGAACTCCTGCTCCTGATGAGCAGGTTGGTACCTTGCATGGTTTCCTCCACCATCGGTATGAATGTGTGTGCGTGAATGGGTGAATGCAATGCACAATCATTGTTAAAGGGATATTCCACAAAAAAACTCTGCCTTGCATGGGTCTGCCTTCCCAGGCTCAGGGCCTCTCCACATACTCACCCATTGTAACTTCAAACTTCATTTTAACCATGATAGATTCATTAAAAACACCCATTATTTTTTCTGGTGACTCATACTACCCTCCTAATACGTGAGCAGGCCGTGTTTTTTCAATAACCTTTTTCATTTATTTTTAATAATTTAGTTTTGTATTTAATTTTTCTCATTTTCCAAAAGAATTATTACAAATAAATGAAAAAGGTTATGAAAAAAAGACGGCCTGCTCACGTATTAGGAGAGTAGTATGAGTCACCAGAAAAAATAATGGATGTTTTTAATGAATCTATCATGGTTAAAATGGAGTTTGAAGTTACAATGGGTGTGTGTGGGGAGAGGCCCTGGGCCTGGAGGGCCTGATAACATTTACATCAAATATTTAAATATTGAATGAAGTAAATTAAAAACTGTTCAGGGTGTTCATAAAAGCCTGATTAGATGATAAAGTGACCAAAAGTTTATTTTTCAAAGTGGAATATCCCTTTAAGTGCCTTGGATAAAGGTGCTATATTGTTGCACCATTTGCATTTGAAGCATGTGTGGACCACAGACTGGGCCAGGGAGAAAGAAGTTCAATGTGTGGTGAATACTGGCACCAGGAGATCAGCGCGGGTCTTTATGATATCAATTAGAAGCAGATATCAAACATGTAAGTGCAAGTGCAAAGGCAGCAGCAATGGAGTGTAATTGTGATCAGATATACGGTACTTACAGTAAGTACATAAAGTCATAATGCCTGTGCAGGGACGTGCTGGCCATTGGGAAAAGCGGGACAACTCCCGAACGGCCGGTTCATTTCCGGCCAGTCCAGGCCGGCCTTTAGGGAAAAAAAAAATGTTGGCCTTCGTTCCATTTTGGGGGCTGGGCGGCCAACAAAGTAAATTGTCACTGTCGGGCAGAAACCTTGTGTCTCCAAGTTTCAAATTTGTAAATTTTTTCGCAAAGTAAAGCCCTGCTTCATCAAGGCCGTCGCACAAAAGTAGTGAAAACAGCAGATCTACAAGCACACAAGTGACACAACGCCTCGCACTTGTGTGCTTGTAGATCGGCTGTTTTCACTGGTTTAAATCCTTTTTAGAATGATAAATACAAAACAAACGGTTTTGGACATTCAAGGTTTCCAGACTTTCCACCCGACAACAACGAAATATAACTGTAATTGGCCCACTGGCTTGTCACTTGTCATGATCTGAAATGGCAAATCTTTGAGTAGCAGCAGCGCTATAGAGAGATCTCTCTCTCTATTGCGCGCAATGAGGGCCTCTCAACTCTTTTTCCCGGGCTGAATCAGGGGCCCAGCACGTCATTGTGCCTGTGTGACCACCTATGTCACCAAGACAGTCAGTCACAGGGCTCAGTGGTTGTTCAAGAGCCTGATGCGTGGAAACGGGTCTATAGTCTGGCCGACAGCCGTAAGCCTTTTTCTGACGGCGGCAACGCAAACAGATTATAGCTGGGGCGATGAGCTCAGCTTTGGCTACGACCCCATTCTGGGTCCTCCTGGAGGGAGGGAATCGCACCTCTGATGATGCTCTGCAGCCTTGTATAAACACCAGCTATAAAATGTCACAGCTCCTTTGGGCTGTTGCCAGCACATATGTTGCCACATGTTGTATTCCATAGTACCCTTTCTGACCTGTGATAACAGTGGAAATCACGGGAGACTGACGGCATGCTGCGGCCGACATTGAAGTGGAGCGTTTCTAATAACAGTGGGTTAACATGCCTGAACAATCTGTTATAGACAATGGCAAACTCTCTTTGATGAGTCACCAGCTTGACTCCGCTTCTCTTTTCCTCAATAATAAGGGGCGTCGGGCCGCGTTGTTCTTGGACTGATGTTCTGACACTTTTATTAGATTTAGGATCCCCGACCGTGCAAAGCCTATGCATTAAAATAAATGCATGATTCTGATTCAAAGCTTTCCAAAAAAAAGAGCTTGGTCTTTTTTCCAGTCCTATAAAGCCCTGTCTTTCTATCCGTGTTTAACTATTTATTGATCTTCTTCACTGTAGAAACACAATTCCCGCTTAAAGGACAACTTTGTTTTTTTTACAACAAGGGTTCATATTTTAGATAGTCATTAGAGAAAAGAAAAGTTGAGTGTTAAAATGTTTTCATTTACTTATTTCTATAGTTTTTGTGATTTTAACGATTTTGATTTGCATGCATGCCTCCAGGTTGGGGGCATGCATGCAAGTGGCGAAATATGTATTTTTAGACACAATAAGCCCATTCCCAAGATGCACCGCAATCTCTCATGGTCAGATGTGACGTACTGTATGGGGGCTGGTGTAAATAGTAATAAAGAAATTGCCGGCTTATTGTGTCTAAAAATACATATTTAGCCACTTGTACGCATGCCCCCAATAGTCCATGGGCCATACGAGTTGTCGGTATCAAAAAGGTGGCAAAGGTTACCATGCATTTTTGAAAAGCTCTATATCTGTAGATTATATTTTGGTATGCAAGCATCTGATTTGCACGAAAAACATTCCTGGGGCTAAAACAGCCCCCACAAAAGTGTGAAAAGTGATGACTTATCACTTTTCATCACTAAACCATAGTCTTGTGGGACAGTTTTTAGCCCAAGGAATGTTTTTTGTGCAAAACAGATGCTTGCAATGGATTCAGCATCATGAAAACCCCCTAGTTTGACCCCTCACATGCTACTTAAAGCAGATTAATTTTTAGCTTTATTTTCCTGTAATGTAAAGTTAATGGGACACCAACTCTAGCGGCTGATAACACCAATTTAGCTGTGTCTAAGAAAGGGTTATCATACCAAAATATAATCTACAGATATAGAGCTTTTCAAAAATGCATGGTAACCTTTGCCACCTTTTTGATACCGACAACTCGTATGGCCCATGGACTACAACCACTGAAATCAAAATAGTAAAATCGCTAAAATAATAGAAAGAAGTAAATGAAAACATTTTAACACTCATCTTTTCTTTTCTTTAATGACTATCTAAAATATGATCCCTTGTTGTAAAAAACAAAGTTGTCCTTAAAGGACTTACAAAAAGTAACATGTGAAAACCGAGACTTTGCCTTGCAGATACAGATACTAATATACACTTATCATAATCATTTGATCTCTCACTATTTTTATGAGGAATTGCACATACAAATATTGGGTGTGGCCCTTGCTTTTACTAGGACTTGTGCTTTTTTTAAATTATACCCTCTTACCTTTCTAGTCTTTTTGCTAACTCTATAATAACAGGGTCTGGGAACCTTAAAGTGGGGGCTGAGGGTGATTGGCATTCAGTGGTATGATTGACAGACATTTAGAGCTCGCTAATGTGTCTGCGTCTGACTGTGTGTTTGTGTAGCATTTTTGTGCGTGTGTTTGTGTGTGCCTTTTGGGTGTGAATTTGGTATGCTGCTACTTTTCATTCACATCATCGTTCCTCTTACACCTCTGTCAGAAGAAGCTATAAATCATCCATTCTTTGCTTGTGTTGTTGCCACCATTCCTGTAGTTTGGCTGCACCAAGGGTGTTTTAGTATATTGTAGACTTTTACTGGGATATCCAAGTGAAATAAACAGACGGCTCCTCACTACATTTGTTGATGTTCAGTGAAAAGGCATATACAGTACAGTACATATAAGGGAATTTGCCTGATCTAAACACATCTTTTATCATCTTTGTGACCTCTTCATCAACAGCTTTATATTTGTCGGTCACGCTTTGAATTATTATTAGGAATAGAGCAAAAACATAGTGACATTTGGGATTCATGAATAGTTAATGTTACTGGCTAAATGAAATACCTACCTGTTACTACTGTACCTATCCACTTCCTGCCTTGTGGCACATAAGGGCGTGTATCAAAACAGCATCCCGATTCCAGCAGTGGAAGCTTGTGATTGGCTGAACCGGTGGTAGGGAGCGCTCCGTTGTGTTCCCCTGGAACGCGCGGAGGTGCCGAAGGTCGGGGGGCTGAAGATTTACTATTCTGTCCATAACGGCACATAAGTCGGTAGCGGTGAGTCGCTGAGTCGGCTCATGCGACCGTCGCAACGCTCGACACGGTGACTCGCTCGCTGTCGCTCGCTCGGCGGTGTCTCACGTGGATCATGGTCGCCTGAGACGGCCGTCATCTCCACCGAAAACAAGCGCTCCGCCCTTGGTCCATTGTTAGAACCGGGATGCAGTTTTGATTCACGCCACATAAGGCCTTCACAGAGCGCTTCCACTTCTCAAGGTCAGCTGCCTCACTTCAGACCATGATGTCCGTCCTGCTTCTTTTCTTTGCAGTTTCCATTTTTCTTCGTGGTGTTTTGGTTTTGGCCCATGTGCGTCATGGTGTCTCTCCCGTTGTGAGGACTGGCTACAGCGTTCCCCGGATTTGGTGACTTTGCTCTGCTTCTGGTTTCTGTAATAATGTGTTTTCTTTTCCCGGGCGCAGGTTATCAGCCCACAGCCCAAACCCCCAGCCTGGAGGGCCAGTGGATCACTCTTATGTCTGCTCTCTACCCTTCGACCTGTTCGGCATGGGTGACCCTGCTCGACATACCGGTAGCTCTAGGGGTCATGGAGACGCGCAAACTACTCCCGCCGGGGGGGCTAAATGAAATACACAGCTATTTATCTGTCTCGAAAAATCAGTAGATATACTGTTGTAGACTAAGGCCATTGATTGATTGATTGATTGAATAATTTATTAGAAGAAAGTACAGTTTCACGACAGTACAAATCATTGGTACAAGGTCAACTAAAAGGAGATCCTAGAAAGCCAAGGCTTATTTCCACAGGAACCACACTCATATAACATTGAAAGACAGACGGATAGAACATGCCGAAGGACTGAACATAGTACTTTATCTAGATCATCTAGCAGAAAAAGCATAACATCAAATACAAAGGCAGAAAAAAGGGATGGGGGAGCATGGGGGCTTAGTCACGGATAGCAGCCGCCTGAAGGTGACTTTTCATACCAATTTTGAATGAGGCTAGGGATTTGCTCTCCTTTAAGGCTTGCGGAAGGGAGTTCCACATGTTGGTGGTATAGCAGGAGAAGAATTAGAGCCTTGTTTAGTGTTAAATCTACGTTGATGATGATTAGTGGAGCTGCCTCTGGTGTTGTGATCGTGAATATCCTTGACCTTTAGTAAGTAGTTTGTCAGGTACATGGGTATCTTGGAGGTGTAGTGTATCTTGTACTGTATATTTGTCAAACTGATGATAGGTACATGATACATCCTTCTACTTTGACTGCATGAGCTGGGTGAGTGAAAAAGTGCTGGGGAGACAAAATGATGAAATGTTTGTAGCTGGGGGGCATCACTGAGTGACAGTATAAGCCCTTCTTTAATCTTTAGACAAGCATTGAGTAAACGCTCCAATTACTTCATCACAGACAGATGTGTTTTGGGCCATCTTAACAAAACTGTCTATCATGTCTTTGATTTAAGTACAGGTAAAGAAGCAGCTAAGAGTCGACAAAGCATCTCTCTGAGGTCCTCTAGTGTATCAAAGTGGGTTTACAACAAACCACCACCCTTGTTGCAGGAAGCCTGGAAAGTTTTCCTCTTTTGGACATTGGTGGATTACGACAATGATTCTTCAATAGTGGTGCATATTCTCTCAAAAGGATGAAACAACTGTACTGTATTGTTGTGATTATATTTAGATGCAGTGGTGGAAAGTAAGAACACTGAGGCAATCATGAAAAGATATTTCATGAACAAAGAATCCCGCACTCTGCTCTTGCTCAGCTGCTCATCTTTATTTCACTTGACAATTTTTTTGTTCATGAAATATCTTTTCATGATTGCCTCAGTATTCACTATCCAATGCACCTGCTCCCATCCAGTGGATGTGAAAATATTTCCCTTACATGGAAAGTAAGAACAGTCATAAGTACTGTATTTAAGTACAACATTCTAGGTACTACTCCAAAATGTTTATAATAACATTTCTATTCAAAGAGTAGTACACACATTCGCATTTACAGACATCAAAAACAAACTCTTTAGTTTTTTCGATTTTTTTCATCATCGCCACAACAATCCCACACCAACAGGAAATCTGTACCACCCTTACACAATATTCACACACATGTAAAGAAAGACATAACATCACTCTGCCATGATGTGGCTGAAGAACCAGACTCTGCCTTGTAAGAGTATCCTCCTGTGGGCAATCAATCAGCGAGGTAAAGGCTGCATGAGTTTGTTTTTTGGTTTAAACCACATACTCCTTAAGGATCCCAAAAATGCCAGTTCGAGGACACAATGGAAACTCAGTGGCGTCAGTTAAGAAAAAGCTAAGGTATGGCAACATGACTGGTGTCTTGCACGCGCGCCCTCGCGCGCGTGCAAGACACCAGTCATGTTGCCATACCTTAGCAACAGGCAGGATGAAAAGTACATTTTATTATTTCCCCCTGTAGCTTAAGGTATGGCAGCTGCCATAGCTTGCCATACCCAATTGACGCCTCTGTGGAAACATGGTCTCCAATACCTCCGAGACGGTAACACATATGGATTTCCAGAATGGTTTTAATTTGGAACAGGTTTCCTTGTGAATGGCAGCATCTATTGCAGTTGTCAGCTACAGTAGGATAGATTATATACAATATGGCTTTATTGAAATTAATTCTGTGGAGAACTTTAAAACTAGCAAGAACACTAACCACACATAAATGCATACATCATTTACAATAGAATAAAGTAATATTTATTATTCTGAAATGTGCCATTCAGCATAATGTGTACTTTTACTTGGTGGTGCTTTAAGTGTACTTTTATCCTAGTACTTCTGCACTTTAACTTCATTTTGAATGCAGGACTTCTACTTATTGGTATTTCTACTTTTACTTTTAAAGGGATAGTTCACACAAAAAGATACGTCACATTCCTAAGCCAATAATTTGATGACCAGCAGTGGTTCTCTATGGAGACACAAAGAGCCTGCTTTGTTCCGTATGGAGACACAAAGAGTCTCCTCAAATGATTGGCTTAGGAATGTGACAAAAACAAAAAGATATCCATAAATTCAAGTCTCCATGGGTTGAGTAATCCGTTGAACTATCCCTTTAAGTGAAATGAAAGAGCTGAGTACTTCTTCCACCACTGCTTAGTGATTATACTTGTCAGACTTGGCATCACCAGCATCTCTAGACCAGTAAGACTCCCTAATCGGGAGGAGCTCCGGGGGTCCCTGGGGGTGGTCCCCGAGCGTGTGCCACTCTGCAGTCCCAAGCCGAGGCCCCAAAGTCGGATAGGAGCGAAGCGGGGGCCCGCCTGGTTCTCCAAAGCCATATCCCCAGGTCCACAGTCATATCGCCAGGGGTCCCTGGAGGTGGTCCCCGAGCGTGTGCCACTATGAGTAGGGCAAAAGTGTGACGTGACGTGACAGACAGACTGACTGACTGACTGACTGACTGACTGACTGACTGACTGATAGCCGGTGGGGGTTTTGATAGTAACTGCGACCTGGTGGTCGCAATAAATATGGGTATTCTGAACCCAGAACATGGGCAGTATAAGTGTTCCTTTCTGGGTTGGCAGGAAGCTGCTGCTTTGTGTCCGTCTATCTCTATTCTCTACACTGGTCAGGTCTTTACACAGGCAGAGCTGAGGGGACACCGTGGCCTGTTTGTGTCCAGGAGGAATGAATTTGACCCTCCCACTCTGGTGTCAGTGGGATGGAAATTGCCACCCCTTAGAGTTTACATTTAACCTTACAAATATGTATTATTTTATGCATATTGTCCCCAACTCCCCAAATTGTTTTTGCAGATTAATCTGATTTCATCGCAATCAGCGCCTGTCCAGCTATTCTACATTATAATTTACATAATAGTCCGGAGGATAATGACCAGATTTTAGGTGAATCGTTCACTTTTTCATACAAGCGTGAAAATTGGTACACTGGTACAGTTTGGGGCCCTGAACATTTTCAGATATGGAGCCATCGCAGAAACGCCCCCTGGTGGCCATGGTGGCCATTTTACTTTCCGCCATTACCAATTAATGTATTTTACATCATAACTCCTGAACTAAACATGATAATACAGAATAGATGATGTCTAGACCTATGTTTTGATGGTCAAGGATTCCATTGATATCATGTAAACATCATAAACTGTCCAGGTGAATAGTTAATGGTCAATTTGGTGATGCTTTGAGGTAGTCCACTGGTTTTGTTTTTCACTTTTTCATAAAAGTATGAAACTTGGTACACTTGTACAGTTTGGGACCCTGAACATTGTCAGATATGGAGCCATCACAAAAACGACCCCTGGTGGCCATGGCGGCCATTTTAATATCCGCCATTACCAGATAATATATTTTGCGTCTTATCTCCTGAACCATACATCATAATACAGAATATGTGATGTCTACACCCATGTTTTGATGGTCAAGGATACCATTGATAATGTGTACAACATTATAAACTATCCAGCTGAATAGGTAATGGTCATATTCATGGTGGAGGGGTCAACCGTGATACAACTGGATACGCGAATGACATCTACAAGTTGGACACCACCATAATGGTCTGGGCTTTAATTAATACCAGAGGCCCTTGAGAAAACACATGGTGATGTCATCCAATGGGAAAACCCTTGAAATAACACAGAGCGATGTCATTAACTGGGTGATGACATCATCACCCAGTTCACATCCCAGGCCATATATAAGGGCCACGAGACGGGCCTCCTATGCGGTTTCCGCATAAGAGTTCGAAAACGTTCTTGGGGATCGGGTGCATTGGTGAGCCTCACATGACATTTCAGCTAACCAGACTATAAAAGGGCCTGATGGATGCGTCTGTGTAAATCGGTGTTGTTAGGAATGATGTCAACGGTTTGTGTTTTGTGACATCAAAGACCAGATCTCTGGTCAGCCTAAATAAGATGTGACGCAGTTTTTAAACATTGCATTTAGTCTGGGTATGACCAAGAGAGATTTTTTGAAAGAGTTACGCAGCAATATGTAGAGATTGAGAAGGAGACAGAGATTGACAGAGAATATATCAAAACCAAATCTTTCCACCTCGCAATTGACAAAGAAACGCCTTCCAATTAACAGTGCAAGTAGTTTCCATAGACCTTCACACCTCAGATTCTCCTCCATGAAGACATGAAGACATGAGGAGCCACAACAACCTCTACTGTCAAAATGATGAGCAATGGACAGCTCCCCTCATCTTCCTTTGTAACCAGACAGAAACGAGGAGACACAGACCAACCAAGATCTTGTGAGGACTTCATCTCAGCCAGGAGAAGTACTGAAACATCTGATAACTTACACAGGAAGGAGAAGAGCTTCATTGAGGTTTCGACTCTGAAGAAACACCAGCATGTCCGCAGTGGAGAAAAACCCTTCCCCTGTGAACAATGTGACAAGGGTTTCAGTCAGCTAGTTAACCTGATGAGACACCAACGTATCCACACTGGAGAAAAACCCTTTGTGTGTAAACAGTGTGACAAGGGTTTTAATCAGCGAGGTCACCTGAAGTCACACCAGCGTACCCACACTGGAGAAAAACCCTTTGTGTGTAAACAGTGTGACAAGAGTTTCAGTAAGCTAGACAACCTGAATACACACCAGCGTGTCCACACTGGAGAAAAACCCTTTGTGTGTAAACAGTGTGACAAGAGTTTCAGTAAGCTAGACAACCTGAATACACACCAGCGTGTCCACAGTGGAGAAAAACCCTTTGTGTGTAAACAGTGTGACAAGGGTTTTAATGAGCTAGGCAACCTGAAGACCCACCAGCGTACCCACACTGGAGAAAAACCCTTTGTGTGTAAACAGTGTGACAAGGGTTTCAGTCAGACAGGTGACCTGAGGAATCACCAGCGTATGCACACTGGAGAAAAACCCTTTGTGTGTAAACAGTGTGACAAGGGTTTCAGTAAGTTAAGTAACCTGACTGTACATCAGCGTATTCACACTGGAGAAAGACCCTTTGTGTGTAAACAGTGTGACAAGGGTTTCAGACAGACAGGTAACCTGAAGAATCACCAGCGTATCCACACTGGAGAAAAACCCTTTGTGTGTAAACAGTGTGACAAGGGTTTTAATGAGCTAGGCAACCTGAAGACCCACCAGCGTACCCACACTGGAGAAAAACCCTTTGTGTGTAAACAGTGTGACAAGAGTTTCAGTAAGCTAGACAACCTGAAGAGACACCAGCGTATCCACACTGGAGAAAAACCCTGTGTGTAAACAATGTGACAAGGTGTAGAGCCCTTTACCTGTAGGTGCTCTAACGCGAGGGGCAACGATGGTTTAACAACACTCTGAGATTGACATATTGACATGACGTCATTTCTAGTAAAGGATAAAATAAAATAAAAAGTCCATATGGGCCTTCCCAGGAACAAAATCCCTTTATACCCATAAATGGAAATTTCTGATGTCATAAATCCCAGGCCCTGACTGGCCCAAGAGCCTGCTTTACTTTGATTTACACCCTATCTTCCCCGAAAACATTAATATTAAGTCCATATATGTATATGGACTTGGCTTGGCTTTCCTAATTAACATATGTTTTATGCCCATATATGGAGATCCCTGTCCCAATGTCATCAATATTAAGGACATATCTGGGAATGCCCATATTTGATAATGCCCATATATGGGCATGTTTTGACATAACATTGTTGACTATCATGCAGGGGTCTCCATATATGGGTAACTGGTCTGATGTCATCACTGGCCAGATGGCCAAGAATTGCTAGTTCACAAAAAAGGAAGAGTAGAGCAAACGTCACTGTATTTTTTTCAAAGGCTGCAGATGGAATCATATTTCATCTGCATAGCATCCATGTCTTTATTTACATTTCTCTGATTGGCAAATGCCACCCAGCAAGTTTGGTCTTGGTCTGGAGTTATTCACAAAAAAGGAAGAGGAGAGCAAATACCCCCAACTAAGGATGCACTGGTGCAACACCTCAAAAGAGCAGTATACAAAGGAGTACACTGTTGGGATCAAGCATTTGAGGTGGCACCAGAAATGCCATCGTGGTCAATTCTTCCACAGACAAGCCAATCTCTCCTTCAGCTCTTAAGTTGTGGCTGCAAGAAAGGCTGCCAGGGGCATTACAAATGCAAAAAAAAAAAAAAAAACTCCTAATAGTGCACACACAGCATAGTGTCAATGTGGAGGAGGCTGTGAAGGAGACAGTGAAGATTGAAGAATAGATTCATCGTCATCATCAACAACAACGACAACAATCAATCAATCAGTCAGTCAAACAAAAAACATGAAATATATGTGCTTAAGAAATACATTTGAACAAGACAATGACACCAAATGTATGCAACAGAGGCAACATATTGTGATTTCCTTCTCAAATCACTGAATTGACCATTAACTATTCAGCTGGACAGTTTATGATGTTGTACAGATTATCAATGGAATCCTTGACCATCAAAACATAGGTGTAGACATCACATATTCTGTATTATCATGTATGGTTCAAGAGATAAGACACAAAATACATTATCTGGTAATGGCGGATATTAAAATGCCCACCATGGCCGCACCAGGGGGCGTTTTTTGCTATGGCTCCATATCTGAAAATGTTCAGGGTCCCAAACTGTACAAGTGTACCAAGTTTCATACTTTTATGAAAAAGTGAAAAATGTTCAGACAAAACCAGCGGACTACCTCATAACATCACCAAATTGACCATTAACTATTCACCTGAACAGTTTATGATGTTGATATGATATCAATGGAATCCTTGACCATCAAAACATAGGTCTAGACATCAACTATTCTGTATTATCATGTTTTGTTTAGGAGTTATGATTAGGGTTACCAACCATCCCGTAAACGGGATCGTCCCTTTTTTGGAAACTAAAAGATGTGTCCCGTATTGAACTGATACGGGACGCTCTTTGTCCCGTATTTTAAGGTTGGGATATGAATGACGGGATGATTTAATTGAGAAATGACAGCGATTCTACCTGTCAGTGAGCTTCCACTTCCACTCTGCTCTCATCTGAAAAAAGTGCTGCATCCCATTGCTGAGTGAGGCGCTGCGCTGTTTGTAGGCAGCTCATTGGCTCATTAACACAGTGTTGCTAAGACACAGTCTCCGCCCCCTACACCAATCCATCCCATGGGCAGATGGGCAGTAGGTTCAGTCCACAAGTTGCCTGCAAGAGACGATACGAGTGCGTGCAAGCGAGCATACGACAGTGCTCGGCTCAGAACATTGTTTAATGTCTTAAAAAAAACATGTGACAGAATATTGTGTACAAACAGATTAGACATGAATCCATGATAGGTGATAGCCTAAACAGGTGAAAAAGCAGGCAAGCAAGCAGAAAATAAGCCATGGGATGGTATTCCTGGGAAAACTACAGTAGTCTTGTCTGCCAACTAAAGCGACCCCAGACAGGCTGGTATGTGAAATAACATAAGCATGCGTTGATTTTGTTTTAAAAACCTAATGGTTATTACTGTATGCCAATATGATTAAACTAGTGTTGGGTTACTAGAGAGTGGGCACATAAGAACCAGGTAGACCTAGGCTATATGTTTTGGAGAATTGAGAGAAATACAATATAGGACTCACTACATGATCTTAAGGTAATATAGGTTAGGTGGCCCAAAGACACCCGAATTAATATTGTGAGAGGAAAAATATGATTTAGTATAGGCAAATACCAGTTTTAGCCAACTTTATAACCGAAAATACCCGAGTTTCTTTAGGAGGTGTCCCGTATTTGAGACTCTGGGAGTTGGCAACCCTAGTTATGATGCAAAATACATTAATTGGTAATGGTGGAAAGTAACATGGCTGTCATAGCCACCAGGGGGCGGTTTTGCGATGGCTCCATATCTGAAAATGTTCAGGGCCCCAAACTGTACAAGTGTACCAAATGTCAGGCTTGTATGAAAAAGTGAGCGATTTTCGTCACTATCCTCCAGACTATAATTATTTCATTGTTTAATGCAACCATTATTCTATAAACCACTATCAACGTAGCGTCCCAATTTGGGGATTGTCATTATAAGCAAACATCTTCAAACATTTTCTCTTTTCGGACCCCAAACAAATAGCCAAAATAGTGGACAAGCTCTAAAAGCGCCTGGCGACGCGCTGAGAGCTTGTCGATCCACTATTTTGTCTTTTAGAAATGTGGCTTAAGTGGTAACATTTTTTTTTGCCACCCCCTATTTCTTTCTGAAATCACGCCCACTGGACCCACTCCTTCATGTTCTCCCAGACTCTGAAGGTTAGGTCTCTCAGGTGTTTGACACATGTATCAGCTGCTCCCCAGAGCAGCTGTGGATCTGACGTGACTCTGGCTCGGGTCTGAGTGGATTTATAACTACAGATACATGACATCATTGGTGTTTTTTTGAAGCGGTGAAAACCGCTTCCAATGAGTGGCTTTGTGTGTCCCACGCCCCCATATATGGTCATTTCAGTCCAGAATGAACAGGTTTTTTCAAAAACAAAATGTATGTCACCTCATGTCCATATATGGTCACTCCAGTCCAGAATGAACAGGTTTTTTCTGTCTCGTACGTCCAGAATATCAGTCCAGAATGAATAGGCTTTTTCAAAAAGCAAAATGTGTGTCCCATGTCCATATATGGCCATTTCAGTTCAGAATGAACAGGTTTTATCTGTCCCGTCCGTCCGTCCGTCCGTCCGTCCGTCCGTCCGTCCGTCCGTCCGTCCGTACGTCCGTCCGTACGTCCATCCGTACGTACGTATGTGTGTAGTGTCCGTCCCGGTCTGATGATTGGATACTTTGAGGATTGGTCAAGCTTCACATGACAATTCGGCCCTCCAGATAAAATCATTAATTCATTCAGAATATAAAGAATGTATAGATCACAGAGTTCATAACTCTAGAACACATAGAATAAAAGTTCACCGCTTCACTTCGAACCGAGGTTTGATTTTCTTTTTGTGTGTGCTCTAATTCTATACCAGACATGCTGTCTGAGAGAGAGGAGCCGTGGTCCTGCACGATCATCATCTCTCTGTTATCAGCCTCCCCCCTAATAATCAGGGGCGTCAATTGGGTATGCAGCTGCCATACCCTGGATCCAGGGGGGAAGATAAAAGTTAGTTCTAAATATGAATCCATGAATGTCTCTTTGTCTATCTGTGCATTTTGCATCATTATGACTCATCATGCTGCATCATATGATGCAAAACACATCACTAGTCATGCTGAAATACTAAAATATCTCAAAACACAGATTGAATTGATTTATAGGGCATAGCAATGGTGGCCATTTTGCCATCTGTGGTTCCACAGATCGAAAGCCCCCTTTCCCCCCCATACAGATTTCCGAAAATATTTATATTCATTATTTTAAGCCTGGAACCAAGCCATCCAGGCTTCTGGTGAATCATGACCATAAAACATTTGATTCTGTGTCAAAAAGAAATATTGAATCCACTTGAAATGAGATCTTTCAACACACACACACACACACACACACACACACACACACACACACACACACACACACACACACACACACACACACACACACACACACACACACACACACACACACACACACACAATTTTCAAATCTTTTTTGACAAAATCAAATGTTTCATGGTCATGATTCCACTTGACATAGTACGGGAAACAATATCTGTAGGCTACTATGTTGAGTTGCATAGGATTATCCATGCAGGAATGAATGTAGTCCACTAGGGGGCACAATTACACAGGAGAACAGAAGCTTTTGATTGCAGTCTGGAGAAAACTACACAGACAGCAAAAAAGGTTCTGTTGTACTATCTCTTGATACCAGTCTTGCTGTAGCCTATAGATGGTGACAATATTTTAATTGTTGAAAAATCAGTAGAGCAGTGATCTACCGCAACAGCATTAGCTATTCGTCTCTATGGATCTGTGCCACTGTGTACTACTATGGGTGATCTGGCCTTAAAGGACAACTTTGTTTTTTTAAAACAAGGGTTCATATTTTAGATTGTAATTAGAGAAAAGAAAAAGTGAGTGTTAAAATGTTTTCATTTGCTTCGTTCTATTGTTTTATCGCATTTACCGTGCTAAAATGTGAGGCATGCGTACGCATGGGGGCATGCGTACAAGTGGCTAAATATGTCTTTTTAGACACAATAAACCTGCAGTTTCTTTATTGCTATTTTCATTAACACTTCTAGCCCCCATAAGTCACATCCAACCATGAAAGTTTGCGTTGTATCTTGGGAATGGGCTTATTCTGTGTAAAATGACATATTTAGCCACTTGTACGCATGCCCCCAACCACTGAAATAAGAATCTCTAAAACAATAGAAAGAAGTAAATGAAATAATTTTAACACTCATCTTTTATATTCTTTAATTACAATCTAAAATATGAACCCTTGTTGTAAAAAACTAAAGTTGTCCTTTAATAGCTGTCCAAGCTCCTAGACTAGTCTGGAATGCCCTACCCGAGGCTTTCTAACCAGCTGACTCTGTATCGTCTTTTAAATCACTTCTAAAACATACCTGTTCAGAAAAGGGGAAGGAGAAAGGTATTTCAGATTAGAACAGCAACCTCAGTCTCCACACCCTGTGAGTTTGATTGATTGATTGATTGATTGATTGATTGATTGATTGATTACTTTATTGGCAGTTTCAGTTTTCAAAGCAAGCACAGGAAAGTACAGTTCAATACAAATGTCTGCTCAGCACTATGGCTTGTTTCCATTGGGGTCTTTTGTACTCAATGCATTGACACATTTGTATACAATACATCAACAGCCATCTACAGCCACCACCATCTTGTAATTATTCCGACGTCCCTTGGGTCAGAGTGGCCCTATCAACTAACCCTATATCCCTTAGCTTACCCTAACCTCACAATAACCTAACATTCAGAATATTGGGACGTCAGAATTATGCGCAGCAGCGCAGATCACTTACAGCCACCATCTCAGAAGCCTGGAGGCCTTCCAGGTGAGATGCCACTATAGCAGATACTCAGCATCTCTTAGGAGGATAGAGTGCCACACACAGCTGAGGGGCTGGAATTGGCATAGAGTCTACCCTGAACCACCAGCAATTGAAGAGATGCCAGATCATTCCCTCTCCATTGGAGGTACTTGATTCTTGCTGCAACCTCTGACACGCTCCCTCCTCACAGGGAGTGAAGCATATGGGAGACCAGCACACACAGCACTGTGTTGCAAAGCGTGCAAAGAGGAAAGAGGATGCAAGCTGGGTACTTTTGCTCAGGTAGTCCATTTAGTTAACTACTAAGACAGGGGTTGACAATACGTTCTCAGATGCACTTGCCCGTCAGGCAAGTACAGGTCATGTTCGACTTGCCCCAAAGTTCATGCCCACTTGCCCGAAAATTAAATCCATTATGAAATGATAAGTAAAATGTGTGCTTGTAGAACTTGTAATGCTTGTAATTAATGTTAAATCCAACCGTTTACTGTGCCAAGTGGCAACAGTCACTTTGAAATTTGTATTTACTTGCCACGGGCAGTCGGGAAACCGTTATTGTCGACCCCTACAGAGAAGAAGTCATGATCAATCATGGTGATATACCTTAGTTAAGGCTTTAATTAACCCAAGTTAATTCCTGGTGTTTTAATGCATGATGAAGCAATAAGCCACAAGAGGCGAGTGGTTACCTGGTATTTTACACCGGCTGAGAGGCGTAGGGACACGAGGCGCAGCCGAGTGTCTCCAACCCTCTCAGCCTTGTGTTGCTTATTGCTTTTCTAAAACAGTTACAATATGGCAACATGAAAAATCATAGACATGTACCAATTAAAACTGTTCTATGTCACTAATAATAATAATTCACTGTAAGGTCTGCTCTGCAAGAAAGTAGTCCCCAGCTACAAAGAAAGTAGTTCCCGGCCAGGCTGCAGAAACAACACACCTGTTACTTGCAATCAAGTTCTCTAGTCTAGCTTCACAACACTGTGGAAAGAAATAACGCACCTGGGTTTGATATAAACTGATTAAAGGTGTGGGTTATTAGTCTCACATACCACAGCAATTAAAGGGAAACCAGCCAATCAGAATCAAGGAATGGAACTAGCCGTTTTAGAAAGTGCATTAATACATGCACAAATTTAATTACATCATGTCTGTACCCTTTAATGCAAAGTGTTAACCAGGAGGACATATTTATCACCTGATTCCATCCAAACTGTATGTCCATGGACATTATAGCTAACTGTGACATTAGAAGTACTGTCTTTTTGCATTTCAGTTATCGCATCTGTAATCTGAACACAAAAGGCTTACTATAATAGGGTTGGTTTTGGGGGTCTAATGCAATCTTCATAGGGGCAGCAACATACAGTACCATTAGATGGCAGCAGAGACAGTGCTCTAACAATTTGATCTGTCTCCCTGTGCTGCTGTGTGGATATGTTTTTGACTAATTCACAGATTGTAACATAGACTGTTCAGAGAGGCGATGTATGGTTGTGTATACAATGAGTGTTAATTCAACTCAGAGAGTGCACTAGTGTAATAGAATCGAATGGACACTTACTTAACAGGTGCATTTATTGCGACCATCAGGTCGCAGTTACTATCAAAACCTCCACCGGCTGTCAGTCAATCTGTCTGTCTGTCTGTCTGTGTGTCTGTCTGTCTGTCTGTCTGTCTGTCTGTCTGTCACGTCACATGTCACACTTTTCCCCTACTCATATCTCAGCCACCGCTAACCCTGCCAAACTTTGCACACACACTCCTTGGCTGCCAAACCACAACCTCCACCCCTCATTTATCACATGGCCCTCTTCTAGCGCCACCATGAGGCCGATTCTTGCAAAACACATTTTTGGACACTGCTCCTACAGATCTTTTCCTAAAATCACGCAAAGCGGTGTATACATGTGACCTGACGGTCGCTTATCTCCCGATTAGGGAGTCTTACTGGTACACTCTCTGGATTAAATTGTCACTCTGAATTGTAGGCCTACCTATATGACCTCAGTTGTAAATGGCAAAGTTCAGCCCTGACCCCAGCACAGGATTTAAGTGCTTTCAGTGGGATGACAAGCTTTTGTTCTGGTGTAAGACAGTGGTCAAGGAAAACAGCCCCTTTGACCTTTCATTTTAAACCCACTGAAACCCTCCTCTGTTCAGTCGGAGCATCAAATGTCAGCGTGTTTGTTGTTCCTGTAAGTCAGCTGACACATTTTGGGTCACATGAAATCTGTCCTGGAGTGATCATCTGCACTGCATTTACCTAATGCACTAAATATGAAACATAACAGTCCTCTGTCTCTGCTCTTACTGTAGTTTTCCACTGAAGTTCCCAACAACGACGAAGCTTTTCCCATGCAGGAACGTGCACACATACAAGGGGGCTTGAGCCCCTGCCCTTTTATCTGTCTGTAAAAAGTGCCCTTTCCAGATTTTTACTAAGGTGAAAGAAATGCCAAATGCCCTCTTTCCATGCCATGCCCGAAGGCGGCATAAAAGACAATGGCCGGGGCGCCCGCTGGCCTGGTGGTCAAGACGCATACCACATACTAGGCTGTGATGCCTGCTGGCGTTGCCAGTTCGAATCGCGATCCGGACGACCTTTGCCACATGTCATTCCCCATCTCTCTCCCCATTTCCTGTCAGTCTACTGTCCTATCAATAAAGGCATAAAAAGCCCAAAAACAAATCTTAAAAAAAAATAAAAGACAATGGCCTTGTCCAAACTCTCCTGAAATTGAATGCAGCATCTCATGTTGAAAGAATTGCCTCTCTGTGTAGAAATCAAGCACCGAAAATAGCCGACCACCAAGGTCTGCTATTTTTGATATTTCCTCCAAAATGCCCTCTTAGAAATGTCAGCCCTTGCCTCTGCACTTCCCTGAGCTTTCCAGTGTCATGTTGTGTTCCACTCCTCTGTGGTTGTCACACTGAGTTGTCATCTCCATGTTCAGACCTGTCCGTTTGTGGCCGTGCAGGAAGTGCGGCAAGAGACCAGGCGAGCCACAGATTAGGGAATTCCCATTTCTATGGCTTCTAGAATGTTTTTGAGAACTCCAGTCTGTTATAACCACTTAAACCCAGTGGTGGAAAAATGTACCTAAATGTTTTACTTAAGTAAAAGTAGCAATACTGCAGTGTAGAATATATATAACTAGCCCTTACCCGTTCACAGATATGAGCTCCGAAATGATGTGCAGTGTGTGGGTTATGGGGTGTGCACTGTGCACACAGTATATGAGGGATGGAAAGTAACTTTAACTGGTGCTTGCATGATAATATGTAGGAGAATCAATGTAAGAAATACCTGTTTCGTTTAATGTCTACAGAGATACTGTGTACCCCCGCCCGCCCACCCGCATGGACACACACACACACACACACACACACACACACACACACACACACACACACACACACACACACACACACACACACACACACACACACAGAGATAGCTGGTTAAACATGTTGCCTCATGCTAGATGCAGAATAGATATGCCTCATGCTAGATGCAGAATAGATAGTAGATACACCATAAAAATGCTAATATACAGGATATGATTTGTGAAAGTGACAAACGGGCTTCACAGTTATGTTAGGTGTGTTCATATGCTAATGGTGATGCGATTTCAGATCAATTGCTCCAGCCACTGAGGAGAAACGCTGTGACAGACACTCACTCACTCACTCACTCACTCAGACAGACATTCGGAAAATTATATGTTTGATATATGTTATAAGTTAATGTCTGGAATCCAAAATGTACCTGCCTAAAAGTTTTGGTATCAAAATGTACTTAAAGTACCAAAAGTAGAAAGTGTACTCATTGTGCAGAATGTCCCGTTTTCTCTAGATGTCAATTGTATAAAAATATGTTGAAAATAGCAGATCTACAAGCTCACAATGCGTCGCATCGCTATAATGAATGAATAATTAATTCATTAATAATGAATTAATGAATAACTAGCAAAGTATAATTACATAGTAAAGTAACTAAAGTTTTCAAATAATTGTAGTGGTGTAAAAGTATAATATTTGTCGCTGAGATGTAGTGGAGTAGAAGCAAAAGTACTGAAAATTCAAAACACAGTACAGTACTTGAGTAAGTGTACTTTTTCTTCTATACTAGGTCCGCCAGTACAGATCTACAAGCTACACGCTTGCTGTTTTTGCTGAATGTTTGCTAGAGTTAAAGTGGTTAATGAATGAGTCGTGGGCTCATTCATTATAGCATTCACAGGCGTGTAGAGCTCACCCAGCTAAGCCTCTGTTGCTCTTTTGTTAGCGGCACTGTGTTGTGTGAGAGCACTGATCAATATGTTATCCACTCTCCTTTTTCAAGACTAATACGCACACCCATCAGCATGTGTTTCTTTTATTCCTTTCATAAATGAGTTCTGTGCTGAATGGGGATAGAAAGATGCAGCCTGAGAAATATAATAAGGCTTTGGGATTCCGGTTAATGGTTTTAGAGGTCCTTTGTAACCTCAAGAGGCTTCTGAATAGAATTCTGAATAGAATTCTGGTCTCTGTTATGCAGTATAATACACACTTCCAGGCTATGTAACCTGTGTAGCTGCACACGCACATGCTGTATGCATGCACACACACACACACACACACACACACACACACACACACACACACACACACACACACACACACACACACACACACACACACACACACACAGACACGCGCGCACGCACGCACGCACGCTCTAACGCACACACAGAACCAGGCACGTGCACACTATACGTAGACATCAAAGGGGGCTGTAGCCCCTGCCCTTTTATCTGTCTGTAAAAAGTGCCCTCTTCAGACCATGAATGCAGTTTTTACTATGGTGAAAGAAATGCAAATGCCCCCTGTCCATGCCATACCTGGCAGCATTCAAGAGAATTGCCTTGTCCAAATTCTCCTGAACTTGAATGCAGCATCTTATGTTTAAAGAATTGCCCTCTCTGTGTAGAAATCCATGCCGTACGCCACATCTCCAGTATTGATTATGACTTGATTATGCTTAGTTCATTGTGGTATCAAGCACAAGGTCTGCTATTTTCAATATTTTCACCAAAAAGCCTCCCAGCCCCTGCCTCTCTAACCTTCTATGCATGTCTCTGCACATAATTGAGTGAATAGGATCTTTATTCTTGAAGACACTTGAAGTGGTGGTGGTGATGGTATAGGTGGCGGCGGGTGTATTATTAACTGTCATTTAGGTTCCTATAATAGGGGCGATGAGGTCTGTACTTTGGCTTGGCATGCTAGCTGTCCAGGTAGCTAAGTGATGCAGTGAAGTCCACATATTCATTTCTGTTTACTTATCTAATTCTGTTATCCCACAGCAAAACAAATCAGATCCTTGTGGATAAAGTCAACGATCTGTCTTTATCTCACTGTCAATGGGCTTGTGTGCTGAATGCCACTGATGGCACTTTGCATTTCAGGGATATATTACTCAGCCATTGTGGTCGACCGTTACAGTAGCATTACATTGTGTTGTATGGTAGAATAGCAACATGACAATAAGTGGGATGACGGTGTCCTTCTACTCACACAGACATTCATAGCCAAGGCTGACTCAGTAGCGGCTCAGTGTTTAACTCTGTTTAAACCAGGAAGTGGTTGCACACTCCAGTGTTGATTTCTTCGACTAAAACTATGACGAAAAATGTTCGTCGACTGCCTTTTTCCACTGACGAAAACTGAATAAAAACAAAATAAAAGCTACGCTACAATGCCTAAAACTAAGACGGAATATATTGACAATTTCGTCAACAAATAAAAACTAGACTAAAATGTTAGGGAGGGACTAGTGGAGAAGAGATCCAGTAGAACTAAAAGATAAGTCATTTTATGTTTGGTTGCACTCTGAAAATAGCAGATCTACTGTACAAGCTCACAATGCGTCGCAGTGCGACACGCCATTGCGACACGCCATTACGACAAAATACATTTTTCTTGACAACATCAACTTGCCCTTGTGCAATGCAGATTCTGCTGGTTCTGGGGGCTTGGTTGATTGAAGACTTTATTAGAGGTTTGCAAAGGAAAAAGTACAGTTTCATGACAGTACAGTTCACTGTCACTTGCTGCTCAGTGGCTGGCTGCCCACTACTTAGTTTATGGGTCAAAAGCAGAGCTGAGGACCAATTTTCCCACAGGGATGAATGAAGTATCATGACTAAAAAATGCCAGTCATCTCTCCATGGTTGTACCTTCTTGGCCACCAGCCCGAAGGTGCTCCACTCGGTTTTTATCATGCAGAGGAGGAGTTTATTTCTTGCCTTGTGCATGCATATAACTATTACTCTGACAGGTGATGACAGAAGACTGGCACCCCCTCTCTTCTGCGGGAGCCTCCCTCCTGGCCTGAGTCTGGCCAGTCTGTCTGCTGTGTCTGATAGACTGATTTAACCCTGGCTCTTGGCTGACCTCCATATACACCCCTAAAGGCAGACTCTCACGTGTGTGTGTGTGTGTGTGTGTGTGTGTGTGTGTGTGTGTGTGTGTGTGTGTGTGTGTGTGTGTGTGTGTGTGTGTGTGTGTGTGCGCGCGCACACACATGTGTACGCTATACAGTACATGCTTATGCAGGCATTAGTGCATGCGTGTCTGTGTACATGCACATATGCCGCATGTGTGCGTTTAGCTTTGCTCAATTGCCCTGAAGCAAGGAAGCTACAGTATACAGTATTTTTACATGCTCAGCATTTCTGCTTTATTTTTGACAGTGACAGTGGAAGAGAGATGAGAATGGCATTGAGAATGGCAAAGAGACTCGGGTCGAAAACACAAACCACCTGGCCAGCTGCGGAAAAAGGAATATAGCACGGAGGTACGCACTCATTCTTAGCAGGTAAGCCAGCATGGGCTCACCTGAGTGGATAAATAGACCACAAATTATATTGTCACAACAATAACGTGTCATTGCAATACCTGTGAATGTGCATACGCAGTTGTGCACTCTCTTCACGTGCTCACTCATAGCAGAGAGAATTCTACGCAGCCGGTCGGTGCGTCACAGTTTCAGTGTGTCTGTCTGTGCTTGTCTTGGTTGAACCACCACCCTCACCATCTTTCCCTCCCTCTGTTTCTCTCCCTCCCTCGTGTTCTCTCTCTCTATTCTCTCTCTCTTTATCCTTTATTTCTCTCCTAGCTGTCCGTCGTGGGCTTTTGTGTGTTGTGTGTCAGGGTGCGCTGCGGGTGCTCACTGAGTAAACATCTTCTGTTTGCTCAAGTGAGGATTTTTGTCACCAGAGCTCCTGGTTTGATCCTCGTCAGCACATGACCCCGAACACACAGAAACACACAGCTCCTTGAGACATGCGCACTATCGTCAAAGTCCCTCACACTTAAAAACTTCATAAACTAGCCCTTACCCGTTCAAAGATATGAGCTCCGAAATGATGTGCAGTGTGTGGGTTATGGGATGTGCACTGTGCACACAGTATATGAGGGATGGAAAGTAACTTTAACTGGTGCTTGCATGCTAATATGTAGGAGCATCAATGTAAGAAATACCCGTTCCATTTAACAGCTACAGAGATACTGTGTACCGATCTGCATGATTTTTGGACAACATCTGTAACAGGGCCAGAATCCCCCCCCCCCCCGCCCGCCCGCCCGCCTGCACACACACACACACACCCCCCCCCCCCCCCCCACACACCCCACCCCCCGTGTGTGTGTGTGGGTTTGTGTGTGATTGTGCATGGCCTGAACAACAGCGCCCCTCCCTTAACATGTGTGGTCACAAAAGGTACTGTAGGCTAAATAGATATAGATACACCATAAAAATGCTAATATACAGCATAACGATTTGTGAAAGTGACAAACGGGCTTCACAGTTCTGTCAGGTGTGTTCATATGCTAATGGTGATGCGATTTCAGATCAATTGCTCCAGCCACTGAGGAGAAACGCTGTTTCAGACAGACAGACAGACACTCACTCAGACAGACAGACAGACACTCACTCAGACATTCGCAAAATTATAGTATAGATGAGCCACAGCACTCAGTGTAACATTATAGCCTCTATGTGTTCACACGTTATTGTACTGTTTTGTTGTGGTACTCATTATGAAGGCTTACACACCTGGTGTATGACTCCAGGCAGATTCACTGGAATGCAGCCTAGGTAGGAGTGTACACTTAAACATTAAGATAAAGAGAAAGAATTAGAGCGAAAAAAAAAGAGAGAGAGGACTCTCCCTGAGACTTGTGTTCGTCCTGTAAACTTTGAACTCCTGTGACTTATACCATCCATACATAAGAGCACCAGCTGCTTAGAGGCCATTGGGGCCTGTTAGTGAGATTGGTGGTTCCTTTGGTTTTGTGTTGTCTGCGTGTCTGAATCCTGCGCCTGGCACCCATCACACACAGGAAACAGGCCCTGGCCCTGAGCTGCACATTAAACACACAGGAAATACACACAGGAAACCGTTGCACATCTCACCCCCCCCTGCTCCCCCATCATCCTGCACTCCTCTCTCTCCCCCAGACCCCAAAGGACGGCCTGCCAGAGCCCTGCTGCACACTCAGCTGACAGCCTGTCTAACTTCTCTGCTGTGTGCGCTAGTGAGTTCCACCTCTAACTAACCCCCCAAACCAAGACCCATTAAGAGCCCTGGAGCCAAACCTGACTATAGGAAGACAGGGTCAGTCTATATTACATGTCCGACTTTATTCTTTCAGGGGCGTCAATTGGGTATGGCAGGGGTATGCAGCTGCCATACCCTGGGTCTAGGGGGGAAAATAAAAGTTCCTTTTAAATATAAATCCATGAATGTATCTTTGACTACCTGCGCTGGTTATTATGTTGTTAAATTACAGTAAAATAACTACAAATGCAAAACTACAAAATGGTCACTTTAACTCATACAGGGCCAGATTTCCAAAATATGAATATGAATGTGCGCTTATAACGCCAGGAAATAGCTATTTTGTATCCCCCCAGACCACCTTAACCAGACCACCTTAACGAATGCACGTTCAACATACCATACCACCAGATGACCACTAGAGACCACCATACACCATACACTGACATGGTCCCATGTTAAGCCTGTTTAAATCCACATAACAGGATGAGACGCTGACTTGGTCCTCATTGACTTAACATGGACGGGCCGCCGGTCACCATTTCAGCTCAATACTGTTCAATTCGTGCTTGATCGTCTCAAACCACCATTGGTATGGGCATCGGGACGTATATAGATGCCACACAGAAAGTTTCAGAATCAAAATCCGACCTAGTGAAGCTACGTGAGGGTCGGATGGTTGCATTGAGGCTAACGGCTAGCAGAGGCCTGTTGTCAACAGGAAGCCCTGGTTTAAAGGTGACGTCATAATCGTATCCTTTTTTTTCACGGTTTACGTGTGGACATTAGCTGAGGTAAGCTAACCATTTCGCTCCGTCTATAAACACATATTAAAAGCTTAAACAATGCTTTTATATAAAAGTCGCTCCGAGTCGCTCGGCACCAAACGCCATAGTGAACTAGTCGCTCGTAAAGTCGCTCGGCGCTAACTGAGTTAACTAGGTATTATTATAATTATATTCTCCACACTTGTATTCTCCCCATCTTGACAAAATGGTATATTCCCAGGTTCCGCAGGTCTGCACAGGTGCAATGCATTATTGTTAATTGTGGCACGTGTACTAACATTTCAAGTTTAGCTGCACTTTAACAACCGCTCCAAGCTGCCATACTGTATATGGGCATAAAAGGGACAAGGATGGAATGGTTAGCACCGCTAAATAGGGTCAAGGACTGACAGATAGAAAGATCCATATATGGGCATGAAAGGGACAGACGGTAAGACTGATTACATTTCCCAGCGGATTCCTCGTGACTCACGTCAGGGCAACCACACTTGCAATTTCCCAGAATTGCATCTTTCTAGTTTCATTTATTTTTCATACCACAATTTTTTAACCCATTTTTTCATGAGTTTCCCCGGCAGGACGTAGCACGTGGAAGGAACACGTCATTCCAACCAGTTCCTTCCCCTACGTCAGGCACCCCGGCTGACCAGGGGGAGGCAGTACAGAGACCAGGATTTGACCCCACTTTTTGGGAAAAATATTTAATGGCTGTGATATTTTGTCATTGCAGCGATCTTAAGGTTTACAAGAAGACAATGTCAGGCCAATGAAGTGTTGTGAAGGTTATTGCGCTGACAGTGCCGTTGAGCATCGATCAGCTTGTTCAGGTTCAGCACTCAGAATGATCTGGGTTATTGTGTGGGTGAAATAGACTCTTCCTCTCCCTCTGCCTCTCCCTCTCTCTTGCCGTGTCCATATTTGGGCATAATACATTTGCACTGAACATTTGTAATGTATTTGTAATAATAATCAAAATGTACAAAGTAACTAAAGTTTTCAGATGAATGTAGTGAGTAAAAGTATAATATTTGGATCTGAGATGTAGTGTAGCAGAAGTAAAAGTAGGCCTATACTGAAAGTTGGAACAGTAAAGTACAAATACCTCATGATTGTACTTAAAGGGGAGAATCCCGCATTTACAACAATGGACTGTGTCATTAATATACCTTTGAGTTGTTATGTGGAAATAAGAACCAACCCCCTTCTGTGTTGCTCAAAGGTATATTAATGACAATGTTGAAAATGGGTGGTTCTCCCCTTTAAGTACAGTACTTAGTTACTTTACACCACTGATCATAGCCAAACGTATGTTTTTTAGCTGCATCACTATCAAGGGGGCAGCATAGCTGAATGGTTAGGGAGCCGGCCAGGGTGTCCCTGAGCAAGACTCTTAACCCCTAATTGCTCACGCGCTCCTTGTGGGCAGCAAATCAGCTGGGTTGGGCTGAAAATACTATAGGAATATATAATATAGGAAATAGGCATCTATTATCTATTATTAAGGTCCTGAGACACATGAACAGTAAGCCTATAAATAGTCAATGAGAGAAATGCTGTGGTGGTGATGAGGCGTCCCTGCCCCTACTCCGCCTCAACATAAAGCCATCATTAAGTCATCAGATGCTACCTGTTTACTGTTGATTTATTATAGTCATTAACAAGGCCTTTTCCAACAGGCTTGTTTTCGAGGATGTATCTCTCTCTCTACCAAGGTTAAAATGTCTCTCTAAACCAAAACACTTTTTATCCTTTAAGCACTTAAGGGTTGAAGTTGTTCAAATGACTCTCGAGCAAGCTTTTGTGAATAGGCTAGCTTTCTTTTACAGTCCTAGTAGTACTTGAGTTACTGTATGCACTCACATCTATTGTCTAGGATGTTGAGAGCCCCCGCAGTGGAAACAACCCCATGTGGATTTAACTATTGTTAGATTGAATCCACCCTCGTCTTGATTATAGCTGCGAGTTCAGTGCACAAACTCTACATCAAACCACAGACGTACTGAAAGACAAAACGCACTGTGAATACTACACAGTATACAGATGCTGTCTGTATGTACATTGTATGAATGCCTACTTATTATATTAGCCTATGCATGGTGGACAAGCTGAATGTAACTGCAATTTACAGAAACTTGCCTTTATAACGAATTTAGTCTCGCGTAGCCAGACAACTATTCCACAATCTTCGAATGCTATATAGAGTCTGGAACGGCTGCTCCCGAACGGCGAGTATCTGAAGTAGCCAGTGCTGCACTGAACTGTAGTCCCATTGGAAACATAACAGAAACACAATAGCTCAGACAAAGTCATTGGAGCGGCCTATTCTTGTTATGTTACCAGTGTCACTTCGAGGAGGAACATTATATAACGTCACTGTCGGGTAGAAACCTTGTATCTCCAAGTTTCAAATGTGTTTTTTACATAGCCCTGCTTCATCGCGCAAACACCGGCACACAAAACTAGCGAAAATAGCAGAGCACACAACACATCGCACCGCGAGGCATTGTGTGCTTGTAGATCAGCTATTTTGTATCATATAAGGTTTCCACCTGACAACAACGATAAGAATGTCCTTGTGTCAGCAGCAGCAGCAGCAGCATGGTCGTCTTCCCCCTGACCCTGTCCACCATCTGGACCACATGTGTGTGTGTGTGTGTGTGTGTGTGTGAGTGCAGAGCGGGCCTCATCCATCAGTAGAGCTCTCCTGCGTTTCAGCACCTCCTCACTGCGGCCTCCGTGTGTCTGTTTAGGTCTTCTCTTGTTTCTCTCACTGTCTCTGTTTGTCTCTTTTCTCTCGCCCCCTCCGTCTCTTTGTTGTCTTAATCGCACACCATTTACACAGCAGAATCCACAGTGGTACAACTTTAGCCTGATGTGTACTTTGTTGCGCACACCGGTGCGCAGCGAAGCTGATCTGGCCGATCTACGAACTGATCCAGCTAGATCTGCTATTTTGACACAGAGTATTTATGACAGAGTAAGGGCCGATGCATACTTCATCTCTAAAAGTGGAGTATGATACTCCAATAATCCACTTTTAGAGACGAGTTTAAATCGGTTGGGCTCTGTCCAAACTACAATATGCCGTCATTCAGAGGTTCGGCTGGGGGCGGGTTCCTGCCGAGATGTTGTGACACCCCGAACCGATTTAAACTGTGGAGTATGCTTCGGCCCTATGAGGTTTTCTGTGTATGCACTATGCACACAGAAACACACAGGGATATGGATGACACCGACCACAAAGATTGTACCGAATGGTTTATCAAACATATAATTTTCCGAATGTCTGAGTGAGTGTCTGTCTGTCTGTCTGTCTGTCTGTCTGAAACAGCGTTTCTCCTCAGTGGCTGGAGCAATTGATCTGAAATCGCATCACCATTAGCATATGAACACACCTGACATAACTGTGAAGCCCGTTTGTCACTTTCACAAATCATATGCTGTATATTAGCATTTTTATGGTGTATCTACTATCTATTCTGCATCTAGCATGAAGCATATCTATTCTGCATCTAGCATGAGGCAACATCTTTAACCAGCTCTGTGTGTGTGTGTGTGTGTGTGTGTGTGTGTGTGTGTGTGTGTGTGTGTGTGTGTGTGTGTGTGTGTGTGTGTGTGTGTGTGTGTGTGTGTGTGCGTGCGTGCGTGCGTGCGTGCGTGCGTGCGTGCGTGCGTGCGTGCGTGCGTGCGTGCGTGCGTGCGTGCGTGCGTGCGGGCGGGGGGACAGTATCTCTGTAGCCATTAAACTAAACGGGTATTTCTTATATTGATGCTCCTACATATTATCATGCAAGCACCAGTTAAAGTTACTTTCCATCCCTCATATACTGTGTGCACAGTGCACATCCCATAACCCACACACTGCACATCATTTTGGAGCTCATATCTTTGAACGGGTAAGGGCTAGTAAGTATAATAAACAAAAAGACAAAATAATAATAATAATAATAACCAGTGCTGTCACTCTCCACAAGGCCCTGTATTCAAGGAGCATGTGGGCTATGTGTGTCTGGTGGGGAGGCATCAAAAAGAGAAGCGAAAAGATCAAATTTAGTAGACGTTGGGGAGAAGGTTCGGGGGCCATCCATGCCGTGCCCTGGGTGTGATGAAAGAGACGGAGTGGAAAAAAGAAAGAGAGAACATGTGTCCTTGGCGTGACGGAGAGTGATAGATTGAAAACCAGAGAGAGAGCGCGAGGGGTCATGTCTGCGTTTGATAGAGATATGAGCCTTTCTTTGATTCCTTTGAGCTTTAATCTGAGAGATGGATTGGGAGTTCCATCCCGCGGCTCGCCTGCGCGCCCGTTCATATATCCATGTGACACTTTGAGCTGTGATTTAATTGAAACCCGACCCCTGGTGTTGCAGGCCGCGCTGCCCCCGCACCACCGGTCCCCCTGAGGCCGGCTTGACCCCTTCCAGTGACCCCTGGCGACCTTGCGCCGAAGGCTTCGTGGTTCCTCGCTAATACTCACCTGGCTCTCATTACATATCAATCAAAAAGTCTCCCCGACACAGAAACACTTATTATATACCTCAAGCACTCTGAGCTTGGAATTTGATTATTAGAGGTGTAACTTCAGGTAGCGTCGATCGGCAAAGGTCACGATATGCCAAGGGACTCCTCCGCTAAGCCTACTGCAACCCTCTGTAAGCTTGTAGATCGGTTGTTTTTGGTGCGTGATGCACGTGCATGTATAAGTCAGGCGTGACCCAACGGAACATGTGAGGTTGTGTTTGTGTACGTACAGGGACGTGCTGGCCATTGGGAAAAGCGGGACAACTCCCGAACGGCCGGTTCATCCCCGGCCGGTCCAGGCCGGCCATTAGGAAAAAAATAAAAATAAAATGACGGCCTTCGTTCCATTTTGGGGGCTGGGCGGCCAACAAAGTAAATCGCCACTGTCGGACAGAAACCTCGTATCTCAAAGTTTCAAATTTGTACATTTTTTCGCAAAGCAAAGTCCTGCTTCATCATACAAGGCTGTCGCACAAAAGTAGTGAAAACAGCCGATCTACAAGCACACAACTTGTGTGCTTGTAGATCAGCTGTTTTCACTAGTTTAAATCATTTTTAAAATGGTTTTGGACATACAAGGTTTCCACCCGAGATATAACTCATGTAATTGGCCCACTGGCTTGTCACTTGTCATGATCTGAAATGGCAAATCTTTGAGTAGCAGCAGCGCTATAGAGAGAGATCTCTCTCTATAGCGCGCAATGAGGGCCTCTCCAACTCTTTTTCCCGGGCTGAATCTGGGGCCCAGCATGTCCCTGCGTGTGTGTGTGTGTGTGTGTGTGTGCGTGTGTGTGTGAGTGTGTGTGACCCCTGCCGGGCTGGTCCCCTGACCCGGTGTAGAGGATCAGATACATGTGGGGTTAGCTCCTCGTCTGTGCCCGTATTCAGTTACCCAGCATGCATCCTGTGCGCAACTCACCTGACATGTGTTCGGAGGGCAGGAACCAGATGGAGCGTGAGATGTATATATGTGAATGGGAATGAACATGTGTCCGTCACGCACACACACGCACGCACACGCGCATAGACACAGACACACACACATGCAAAGGCCGAGACACGCATGTATGTGTGTAATTGTATACGTGCGTTCACAGAATGCTCACACGCATGCACACACTCATGATGCAACATCATATCGTCTGTTGTCGGGTGGAAACCTTGTATGTCCAAAACCGTTTGTTTTGTATTTATCATTTTAAAAACGATTTAAACTAGTGAAAATAGCGGATCTACAAGCTACGGTGTGCTTGTAGATCTGCTATTTTCGCTAGCTTCGTCCGACAGTCTTTTATGATGAAGCAGGGCTTTATTTTACGAAAAATACGAAACTTGAGATACAAGGTTTCCACCCGACAGTGACGATGTGCACAAACACATGCATGCAGAAACCGAGAGACACATGTTTCAGGGGAACTCACTTTCCGCCCCATTTTGTTCTGGGTCGGAGCGCGAAAGGGATTTTTCTCTTTTTTCTTATTAATATAACTTTCCATGAGCCATGGGTTATATAAGAATTAGGTAGCCTTTTGATATTCCTCCAATGTAAACTTGATCCTATTGGCGGACAGCATGCCTGGAAGCACACCGCTACTTTACTGTATGTCAAGATATTCTGCACAGCACTGACTCCACAGAGAATACTCTCTCTCTCTCTCTCTCTCTCTCTCTCTCTCTCTCTCTCTCTCTCTCTCTCTCCGTCTCTCCCTCTCTCTCGCTCTCCCTCTCTGTCTCTCTCTCAGTGGTGGACTGTGGACAGTAACGAAGCATGTTTACTTAATGCATACGGTACTTCAGACTTTTCATTGAGAAAATCTTTGAATGTATTTGCTATAATGGCTAAAATGCAATACAGTCATACATTGATATTAAAAAGAAAATATACTTTTTCTTATACTACTTACAGTAAGTATCTTTTTAAAGCAAGTGCTCCAGTACACTTTTTCCACTTGAATATGATTAGCGATTTCGAGTATTTAAGTGTGCCTGCCATGCAATGGCAAAACACTTATTGTAATCTGCCATACTTATATACATAAGTAATGTCGCCACAAATTTCGGCACGTAATAACTGCCGCACAATTTACGCTACCCCCGCAATATATACATCAAAACGTGCGGCTCGGCCGGGAATGGGGTGCTATTACTTTTCTAAGAGAAAAGTTGTATCGTTTAATTGATATTAATTTATTAGTGAATTAATTTTACCCATTGACTTATAATGGGAATCGCAAAAACTCACATTCAATATTTTTTTTCTCGCAAACCATAGGGGCTACAGTTTCAAAACTTGGAGAGGAGATTTATAATGATATCAAGGATTAAATAAAAAATTATTTCGTCAGTTGGCCTCATGGTGGCGCTATAACAGTCCACTTTACCTTTCGGCCTGTAACTCTTGAACCGTGGGTCGGAAAATTAAAATTCCTTTTTCCCTGGATTCCTTGGGTCATGACGCATCTCCTCATATAGGCCACGCCCATTTGCGTCAGGATAGATTTTCCGCCATTTTGAATTTTCTTCAAAACACACTTTTTGCTCCTTTTCCTACATATTTTCTCCAAATGTCACAAAAATCGATACACACGATCTATGGACTCATGCGATAAACGTATTTAAACGATATTTTGATAGTCCATACCGTTCTTCCGTAACAGGGTTCCAAAGTTAGCGGGAGGAGCCCGTTTTGTAAGAAGTAGCCATAAATCACAAACGAAACATCCAGTCAACACCAAATTTTAACCACAAGTGGGGGGCGCTATACTGAACATATACCCAAAAGCATTTCCACTTCGACCCATAGGGGGCACCACAAACGCGCAAAACGTAACCGTTTCATGCCAAAACGTAACCGTTTCATGCCAAAACGTGTTTTTCAGGGGGAACGACCCTCTCAAAACGAAACACTAACACCAACCGCTACACGAGGTTGCACAGACTTAGCGAGCTGCAGGCACACTTAACACTTTGAGTGCCAGCCCCCCCTGCCCCCCGTCCCTTACCAGTGCCACCATTAGGTCCCATTCATTTCTGCCCCAATTCCAGGGAATAAATTGGAAATGATCCGATATTCACATCGGAACAAAAATGGGAGGTTTGGTAAAAGAGGATTTTTTTTTTACCAAAAATTTTTTGGAGTGATTTCGGTGAGCGGTTTTGGAGATAGGTGCTCGAGAGTGCGCACTGCGCAAACCAGTCAATAACCTCAGAAATCTAGATTCTGAGATATTTGAGTTCAAAGAAAAAAAACTTTAGGAAGCCATAGCAACAAATTGGTAAATGGTAACGGAACACAAGTACCCTTGACAGAAAGAATGACATGCCTACTTTCATTATGTGCAAAAAAAGTTATAAAAATATTGTACCATCGTCTAGTTTCAAGGGGGCAAAGTGAAAAAGTATGAAATGACTCAGAAGGTAGAAATTGCCTTACATTTTGATAGAACTATGCACTGTGAATTCACTGTGTTTTTACCTGGTCTAGAAGGTCAGGAAGACAAAAAGTCAGAAAAGCGATGTCAACCTTTTATTTTATGGCAACATCGAACCCTAACCCTGGTGAGTACCTCACACATCCAGCATGAACATATTTATGTTCAACAATATTTACAAATATTTCCCAAAAAAAAGAAATCACAAATATGACTTCACAAAAATAAAATATAACTGGATAAAAGTAAAATAAAATAAATGTGCAGCAAGTAAAGAATAAATAAAATAATATAAAAGTCAGTACTGTACTGTACTGTATTCTCAAAAAAAGGCATTCAACAAGCCAACATTCAGGAGTCAAAGGCACCACAAATAAAGGTCAAAGATGGTACTGTTCACCGTGTGTGTGTGTGTGTGTGTGTGTGTGTGTGTGTGTGTGTGTGTGTGTGTGTGTGTGTGTGTGTGTGTGTGTGTGTGTGTGTGTGTGTGTGTGTGTGTGTGTGTGTGTGTGTGTGTGTGTGTGTGTGTGTGTGTGCGCCTCAGGTACCTCAAAATGGCCTGGTACCTGTTTCTTGCCATTGTTCTGGGAAAGTACGGCATGCAATGACAGGGTTTTTTGACCAGTGCATGGCAATCTCCGCCTTGTGAACGATAGCTGTGAGGAAGAGAAGTCCCAGAAAGTTCTTCAGCTCCCCTAGAGTGACATTGGTCCAGGCAGCGAACCTACAGTGTGTATGACCTATGCCTGACTCCTCCGCTCTCGCTATCTCAGCCATCATACTGTCCTCTCCATCCTTCCTCCATCCAGTCAGACTCCACGGGCCCTGTATATGATAGAAATAAATAAAAAATACTAAATGATCGTGCTTCTGTATAATTTGTATGTTCTTTAGCAAAGGCTGTCGCACAAAAGTAGTGAAAACAGCAGATCTACAAGCACATAACGCCTCGCGGTGCGAGGCGTTGTGTGCTTGTAGATTGCACATACAGTATGAAACAGAGCCGATACCTTTATGTAGGAAAATAATGCTGCTATGTGTACCCTGTATATATATAAAATGTCACAATGCGACATAGCTCTGTAAAATGAACAATGCTGTACCCCCTCCAACTGTATATATGTTCCCCATTTTCAACTGGTTTTTATATTGTATTTGTTATACTTGCTTTGGCAATGTAAACATATGTTTTCTCATGCCAATAAAGCTCCTTTGAATTGAATTGAATTGTATAATGTGCACCCAAAAAAATGCACAAAAAAAACAAAAAAACAATAGCAGGTCAGGCTTATTGATTGATTGAAGAATGTATTAGAAAGAGGTGGTAAAAAAAAAGAACCTAGCCCCACCCTACCCTCCCCTGCCCCTTCTTTGTATATACTGTTTGTTTAGACTTACTGTCTTTTTTTGTTTTTCTTTACATATCTACTGCATAGTACTGTGTTCTATCTGTCTGTCATTCAATGTTATATGAGATACTTCAATGGTTTCCACTTTCCAGTGGAAATAAGCTTAGTCTTTTCATGGATCTCCTTTTAGTAGACCTTGTACCAGTGAACTGTACCGTCATGAAACTGTACCTTTTCCTATGCAAACTTCTAATAAAGTCTTCAATCAATCAATCAAAGTAGGCTACAGATGCATGGCTCATTTCAACAGGAACCACACTTTATGCAGCTCATACAGTGGTGTGTTCTAGACTCATATTTTATTGTTAGTTACTAGTTAGTGCCTAAAAAGGAGATCGGCTGTTGTTGTAGATCGGCTGTTTTCACTAGTCTAAATAATTTCAAATGATAAATGCAAAACGAGCGGTTTTGGACATAAAAAGTTTTCACTCCCTCCATCACGGAGGTATAGAGGCCGACGCCGAGCGGCGCCATGCCCAGGAGGGTCTCCCAAATCGGGCTTGAGTTGTGGAGGGTGGTCGCTAGTGCTTTGGAGGTTCCAGGGCGAGCGCCCCCACCCCGGGGCTCGCGATCAAACCTTTTGCGAACCACTGTTCTATACTAGGCTGTGATGTGATGTCCTTGGCTCATTATCGCCAAAATAAACAATGTTCTAACGTGAGTGGCACGTAGTATGCAGTGAAGAATATAGCCTAAAATCAGCGTTTCTGAATGTCGACTTTACAATGAAATGGATGCTTCTCTCGTTTGGGTCGGGACCCATTTGTGAGTCGCGGAGACAGTTTTATGGTTTATGGGCCATATATTTCATACATTTTGATACATTATACAGCACTTATCTCATATAACATTGAAAGACAGACGTATAACAAAGTGAAACGTAGAGAACATACCGCAGCACAGCTCAGCAGTGCATCCTACAGGGCGCGGGGAGAAACCGTAGCAATCGGTGGTCTGTCCCTGGCAGCATGCATGCCTCGCCGTAGAAGGAGCCCTTCTGGCCGCCAGAACCAAAATCGAGGCCGTGGATGTACCAGCGGAGGTCCTCGCTGATGAACCGATCGCCCGTAGAAGGAGCTCTTCTGGCCGCCAGAACCAAAATCGAGGCCGTGGATGTTCCAGCCGAGGCCTTCGCTGATGAACCGATCGCCCGTAGAAGGAGCTTTTCTGGCCGCCAGAACCAAAATCGAGGCCGTGGCCCGTGGGTGTAGCAGCCGAGTACCTCCGTGATTTTAGGCTGGCCCATGGTGGCGATTTTTTACAAAATGGACCCCCCCTCCAACCTAAACAAAGAAACTAGCCCTTCCCCCACTCCTCCTTGCTAAAACCTCTACATTCCGATCTCTCTCTCTATCTCTATCTCTCTAAATAATACTAAATCTAATGATTTTATAACTAATTCTAGCTCATTCTCTCAATATATCTCTCTCTCCCTCTGATTGCTGTGTGTCCGGTTACGGTATAAGTCACTGAACTCTTTGAGACCCTTGTTTCTGGGGGGAACCGGCCAACCAGCATGCTTGAATTTGGTCACATAAGGGAGTGTACGTTTATTATCCACTAGGGGGGGCTGGTTGACAGATTGTAACTTTTAAAAAAACTTCCTTGCCCCCCCCCCAACCTTCAGATTTTTTTTGGTGATCCCCCCTGCGTGACTTGAAGAAAATGCATGGCCCCCCCTCCCCAATAAACTATGTATATATATATATATATATATATATATATATATATATATATATATATATATATATATATATATATATATATATATATATTCACACACACACACACACACACACACACACACACACACACACACACACACACACACACACACACACACACACACAAAGTACCAGGAGACAATAAAATGAATGCTGACCTATTAATATAGCACCCTATTTGAAAATTGATTGATTGATTGAGGGTACAGAACAGTACAGTTCATTGATACAAGATTAGCCTCGGAAACCCAGGCATTTTATTTTGGCAGGATACAAGATCAACTAAAAGGACCACAAGAAAGCTTTTGGGATTAAATGTGGGTCTCTTTGTACTCAACTAATACAGAAAAGGTCCATTTGGTTCCACAACACTCAAAACAAAAGAAAGATTGAGCAACTGTGAACTATTTTCCATGATATAAAATCTAAAATCATAGTTTAAAACCAAGCTGTTTCTCCTATACCTCCTTCCCTGCCTAAAGCCTTGTTATTGCCTTGAACTAACAATATTTGACAGATATGACTGCTTATACATTTCAGTCTCAGGCCACATTCTCTTACATAATTCGGTAGTCAGTGCGAATTATGGGAGGGAAGAAGTTGCATATAGGATACGTTTGCTCCACTTTGTCAACCGCAACAAGCCTCGCTTAGTCCACGTCTGTCCACGGGACATGTGTATCCAAGCTGCCTAATAATGCATCCTCCATCTCCCTGTGTTTATTAATTCTTCCAAGTTCAACCACAATGTAACCAGGCGGTGACCAAGCAGGCGGTCGGAAACGGGCGATCAAAAAATAAAACGAGCGGCGGCCAGCAGACTCGCAAAATCTTGCAATAAAAACTACTTTAGCAAGATAACGTCTCTCTCTCTCTCTCTCTCTCTCTCTCTCTCTCTCTCTCTCTGTGTGTGTGTGTCTCTGCGCTCCGCGCATGAAGCGTCTCCATTTGGACATGATTTGGAAGAGAGTGAGAGAGAGATGGAGAGAGAAAGCGAGCGAGCGATGTGCATTTTCCGACAATATGCTACAGTATTCGTTTTAATTGCAATATAAAACGTGCCTGTGTGAATGTCACCTTAAAAGAATGAAAAAATCCTGCCTATAGGATTGTTCTTCTGGTTTAAGTTCATCATGGCTCGGTCAATTATGAAGCGATTAAAACAAATAAAACGTCACCTCTTCCTTGGAAAGCCCCACTTCCATGGACTGTATTGTGTCCCTATTACATCTAAAGATGTAAACGTTGGCTGATCTACCAGTGCGCCATGCAGTGCGCTCCGAAAATGGACATTTCCCGACATTGATTTGCTATATAAAACTATCATCGACTACAATTACTTATTGTAGAGAACGTTATAGGCTATATAGGGTATTTTAGCCTAGTGCGCAATGCCACCCTGGCAATGCCGATACGAAATTAATATGGCATTCATATTATTCAAGTTATTATACAGCCTACCAAAAGCTGTATGGTTTAAAGTAGGCCTAATTAATATAGGTAGGGTATAGGATATAATGCAGCACTCGTGTGTAAAGCCCTGTGTTGGTTCTTCTGTTCGCTTCACAATCACTTTTGTAGAATGCAACACAAACTCGAAGCACTGCGCTGTCAGCGCCGAGTCGCCGACTGCGCCCAATGAATGCATTTCTTGTGGGGAGATTTACAGAAGCGGAATATACCAAGTTAATCAGGGGGAACTTGATAAATATAGGGGAGTAAACACGTATGAAAAATAACAAAAGAAAACATTTTTTTAATACAAAATTCAACAAATTAAAGTTGCATGGACCCCCCTCCAGCCAAAATAAAAAAGTCATGGTCCCCCCTGACAATCAAATTATTATTTGAGAACCCCCCCTCGCTATGGACCATACCAACCTTAAGTATTAGACGAACACTCCCTAAGCGTGTGATGTCATGCAGGGGCGTCAATTGGGTATGGCAGGGGTATGCAGCTGCCATACCTTGACAGGGGGAAATAATAAAAATGTACTTTTCATCGTGCCTGTTGCTAAGGTATGGCAACATGACTGGTGTCTTCACCAGACACCAGTCATGTTGCCATACCTTAGCTTGTTCTGAACTGACGCCACTGAATTGTCATGCATGACGACCGTCCCATCGTCCAAAAGGGCTGTATCTTGGTTACCGCATAGATCCAACACTGTACTACTGTAATATGAAAAAAAAGCATCTGGCGTCATATGACGCCAATATTATTTTCTGGCATCATTGCCAAGTGCGTGTCTGACGTCATATGACGCCCTGGCACTCAAAGTGTTAAAATTTCTTAGAAATTTTCTTTTCTAGTTATATTTTGACTCAAGTACTGCTCTCTCTCTCTCTCTCTCTCTCTCTCTCTCCCTCTCTCTCTCTCTCTCTCTCTCTCTCTCTCTCTCTCTCTCTCTCTCTCTCTCTCTCTCTCTCTCTCTCTCTCTCTCTGTCTCTGTCTCTGTCTACTGTGCTTATTTAATGGCTCTGGCTGCTGTCCATGTGTTTAATGAAGCATCAGAAAAGCAGCAGTCCACAGTGCTCAGGACCAGAACAGTGAGAACACACTAACAGGGCTCTCAGTTTACACCCAGACACCGTGGGCAGACACAAACTACTCGCCTATTTTTTAAAACCAGCGGTGGAAGTACATTCCTCAAGTACTGTACTTCAATGTTGCAGTACTGATACATTTACTAGTTAATGCTTTATACTTCAAATCTCAAGAGTTCCATGTTGTACTTTTACTGCACGACAATCATTTCACAGCTTTTGTTACTAGTTACTTTACAGATGTAGATTATTTTACCGAAAACTATTGCAAGCACCGCAACACCCCGCAATGCGTTTGAGCTTGTAGATCTGCTGCTGTGCATTTTACTTTGTGATATTGCTACTTTTACTTAAGTAAAATGTTTTGGTACATTCTTTGCTTAAAACCACTCATCTCATATATAAAATATAGCAGATATACAAGCTCACAGCGCGGCACCGAGTGCCGCGCTGCGAGCTTGTAGATCTGCTATTTTTTTTAAATCATGAAAATGTGTGCAAGTCTTTAAATATTTCAAATCCTTCTAAGGTTTTTTGAAAAACCTATGTTTCTATGTCAGTGGTGCTCAAACTTTTTTATGTCAAGGACCCCCAAGATGATATGTATTTGGCCACGGACCCCAATCTCAAAATATTTAGTTCCAGGGACCCCCCCCCAGAAGCAAAATTTGAGTTACAGATTACAAAATACATATATTCAAGGATTTGCACACATTTTCACAACTTTCCAAAAATCGCAGATCTAATCTATTATCTGCTATTTTTCAATAGCTAAAGTATAAAATAATTCCAGGTCCCCCTTGGGCCCTAGTAACTCAGTCCCACCTTCCCCCCCCCTTGTGACGCCCCTGAGGGTCAGCTGGCACTCACATAACTGCTCCACGGGCCAACACGGCCCACCAGCTCATTAGCCACGTGAGCTCTAACGTTCAGAACTGTCTTAAGTGGAAGGAGGTGTGTTTACGATGTTGGTCAACTCCGAGGAGTGACAAACACAGTCTCTGTCCGTGTGGACAGTGACACACGGCACGCTGAGGCCAAACGAACGGGGGTCCGGATGGAGCCAGGTCTTTGTTGGTCCGCGGGGACTTGACCCCGGGGTTAACTACTCAGCAAAGTGCTGTAAGCCATAAAACTCAAGGTGAGAGAAAAGGCTCGCTAATGGCACAGGCTTGTTGCCACTAATGAAGGGCAGAGGCGGTGGTGATGGCTGTCCGCTGTCCATCAACCCATGTTGTTGAGGACCCCGAGAAGGCAGTTCCTTCCCTCGTTGCATTGTCTTACACATGAACAGGATGAGGCTCCTCCAATCCATCTGTCATTTAGAAGAGCTCTGCGTTCGACGACTGCTCGACTGACTGATCTGTTTCATGTAAATCCTTGTACTTGATTGCAAGCTAGGGGACTGCCCATAAGTCCTACATCTCATTAGTCCTACATCTCATTAGTCCTACTTTGGTTAGGTTTGGCATAGTTTTACTGAGGTTAAGGTTAGGGTTTGTGTTAGGTTTAGGCATAGTTTTACTGAGGTTTGGGTTAGGTTTAGGCATAGTTTTACTGAGGTTAGGGTTAGGTTTTGGGTTAGGTGTAGGCATAGTCTTTCTGAGGTTAGGGTTAGGGTTAGGTTTAGGTTCAGGCATAGTATTTTTCACCAGGTTAACATTCGCCAGATTCGGAATAATGGGATGTAGGAACAATGAAATGTCGGACCAATGTCATGGCACCTGCAAGCCATGCGTTGTATTCGTCAACTGACAACGCCGTGCAATGAAGTCAAGCTTTTAGCATCATGTAAGACTCACTAATAACACTCGTGAATATACAAAATTAAGATGAGTTTTTATGCATGTTTTATTTAACCACTTGAAGCCATACAATATCGTCACTGTCGGGCAGAAACCTCGTATCTCCAAGTTTCAAATGTGTAAGTAAGTAAAGCCCTGCTTCATCATACAAGGCTGTGGCATCAAAGTAGTGAAAACAGCCGATCTACAAGCACACAACGCCTCGCACCGCGAGGCGTTGTGTGCTTGTAGATCGGCTGATTTCACTAGTTTAGTTAATTTTTGAATGATAAATACAAAGTGAACGGTTTTGGACATACAAGGTTTCCACCCGACAACGACGATATACTTCATTGACTGGGATCCCCCAAGGCTCTATAAGTGATCCTCTCCTTTTCCCCCTCTACACTACACTAACCCTAACCCTCTACACTAAATATTGACCTACGCGCTCACAAGGCCTCGCAGAGCTATGCTATTTTTGGCGATTGTTTGCCTATTATGATATGCCCAGAATAGGGATGACAGGGTTCATGTGGTTAATGTAAACAGGAAACTGTAGGGGAGGCTGAGAATCAGAGATGCAACACAGGCCGGCAGCTGGATTTGAACCGTGGGTGACACACTATCTGGTCATGCCCCAAATGATTACTTATGCCTGTTGAATCTTAATGCAGTAATAAGTGTACGTCGAGGATGTGGATACAATATAAGCTATAATTACTATGCAAGCATTGTGAACATTAATATGGCTCTATTTTGATTGTCTTAAGTACCAGCTCTTATGCCTTAACTTAAAGGCCTATCCATACTGTCTCCGACCACCGACAGTATGGACAGGCCTTTAAGTTAAGGCATAAAGAGCTGGTACTTAAGACAATCAAAATACAGCCCCCGTCGGCATGCCTTTTTTTTCTTTTTTTATTACATTTTTATCCCACGATTTTGCAACCCATTTTCACCCAGTGCCAATTGCCTATGTAATCCTGGGCTCTGCTCTCCCTCTGCCACGCCTGGGGAGATAACGGACTGACCTCATGCTTCCTTCAATGCATGAGTAGTCCAAGTTGTTTCTTTTCACCTGACCGGGGGGATTTCCCCGGGATGGACGTAGCGCGTGGAAGGAACATGTTATTCCAACCAGTTCCTTTCCCCTTCATCAAGCGCCCCAGCTGGCCAGGGGGAGGCATTATTGAGACCAGGATTACTGCATGTTTTTGTGAGGGTATCAACCCTAGGAGACACGGGGAGAACATGCAAACTCCACACAGAAAGGCCCTATCGCCGACCCCACCTAGGGTGTGGGCGCTGATGACGCGACATGCCTTCTTTGTGTTTGCATTGCTTTCTCTGTGTGTGTAAATTGTGTATGTCAGTCTTCATGGTACAGTAGGAATTCTGCAGCTCATGGTGGAATGATTCCATTTCAATTATAAAACAATCTGAAGTCAAGTGTAGCTACACCCACGATGGTAGAAGATGGTGATTGAAAAGGCCTCTGTTACAGTCTCCTGGATGCATGGGCTGGAGTACCCTGAAGGCTGTTTGGTTTTTGTGATGTGCAAGATGACCAAAGAGTCTTCTGGGCTTATTGCGTTACACCACTGTTTTTTAGATCAGAAATAGGATTCAAGATACTGTGGTATATACCGGGACAGGGGAATAAGGGATTCGATTTATAGTGGACGCGTGGGTGCAGCTTCCTGACAGGACATTTCAATCACCATCCTCCGTGTTCAAACACAGAATGAGAGTGTGCTAATATTTTTGGAAAAGAACATCAAGAAGCGAGCATCAGAAAAACACCATACCAACTGACCCTATTCACAGGGGAGATCTGCTGCGGTCATGATCTCTCTACCCTCAGAAGTCCTTAATCACTCCCCCACACACACTACCGGTTCACTTGTCTAAAGGTGCTTAATCACTTGAGCCATATGCACTTACTTGTGCAATGAATAGCTCAAATCTACTGTTCTAGCACTTTTTTTGATTATATTTATGTCTTTATTAAAGAACGGGTACACATTATTGCGTATCATTATTTTATGCTTTAACTATTGAAAAATAGCAGATATACAAGCTCACAGCGCGGCACCGAGTGCCGCACTGTGAGCTTGTAGATCTGCTATTTTTGAAAAATCGTGAAAATTATAATTTTGACCCGATTCTATAAGTGCCTTTTGAATCCTTCTAAGATATTTTGAAAATCCTATGTTTCTATGTCAGCAATCTGGCCAGCCATCGTCAAAGAAAAGGTCCTTTTCACTTGAATGGAGCTCAGTTAAGTCTGTTCTTGAGAGACTACTATGTCAGAGGAGGACTACTATGTCACAGCGCGGCACTCGGTGCCACACTGTGAGCTTGTATATCTGCTATTTTTCAATAGTTAAAGCATTCAATAATTCTAGGCCTGAATGGGTTAATTCCTGTATTTATTATGGATGTATTTGTATTGTATTTTGGGGGGAGGGGAGGAAAGGTTTCGTCTATAATGACGTGCCCAAACTAGGGACGCCAGGTTTAAAGTAGATTATGCCTATATTTCAGATCTTATGTCTTTTTTATTTTTAGCTTTTGTGCCTTTATTGATAGGACAGCAGACTGACAGGAAATGGGAAGAGAGATGGGGAGAGACACGCATCAAAGGTTGCCGGGATCAGGACTCTAACCCGCGACACGTTGTCAGGCATCAGAGCCTATGTGGTATGCGCCTGGACCGCTAGGCCAGAAGGCGCCCCTCAGATCTTATGTCTGATGTTATGTCTTCTATTTATAGTCAACAGAATATTAATAATAATAATATCATAATGATGATGGTGATGATTGTAGAGAGAGCATGGGTACTGGGACGGCACTTTTCTCAGTCCCAGTTTTATCACCCTTTGATGCACATTCTTACAACAATAAACAGTAAGTAAATCTGTCATCCGATGGGGTGGTCCTAATCTATCCTGCGCCGTATGAGGAGTTTTAAGACTTCCTGCTTTCTTGGACGTTGTGCAGCGAGTGGTGAGGCACGCAAGGGTGTCGCACCAAACTCTGGGCCCTGGGTACACAGATTCACTGTGGGCCCCCCATGTTCTTCATAGGGGGAGGGGGTTTAACCCATTTAGACTGGGAACACACTATTTTGGCCTTTGACTATGGTGCCGCGCTGTGAGCTTGTAGATCTGCTATTTTTTTAAATCGTGAACATTAATATTGTGCAAGTCTTTGAATATTTCAAATCCTTTAAGGTTTTTTTGAAAAACCTGTGTTTCTATGTCAGTGGTGCATGCTCAAACCTTTTCATGTCAAGGACCCCCAAAATGATATGTATTTGGCCACGGACCCCCATGTCAAAATATTTAGATCCAGGGACCCCTAGAAGCTAAATTTGAGTTACAAATGTTCGCTTAAAAAAAAATACATATACCTCAAAGATTTGCACACATTTTCACGACTTTAAAAAAAGAGCTAAAGTATAAAATAATGAAGGCCCCTCGGTCCCATCCTAATTTACAGTACACTTTAAGACAGAATAAGACATAATAAAGCCATAATAAGAAATAATGTGTTGGTAATTAGAACTAATATGTTTTATTAGACAGAAACAAAGACAGAATAGCAGAAAGAGCGAATACATTCTCTGGCACCGGTACCTGCCGACCGGCAGTTCGACCATCAGTCGTGCTATAGGACCGGCGGCCGCCGCACGGAACTGTAGGTAGGGTTGTTTGATATGTCCAAAAAATAAAATCTCGATTATTTTCTCTGAAATCCCGATTTTCGATTTCGATTTCGATTTTTTGTTAAAAGAATAATACATTGTTTCAACTATTTTGTAAAAAAATGCAAGGAAATGTTTTTTTTTTTCATTATTGTTTCATTTTTAGATTTTTTTTATATAGCCAAATAGCAAAATGCAATAAAACAATAAGGGTATTAATAATAATAACTTTAGTTGCGCAACAATCACATACAGAAGTTAACTTAGCGTCCTTAGTGTTTCATTATCAATAGTGAGTGACAAAACAGCCAAAACAAGCCAGCTCTTGGAGGCTGGTGAAACGGGTGAAAAAATAGCTAAGGCCACCCCTGAATTTTGGCTGGCATTTCGCCTACCAAAATGTAATTCCTGGCTACGCCCCTGCCCTGCACCACTCATGCACGGAGATGTTGACTGATTGTAAACGGAGGCGAAGCGCTTCGCTTCCCGACGCAAAATTAACACAGTGACAGGGACAGTAGGAGACTACAGTCAGTAGGTGGGTAACACAGAATTAATAAGCTTCTTTCAAACTACAACAAGAAGTAAGTTTACCAGCTCAGCAGCGTTTTGTTCTGTTTTCTGCTTGAACCATCGCGAGTGAGCGCAGTGCGGTGGTGAACTCTGCTCAGTCTGACGTGCGCTAAACGCGCATCAAAGAAATGACACATCAGAGAGAAAGTAGTATTAATTTGGTGTCGGACCTTGTCGTCCTGCTTTAGGAGGACGGGGCTGTGTACTTTTTGCGCGTGCAAGGCTCCAATGAGTAAGAATTTCCCTAATTAAAGTGAAAATCGATTTTACGATTTCCATTTTTTTAAATCGTCCAAAAGAAAAAAACCGGGTTACGATTAAAAATCGATTAATCGAACAACCCTAACTGTAGGTAGGACCTACTGCCGGGACTGCCAGGCCTATCGCCGGCGATACAGTGCGACTGCCGTTCGAACTGCCAGTCGTGCAGCGGTGCCGGTGCCAGAGAATGTATCTGCTCTTTCTGCTATTCTGTCTTTGTTTCTGTCTAATGAAACATATTAGTTCTAATTACCAACACATTATTTCTTATTATGCCTTTATTATGTCTTATTCTGTCTTAAAGTGTACTGTAAATTAGCATGGGACCGGCCCCTCCTCCACCTTGGGCCCTAGTGACTCAGTCCCACTTTTCCCCCCCTTGTGACGTCCCTGGAGGCTCGGCCAGGCTCCTCCTGCCTGGGCAGAGAGAGAGAGAGAGAGAGAGAGAGAGAGAGAGAGAGAGAGAGAGAGAGAGAGAGAGAGAGAGAGAGAGAGAGAGAGAGAGAGAGAGAGAGAGGCATGCAGCATGGCCAAGGCCTGCTCCTCCTCGCTCACAGCCTCACAGGCCCCGCTTTGTACGGAGAGAGACGTTTTCCTGCCTCCACAGGAAACGCTCATATTGGAAACAGATTTTTTCCCTGACAGTTGACTGTGATCCCAGACCCAGCTGAAACCACTCTTGGGCTTCTCCGCGATGCAGAGAGAGAGAGAGAGAGGGAGGGAGGGTGGGTGGAGCTGGAGGGTTCAGGTGGTGGTGGGAGGGTGGTGGGGGGAGCTTTGAAACTCATCTCCCTCTTTAATGGGGTGTGCGGTATTTCCTTCATTATTTCTCTCTCTCTCTCTCTCCCTTTCTCTCACTTCCAGTGGTGGAAAAAGTTCTCAAATGTTTTATTGGAGTAAAAGTATCAATAGAATACTGCAATGTGTTAATACACTGTTACAAGTAAAAGTCTGGGAATTCAAAATGTAGGCTGCTTGAATAGAAGTACAAAAGTAGTGGCATCAAAATGTTCTTGAAGTACCAAAAGTAGAAGTAGTCATTATGCAGACTGTCCCATTTCAAGTTTACAAATGAAAAAAAAGAAGAAGAAAAAAAAGCTGATCTACAAGGTCACAATGCACAATGCATCTTGTAGATCGGCTATTTTCAAATGGCCGAAATGCATATAGGGATGCAGTGGTTAATGTATGTTTTGTAATAATAATCAAAACCTACAAAGTAACTAGTAATGTTTTCAAATAATTGTTGTGGAGTAGGAGTACATGAGAATTGGAAATACTCCAGTAAAGTAAAAAATACCTCAAATTGGTAATTAATTACAGCAATTGAGTAAATAAATGTATTTAGTTACTTTATACACCACTGCTCACTTCTCTCTCTCCCCAATTTGCAGCGTTTCCTTCTTTAAGCCCATGCTGGGCTGCTCATGTTTCACTACGGAGCGCTGTTTGGCTTTTCAAATGTCAACACACGGGCGGGGGAGTCGCCCAGAGCCTTCAGCAGAGTACAGTGGGGGTCCCTGGGCAGATGGGCCAGCGACGGCCCTCAACATAAATACAGAACAGGACACGCCGTCACGGGCACGCTTTTAAACCCTCCGACGGAGGAAGTTAATATCAGAGCCTCCGAGTACAAACAGCCAGTCATCTATTGAGTGTATAAAACTGTCAGGAGAAGCCTTGCTGACCCTGGACTCAACCCAAACATAGCTTTTCTTTAGTCCAGGGTTCTTCAACAGGGGGGTCTGGGACCCACTTGGGGTCCTCAGAGTTACAGCGGGTCTTCCAAGTCTTTGAGTGATAGAAACTTTTTTCTCCTTTTTTATAATAACCACTTGAACCCTAGCGTCCATATTCTGAGAACTTTAGCCAAAAATAGCAGATCTACAAGCTCACAACGCCTCGCAGCGCTTTGGTGTAGGGGGGAAAAAGAGCAGACTAAGTACAGAGCGAAAGGTCAAGTTTATTAAGTATTGACGGTTCAAGTGGTTAAATATCTGAAAACACACATTAACATAAATCCAAAATACACTGATGACTGTGCTGTCAAACAATGAAACTATATGGAATCTATGAAAAGGTTGTCCGGGGTCCCTGCTTCATCTCTCTCTCAACTAAGGGGTCCTTGGCCTGAAAACATTGAAGACCCCTGCTTTAGTCTGACCTCTGCTTTAGTCTGTTGCGCTGAATGCGTGTGAGGACACACACTCAATTGTAAAATCAATGTTAATTTAACTTTGAGAGTGTACAAATGGAACCAAATTTTGGTTCCATTTGTACACGGGTATGTAACTCTCTGAGTTACATACCCGTAAGGGTCCATTTGTTTCCTAATTATCATTTAGCTGGGGACCCCCTGGAACTCCCTCAAGGACCCCTGGGGGTCCCCGGACCTCACTTTGAGAACCAATTGTTGTACAGTATGTACATTGCACACAGGGCGCGATATATAAACGCACCACTTACCAGGCATTTTACATGGTCAATGGTGCATTCATATGACAACTTTATCCAAAGTGCTTTGCATTACAGTACATTCATCCATTTACACACACACTGCCACAGAGGAAACCATGCGAGGCACCAACCTGCTCAGTCAAGGGTTGCTCAGTGTCAACCATGCGTACACAAACAGGGGTGTCGCATCGAATTCTGGGCCCTGAGTGCAAGGATTCACTGCGGGCCCCCTTAGACTGGGAACGCGTTATTACGCATTATTTTGTGCTTTAACTATTTAAAAATAGCAGATATACAAGCTCACAGCTGTGAGCTTGTAGATCTGCTATTTTTGAAAAATCGTGAAAACTTTTTTTGGAAAAAAACCTATGTTTCTATGTCAGTGGTGCTCAAACCTTTTCATGTGAAGGACCCCCAAAATTACATGTATTTGGCCGCAGACCCCCATCTCAAAATATTTAGTTCCAGGGACCCCCCAGAAGCAAAATTTGAGTTACAAATGTTTGCTTAAAAAAATACATATATTCAGTGATGTTACTAGGTTTTCAATGTAATGGGTCCCGGGACCCACAGGTGGTCATTCAAATGGGTCCCAGAAAGGTTTTATGAGTCCTCAATACAATGTTTTCGAGCGCTGTGAGCTTGTAGATCGGCTATTTTCAAAATGTTTGCCTATTTCTTATATTTATTTTACAATTTGGCTAATGTTTGAACTTAGAACTACTAAAACTACTAAAACATGTGCCCCTAATGAATTCGGGCGCGCAAAATGGCGTCGGACGTCAGTGGAATCAAAACATTGACGTTTCTATCGCCTGTTTAAGACTTTCTACGTGGATTTTATTTGTGTTAACGTAGGGTAAAGTAGGATGCTTTCACCCATGAACAATGGTGGTGTCTGTGGAATTTTAAAATGTTTTTCTTTTACCGCGACGCGGTAAATTATTTTAACATGGACTCCAATGGAGGCGCATCCCCGGGACCCCAGGACCATGACATGAATGAGTCCCTGGGTGACTTGAATGAGTTTTTGATGCGGGATGCGCACGTAATGACATCACTGTATATTTGCACATATTTTCACGACTTTTCAAAAATAGCAGATCTACAAGCTCGCAGCGCGGCACTCGGTGCCGCGCTGTGAGCTTGTATATCTGCTATTTTTCAATAGCTAAAGTATAAAATAATTAAGGCCCCTCCACCTTGGGCCCTAGTGACTCAGTCCCACTTTCCCCCTCCTTGTGACGCCCCTGTACACAAACTACACAGGCACACATGTGGGCACATTCACGCCCATAATAAGTGGGATTGAACACATGTCAGAGGGTTGCTCTTTCCCCTCACCAGCCCCTCTGTGCTCACAGTGGAGGGACATTTTATTTTTTATTTTCTTCTCTCTGTTTGTGTTTGTTAACCACTTTCACCCTGGTGCCCCTATTTTGGACATGACATTATTGGCGAAAGTTTTAATAAATTCAAATTTAAACATAAAATAATATATGTATTAATAATCTTCTTTATAGCGAAAATAGCAGATAAAAAAATACAGCTATTAACTTTTGTTGAACAACAACATATCTAGGGGTTAAATGGCTAATGGTTGTATTTGTTGCAGTCAGGTTTAAAGTGAAGAGCATTCATTTATTTACTAGTTGAAAGTATGTAAAAATCATAAAATGTTCTCAATTGTTAAGTACCACTCTACATTTAATATCGCCAAAATAAAAGTCTGGGTTTCCGAGGCTAGTATAACTATTAAGGTAAGTAGGGCTGGGTATCGTTCAACTTTGAATTGATACGATACCTTTTTCGATACCATTTTCGATACTTTTTATTTATTATCTATACTATAATTTTGCGAATGTCTGAGTGAGTGAGTGAGTGAGTGAGTGAGTGAGTGAGTGAGTGTCTGTCTGTCCCAGCGTTTCTCCTCGGTGGCTGGAGCAATGGACCAATCCCCAATCACATACACACCCATTGTAACAGTTACAATGGGTGTGTATGTGATTGGGGATTGGTCCATTGATCTGAAATCGCATCACTATCAGCATATGAACACACCTGACATAACTGTGAAGGCCGTTTGTCACTTTCACAAATCGTATGCTGTATATTAGCATTTTTATGCTGTATCTATATCTATTCTGCATCTAGCATGAGGCACATCTATTCTGCATCTCGCTTGAGGCAAAATGTTTAACCAGCTCTGTGTGTGTGTGTGTGTGTGTGTGTGTGTGTGTGTGTGTGTGTGTGTGTGTGTGTGTGTGTGTGTGTGTGTGCAGGCAGGCGGGTGGGCGGGCGGGCTGGGGGGGGGGGGGGGGGGGGAAGTATCTCTGTAGCCATTAAACGAAACGCGTTTCTTACATTGATGCTCCTACATCATGCAAGCACCAGTTAAAGTTACTTTCCATCCCTCATATACTGTGTGCACAGTGCACATCCCATAACCCACACACTGCACATCATTTTGGAGCTCATATCTTTGAACGGGTAAGGGCTAGTTATTATAATTCTTATTTGCCTTTTTCTATGGGCTATTTTACACACCAAAATAGGTTATTAAGCCAGTTATTCAGCCATTTTCATGTCAAGTAGGCCTAGTAGAGTAGTTGATGTGACTACTGTTATGGCTGCTATTGTATAATTAATTCCATTGTTTGTCTACAATAGAATATACACATACTTTTTACAGATAGGCTATTGATACTGTTGAAGTTTTATTATTATTATTATTGTTCAAAAGTATCGAAACAAGGTATCGTTAGTTTTTACGTGAACCGATACTCGATAGTATCAACATCATGGATCGATACCATTAAAAGTATCGCAGACTATACCCATCCCTAAAGGTAAAACATAGTTTACTATATATTATGTATTATATATTTGTTTTAATATATTTTATAATACATATTTTTGTCCACTAGTATCCATTGTACATTTCCTGAGATCCACAGATGTATCTGGAGTAGCAGCAGAAGTGCATGTGTTGAGTGTTGAAGACTGACCAGGTATTACCCAGTAGCCACCATCATTTCTCACGGGGGCTGTAGCCAGGATTACCATGGTGATAACCCCGGGTCAGGGGAAGTGTGCCGGGGCCAGCCCGGGACCCCCCACAATGAGGAGGGGTCCCCAAGGGGCCACCCTGCTGTACTTCCCTGGAGACTGTTGTTTACTTCATGTCATCTCTCGGGGGAATACATACTGGGGCAGATCCCTGGTCATGGGCATCTGCTTGCACATATATGGGTATGTTACAACTTCTTGTTGGGGAGGGAAGGGGTCGGAAAACATCTGATGAAGAATGTGCAAAGGTTAGTCAGCGAGCAGTTTGTCAAAGTCAAAACAATCAACCGTGGGGATGCAAGCGTCCTGACCTTAAATTTCTACTTGCCCCCCAAAAATTGAAAAAAATCAGATGGTGTTTTAGGAGTCCTAATGTAATCCTGTGCAAATATAAAATATAATGTTTAAAAATTAATAATGTTTTTGTAAGGTTTTATAGCCATAAATCATAAATCATGCTCTAATTTGCATTTTGGGGATATTTTTCACAATAAATAACATATTATGCACATATATGTGCACAAAATATTACAGGCATTTTACTTATGTTTTTGTGAGGAATAGCTTCAGTTAAAAAGTGAGATGTTGTTCGTCCAGACGCTGGAATTTCAACTTCTCTGGGAGGTGTGAATGTCAGCCTCTGTGGGGGGTATTTATCTGCAAATATCGTGGCCAATGGCATTGTAATACTAAACAATAGGATTTAATGGTGATGTTAATGTGAAAAAAGAACAGGAAAACTAATTATAACATTTTCTAAAAAAATATTTATTTTGTTTTGCCAAAAAGCATCGCTGGGCCTTGCAGGGTTAACGCTTCATTGGTGACTTTTGTTGACGTTTTCAGTACATGCATTTTCAAGGTAGAAGGTAAAGTTGCAGTATACTGTTAACCAGTAAGACTCCCTAATCGGGAGATAAGCAACCGTTGGTCGCTTATCTCCATAAATAGAGCAAAAATGTGTTTTTCCAAAATCTTCCTGATCCATGTTGTTGACATGAGTGTAGACATACTGTGTAGTGATTTTCGTGATTTTAGGGCAAAATCTGAATCGGCCTCATGGTGGCGCTAGAGGGCCATGTGAGAAATGAGGGGTGGGGTCTCCTCGCCGCCAAGGCGGACGAATAGGTACCGGCCCCGGCTCTCCCGGTCGCTCCTAGCCCGAGTTACGGCATTTTATGTGAGCTGCAGTGGCAGGGGGTCCTCCACTGGGGGCGCCACCACTTTTGCATCCGTTCTGGAGCACCAGGAGTGGGTGGTCCCCGGGAATGCCCCGTGAGCAGCCCCGTTGGGGTGGTCATTTGGTCATTTTTGCACATTTGGTAATTTTTTACACCTGGGGGTCCCCCAGGGACCTGGGGGTCCCCGAAACTCCGGGGGTCCTTGGAGGTTGTAGTTTGGCAGGCAAGGAGTGTGTGTGCAAAATCTGGCATGGATCGGGGCAACGGTTGCAGAGATATGAGCAGGGCAAAAGTGTGACGTGTGACGTGTGACAGAGGGAGTGACGGAGTGACGGAGGGACAGCCGGTGGAGGTTTGGATAGTGTGCAAGTAACTGCGACCTACGGTCGCAATAATGTTTCTTTTTTTTGGAGCTGTGTGGAACACAAGCTCCCTATACGTGGCCGTGTGTGTGGGTCTGTCTGTCTGTCTCCGTGTCTCCGTGTCTCCGTGTCTGTCTGTCTGTAGCCTGCAGTAACCTTTTCTGACCACACATGTTAATATAGTTGAACGTTTTGCTTGGTAATTCAATGTAATCTCAATGGAAACCAGCTTTAAAGGCTGGATTCCAAGGACAGCCGACACGCCCAGCCTTTAAAGCTGGTTTCCAGTGAGATTACATTGAATTACCAAGCAAAACGTTCAACTATATATCTGCAGTGTGAATGAGGCATTAGGGAGGGGCGCTGTTGCACACACACACACACACACACACACACACACACACACACACACACACACACACACACACACACACACACACACACACACACACACACACACACAGCTCCACTTCGAACAGAGGTTCGATTTTTATGAAAACATCGATTTGGAACTTGGGCTTTATGAGTCATGAGCGCAGGCCAGGTCATTCTGTGATCAGGTTGACTGACAATAAAATAATCCACTTTCGTCTTTAAACATCTTAAACCTCTTTTTAACAGTGTTAGCAGTTACTAGGTTTACTCCCCATTAACTACAAAAAAGCGCCATCTTTGTTGTCAGGTCAGATCGTCTGATAGCTTTTTTATGGCATGGTGCGAGCCAGAGTGTTTATGTGTCCGTCCGTGTGTCCTTCCATCCGTCTGTCCACAGCTAATCTCACAACCCACTACACTGATCAGCACCAGAGTAGGCCAAGGTTGTCCATCCTTGATTGTTTTTCCACATTTGGTGAATTCATAATCCTGGATCGACAGACAATATGATGTCATCAATATGACATGAGAGATCCACATACATTTTGTTATTAGACCATCTTGTTTCTTTACTGCTATGTACTTAGATTTTGTTCTACAATGACTGGTTTCTAACTTTGTCTCTTGGATATTGGCCTTTTTCTGAAATAAATTAATGATGCTCATTTTCATAATAATAATTAATTTCAAAGCTGGAAACCTGAGATGCTAAGTGCTCAAATAGTTTTGTCTGGACATTTACGACTTCCAAGTGGTCTTGAATGAAGGCCAAGAACTAATCTGTCTTAAGTGAAACCGTTAAATGGCAAGGAATGCCGGAATTGCATTTTCCTGCACACGTTAAAAAGCAATTTGTACCTGTTGATTTGCCTTCATTGTGTGTTGGCGTTGTGCCAGACTCTAGGTGATTCCCCGCTTGTCTCCCTTTAGTGTTGTATTTCACCATGCTTAATCCCCCGGCTCAGTGAGGGTCCTTTCTTTACCCTCATCATATTCCTCTGTCCTGCTGTGCAGTCGCTTGGCCCGCTTCATGGTCTTTGTCCTGCCCTGTTGGTGGGCTAGGCCTCACCTTACCATCCAGGTGCTCTTAACCCATTCAGAACGGGGTACACAGTATATTGTGTATCATTATTTTGTGCTTTAACTATTGAAAAATAGCAGATATACAAGCTCACAGCGCGGCACCGAGTGCCGCGCTGCGAGCTTGTAGATCTGCTATTTTTGAAAAATCGTGAAGATTCGAATTTTGACCCGATTCTATGAGTGTCTTTTGAATCCTTCTAAGGTTTTTGGAAAAACCCATGTTTCTATGTCAGCAATCTGGCCAGCCATCGTCAAAGAAAAGGTTCTTTTCACTTAACTGGAGCTCAGTTAGTCTGTTCTTGAGAGACTACCATGTCATACTTTTTCTTGTTAAGGACCCCCAAACTGATATTTATTTGCCCACGGACCCCCATCTCAAAATATCTAGTTCCAGGGACCCCCCATGCAGAAGCAAAATTTGAGTTACAAACGTTCGCTTTAAAAATACATATATTCAAAGATTTGCACACATTTTCACGACTTTTTCAAAAATAGCAGATCTACAAGCTCGCAGCGCGGCACTCGGTGCCGTGCTGTGAGCTTGTATATCTGCTATTTTTCTATAGCATTCAATAATTCTGGGCCTAAATGGGTTTTAATGAGCCATGGGTGTCCCAGAAACCAGACAGGTGAGCTCAGTGTTGGGAAACCGAGGCAGATGTGGGTGTACTGTAATCTGCCAGAACCATTAAGGACTCACACAAAGGCTCAAGAAGAACCCGCAAGTTCGCTCCTGTTTTTGTCTACTACAGTGATGCCCAACCTGTGGGCCAGGGACCACGTGGTGGGCCGTGAGGCTATTGCGAGTGGGCCCCCAAACACTAAGATTTGAACGATAATATAACATTAATATTAAAATTAAGTGAAGAAAAGGTTATGGTGTTTTTTCTTCAAAACCTACACTTTTCTACCGATAGGAACTTAAAAGTTCAGTTCCATTGATCTAAGCCGGAACACTATTGATTGATTGATCGTTGCTTGATCTGAAAATGCACACAGCCCACCCATCTGACCACTTAACACGGCAGCCGAATGGTTGGTGTCAGATGGGTGGCCCACAAACACTTGTGTATATGATCCAGAAAGCTTGGGAATCACTTGTCTACTAGTACACCCTCCCTACCCCTCGTATAGTTCAATAACAGCATGATAATCCTACATCAACCTTTGTAATGACTACAAAGAAATCATCTTGTGAGTATCTTTGGCGTATCATGTGCGTGTGTTTGTGTGTGTGTGTGTGTGTGTGTTAGTGTTGTAGTCGAGTCCACCTAAAGCAAGTCCAAGTCAAGTCCAAGTCCAAGTCCTAATGGGGTTCGAGTCCGAGTCGAGTCCGAGTCAAGAGCCCCTGGGAGGGGGTCGAGTCGAGTCCGAGACTAACGGGGGTCGAGACCGAGTCGAGTCCGAGACCAACGGGGGTCGAGACCGAGCCGAGTCTTTTTTTTTTCTTTTTTGGTAGGTAGGCTAAATTAATGGCTTGTCTTCAAAATAAAACAATAGGTCTTTCCAAATTACCTTTGGTTGCTGTTGTTTGAGGGAGTTTTAAACTAAATAAATCAGTAGTATAGGCTACTCATTTGCTGAATGTGATGTTGTGAACCAAAATGCAATTGTAAATATCTGCTCGTTTTTACATATGAAATGAATCAGTCTCTCTCTAAATTAGCACCAGGGTTGGGAAGGTTACTTTTCAAAAGTATTCCTTACTTAAAAATCAAACCTCGGTTCGAAGTGAAGCGGTGGACAGATAAAACCTCTATTCTGAATGTATTTGTGGCTTACTACATTTTTTAAACCCTGAAGGCCAAATTATCATGTGAAGCTTGACCAATCCTCAAAGTATCCATTCATCTAACCGGGAGGGACATCGACATTTTGCTTTTTGAAAAAGCCTATTCATTCTGGACTGATATTTTACACCTACGGGACAGGAAAAACCTGTTCATTCTGGCCTGGAGTGACCATATATGGACATAAGGTAACATACTTTGTGTTTTTGAAAAACCCTGTTCATTCTGGACTGAGATCACCATATGGTAACCAGTAAGACTCCCTAATCGGGAGATAAGCGACCGTTGGTCGCTTATCTCCACAAATATCACAGCCTCCACCTCTCACGTCATACGGGCAGCCATAGTTACACCTGGAATGTTGAATCTCCATATATGGAGATAACCTACCCATCACACAAAGTCTGACCTCACCAGCCCATACCTGGGCATGGACGACTTATATCTCCATATACGGAGATGGCCATATATGGAGATACGATGACATCACAGAGTCCACAGCTGATGATGTGGCGTGATGTCATACAATACACAAACAAGCCCTATATAAAGGGGCAATTCTCACCAGGGAAGAGAGCATTCCCCACTAGCTGAGTATCTTAAGATGGTTGGATGTGATGATAAGCCACAAATAGGCCAAAAGTTTGTTTTACCAATTATCAAGACATACGGGCAGTTGACAGTTTGCCATTGTTACTCATTGAAGTTGAATCTCCATCTGAATCCCTTTTATGCCCATATATGGAGATCCCTGCTCTGAGTATCTGACATCACTAATCCCTTTTATGCCCATATATGGAGATCCCTGCTATGAGTATCTGACATCACTAATCCCTTTTATGCCCATATACAGTATGGAGATCCCTAACAGAATCCATTTTATGCCCATATATGGAGATACCTGCTCTGAGTATCTGACATCACTGTGATGTCACCTGTTTATGCCTAAATATGGAGATCCCTGCTCTGAGTATCTGACATCACTGCGATCTCACCTGTGATGTCACAGTGACACATCACCTCAGTATCTGTGATGTCACAGTGACACATCACCTCAGTATCAGGCGTTACACGTATACATTGAGCAGGGCAAAGGTGTGACGTGTGTGACGGACGGACGGACGGACGGACGGACGGACGGACGGACGGACGGTGGAGGTTTTCATACTAAACTGCGACCTTACGGTCGCAATTAAACGGACATTCTGTGGGACAGGAAAAACCTGTTCATTCTGGCCTGGAGTGACCATATATGGACATAAGGTAACATACTTTGTGTTTTTGAAAAACCCTGTTCATTCTGGACTGAGATCACCATATATGGTAATTAAACGGACATTCTGTTTTTGAAAAAGCCTGTTCATTCTGGACTGAAATGACCATATATGGGCGTGATACACACAAAGCCATTCATTGGAAGCGGTTTTCACCGCTTCAAAAATATGAACTACTAGTTACTTTCAGTTACTTTTGGATTACTTTTAAGCAAAACTATTTAATGAAATATATATATTTTTAATAAGTCTCCCAGTACTGTTTTTTCCCCATACCGATTTTCTATCTAAGAAATAATATACACAAATAAGACAAATAAGTACAATATCCCAAGTCACAGACAATAATTATCCAGTCTAATATCATGATATGGATATAATATTGATGCCCATGCACCAAAAGGCCAAGTGATTACAAAAAGAATATTAGGAATAATAGGCCTGCTGTAGTCTATAATATTTTTAAACATTGCTGTTATAGCTGTGCCTTTGTAATAGAGCTGCATGATTATGGCAAAACTTATTTTATCAAAAAAAATCTTATCTTAATGAAGAAACATTTTATTTTGACTAAAAGCTCAAATAAATAAATAAGGTTTCCCCATTCAAACACATAGCAGTACATGCCTGTCTGCATTTGAATGTTCAAGGTGGGAAATGTACCTTATGTCATTTTAGTCTCATGCCTTTCAATTATATACAAAATGCAAAACAATACCCCATGTCACTGCTTCGGGCTTCAGTTGTTTTGGTTCTTTTAACCTCTCTATAGGGACTTAAATGTTACCTTCTCTCTAGCTGTTGATCAGTGCATTTGTTAAACTTTCGGATGAGGCTTGCTTAACGTTATAGGCTACAGCTGGGAAGACAACAAGACATCAATTCTTAATCCAGCGGTGCGGGTGGATGATTTAAACATGATCACAACGTCTTGTGTTTGGAAGCTGTTTGTATACCTTATAGTCTAGTAGCCGAAATGTGAACCCAGACATTTTGAGTACCCTAAATGTTAGAAATGTTGAGTATGGGTCCCTAGCATTTAGAAACTGCCAGCTAACTAGCAGTGTTTGATTTCGTCGACTAAAACTATGACGAAAAATGTTTGTCGACTGCGTTTTTTTCACTGACGAAAACTAAATAGAAACTAAATAAAAACTAAGCTGTGATGACTAAAACTAAGACTAAATATATTGACAATTTCGTCAACAAAATAAAAACTAGACTAAAATGTTGGGGAGGGACTGGTGGAGAAGAGAGTCGTTTTATGTTTGGTTGCTCTCAGGTGTTGCGTGCTGAAAATAGCCGATCTACAAGCTCACAACGCGTCGCAGCGCGACGCGTTGAGAGCTTGTAGATCGGCTATTTTCAGCACGCAACCAAGTGTAAAATCAGTCATTACGATGCCATCAAGGCCTGCCAAAATACATTTTAGTCGACTAAATCAACTGTAGATTTAGTCGCCATAAAATCTTATGATATTTAATCGACTAAAATGCGACTAAAACTAAAACTTTTCAGGTGACTAAAATTATGACTAAAACTAGATGACATTTTATTCAAAAGACTACAACTAAAACTAAATCAAAATGTGCTGTCAAAAACATCACTGCTAACTTGCATATGTTGGGCAACATATATAAGGGCCACGAGAGGGGCCGTCTATGCCCGTAGCATACAGTAGCATATGCCAGATGGGCATACAGTATGTCCGATAAGCTTGAGCCTCTACTTCCGGGTTTGGTCATCAACTTGATTCAATGATTCAACTAAATTCACTGATGAATGAATTGCAACTGTCAGATGTGCAAATCTGTGTCATCGGGAATGATGTCAATGGTTTGTGTTGTGTGACGTCAGACCATTTCTAAACGTCACATTTAGTCTGAGTAAGACCGTGAGAAGGTCTTTAAGGTGTGCTGTGAGAATCAGCGGGTAAGGGACATATAGAGACAAAATGGATTGTCAGAGAATATATTAGTCTTTCCAACCTGCAAGAGACAAAGGAACGCCAATTTACAGTCCAAGTAGCAGTAGCGCTGAATACAGGTCCATGAACCAATCTTCCAAGACACAGGTGTACTGTTAGGATTGTCCATACGCCTTCACGTCTCGGGTCACCCTCCATGAAAACATGAAGAGAAGCCACAACAACCTCTGCTGTCGAATGATGAGCAATGGACAGCTGCCCTCATTGTCCTGTCCGACGATCACCAGCTGTGTAACCGGCCAGCAGCAAGGAGACATAGACAAACCGAGATCTTGTAAAGACTTCAACGCAGCCGGGAGAAGTAAAGTAACATTTGATGACCTACCCAGGAAAGAAAACCTCTTATGTGATAAGAGTTTCATTGAGGTATCGACACAGCGTGTCCAGCATGTCCACACCAAAGAAAGAACTTTCCAGTGTAAACACTGTGACAAGGGTTTCAGTCGGTTGGGTAACCTGATGACACACCAGTTTGTCCACACTGGAGAAAAACCCTTTGTGTGTAAAGAGTGTGACAAGGGTTTCAGTGTGTTAAGTAACCTGAATGCACATGAGCGTATTCACACTGGAGAAAAACCCTTTGTGTGTAAAGAGTGTGACAAGGGTTTCAGTGTGTTAAGTAACCTGAATGCACATCAGCGTATTCACACTGGAGAAAAACCCTTTGTGTGTAAACAGTGTGACAAGGCTTTCAGTCAGACAAGTGACCTGAACAAGCACCAGCGTGTCCACACTGGAGAAAAACCCTTTGTGTGTAAACAGTGTGACAAGGGTTTCAGTCAGACAGGTGACCTGAGGAATCACCAGCGTATGCACACTGGAGAAAAACCCTTTGTGTGTAAACAGTGTGACAAGGGTTTCAGTAAGTTAAGTAACCTGACTGTACATCAGCGTATTCACACTGGAGAAAGACCCTTTGTGTGTAAACAGTGTGACAAGGGTTTCAGACAGACAGGTAACCTGAAGAATCACCAGCGTATCCACACTGGAGAAAAACCCTTTGTGTGTAAACAGTGTGACAAGGGTTTCAGTGTGTTAGGGACTCTGAAGAAGCACCAGCACATCCATACTGGAGAAAAAACCCTTTGCGTGTAAACAGTGTCCATACCAGGGGAAAAGCCTTTCCAGTGTAAACAGTGTGACAAAGATTTAAAAAAATCAAACCTCGGCACGAAGTGAAGCGGTGAACTTTTATTCTGAACTCTGTGATCTATACATTCTTTATATATTCTGAATTCTACATTCTTTATATATTCTGAATGAATGAATGATTTTATCTGGAGGGCCAAATTATCATGTGAAGCTTGACCAATCCTCAAAGTATCCAATCACACTACACACATATTCTGGACGTACAGGACAGATAAAACCTGTTCATTCTGAACTGAAATGGCCATATATGGACATGGGACACACATTTTGCTTTTTGAAAAAGCCTATTCATTCTGGACTGATATTCTGGACGTACGGGACAGATAAAACCTGTTCATTCTGGACTGAAATGACCATATATGGACATGAGGTGACAGACATTTTGTTTTCGAAAAAGCCTGTTCATTCTGGACTGAAATGACCATATATGGGCGTGGGACACACAAAGCCACTTATTGGAAGCAGCTTTCACCGCTTCAATAACGTTCTCAATAGAAGCGGAAGGTAGTGTCCACTCCTCACTGGACGGACTGGACGCTAGCGACATGAATGACCTGCAAACTGTTCCTGTTCGCTGATGACAAAGGTTGAGGAAGCTCTCAGCTCAGAAGTCACCAAAATTCGTTCTTGGCTTACAGATAACAAACTGTCACTATACCTTGGTAAAACAGAATCCATTCTTTTGTGGACCAGACAATCTCTAAGTGAGATAAATGTAAACGATTTCAAGGTCAAAGTTGATGATACAGTAATCTCTAGCAAGGAAGAAGAGATTACCCATTTGGCCTGTATTCTTGACAAATACCTGTATGGAGATAGCATGGCAACAATGATGACCAAAAAAGTATATAATGGTGACCTCATAGAGAATGCTGCTTCCTGATTGGCTATGTTGACCGTAATAATTTTGCTCCTTCCTGATTGGCAATGTTTAGGCTCTGTTGTTGGGCTTGTTGGCTGCTGCTGCAGCAGCAGGGCTCTCGGCTCTGTGTGTGTGTGTGTGTGTGTGTGTGTGCCTGTGCTGTGTGCCTGTAGCCATGTTTCCATAAACTTATTCGAATTAGGGAAGCGAATGATCAGAAATGCGTATAAAGACAAAGCGAATTTAGCCCGTTTCCATTTGCGGGTGTCATTCGAATTAGCGACGGTCGCATGGGTTGACAGAGTGCTCATCCTGCAAGTTTCAGCGTCCTCTGGAAGGTGGCCGATCTGCAAGCTCACAGCGCGGCGCGGAGGCGCGGATGCGAGCTGCTGTCAGCTTGTAGATCAGCTTGCATATGTTGGGCAACATATATAAGGGCCACGAGAGGGGCCGTCTATGCCCGTAGCATACAGTAGAATATGCCAGATGGGCATACAGTATGTCCGATAAGCTTGAGACTCTACTTCCGGGTTTGGTCATCAACTTGATTCAATGATTCAACTAAATTCACAGATGAATGAATTGCAACTGTCAGATGTGCAAATCTGTGTCATCGGGAATGATGTCAATGGTTTGTGTTGTGTGACGTCAGACCATAGCTCTGGTCAACCTGAATAAGATGTCACGCAGTTTCTAAACGTCACATTTAGTCTGAGTAAGACCGTGAGAAGGTCTTTAAGGTGTGCTCTGAGAATCAGCGGGTGAGGGACATATAGAGACAAATAGATTGTCAGAGAATATATTAGTCTTTCCAACCTGCAAGAGACAAAGGAACGCCTTCCAATTTACAGTCCAAGTAGCAGTGGCGGTGAATACAGGTCCATGAACCAATCTTCCAAGACACAGGTGTACTGTTAGGATTGTCCATACGCCTTCACGTCTCGGGTCACCCTCCATGAAAACATGAAGAGAAGCCACAACAACCTCTGCTGTCAAATGATGAGCAATGGACAGCTGCCCTCATCGTCCTGTCCGACGATCACCAGCTGTGTAACCGGCCAGCAGCAAGGAGACACAGACAAACCGAGATCTTGTAAAGACGTCAACGCAGCCGGGAGAAGTAAAGTAACATTTGATGACCTACCCAGGAAAGAAAACCTCTTATGTGATAAGAGTTTCATTGAGGTATCGACACAGCGTGTCCAGCATGTCCACACCAAAGAAAGACCTTTCCAGTGTAAACAGTGTGACAAGGGTTTCAGTCGGTTAGGTAACCTGAAGACACATCAGTTTGTCCACACTGGAGAAAAATCCTTTGTGTGTAAAGAGTGTGACAAGGGTTTCAGTGTATTAAGTAACCTGAATGCACATGAGCGTATTCACACTGGAGAAAAACCCTTTGTGTGTAAAGAGTGTGACAAGGGTTTCAGTGTGTTAAGTAACCTGAATGCACATCAGCGTATTCACACTGGAGAAAAACCCTTTGTGTGTAAACAGTGTGACAAGGCTTTCAGTCAGACAAGTGACCTGAACAAGCACCAGCGTGTCCACACTGGAGAAAAACCCTTTGTGTGTAAACAGTGTGACAAGGGTTTCAGTCAGACAGGTGACCTGAAGAATCACCAGCGTATCCACACTGGAGAAAAACCCTTTGTGTGTAAACAGTGTGACAAGGGTTTCAGTAAGTTAAGTAACCTGGCTGTACATCAGCGTATTCACACTGGAGAAAGACCCTTTGTGTGTAAACAGTGTGACAAGGGTTTCAGACAGACAGGTAACCTGAAGAATCACCAGCGTATCCACACTGGAGAAAAACCCTTTGTGTGTAAACAGTGTGACAAGGGTTTCAGTGTGTTAGGGACTCTGAAGAAGCACCAGCACATCCATACTGGAGAAAAAACCCTTTGCGTGTAAACAGTGTCCATACCAGGGAAAAAGCCTTTCCAGTGTAAACAGTGTGACAAAGATTTAAAAAAATCAAACCTCGGCACGAAGTGAAGCGGTGAACTTTTATTCTGAACTCTGTGATCTATACATTCTTTATATATTCTGAATTCTACATTCTTTATATATTCTGAATGAATGAATGATTTTATCTGGAGGGCCAAATTATCATGTGAAGCTTGACCAATCCTCAAAGTATCCAATCACACTACACACATATTCTGGACGTACAGGACAGATAAAACCTGTTCATTCTGAACTGAAATGGCCATATATGGACATGGGACACACATTTTGCTTTTGGAAAAAGCCTATTCATTCTGGACTGATATTCTGGACGTACGGGACAGATAAAACCTGTTCATTCTGGACTGAAATGACCATATATGGACATGAGGTGACAGACATTTTGTTTTCGAAAAAGCCTGTCTCCCAGGGGTCTAGCGCATTGTAACGGGGACAGACTCCCGCGTGTTACCGGCTGATACCGACAATAAGCCACTCCCGACCTACTTGTTTGGCATGGGACACACAAAGCCACTTATTGGAAGCAGCTTTCACTGCTTCAATAACGTTCTCAATAGAAGCGGAAGGTAGTGTCCACTCCTCACTGGACGGACTGGACGCTAACGACATGAATGACCTGCAAACTGTTCCTGTTCGCTGATGACAAAGGTTGAGGAAGCTCTCAGCTCAGAAGTCACCAAAATTCGTTCTTGGCTTACAGATAACAAACTGTCACTATTACACCTTGGTAAAACAGAATCCATTCTTTTGTGGACCAGACAATCTCTAAGTGAGATAAATGTAAACGATTTCAAGGTCAAAGTTGATGATACAGTAATCTCTAGCAAGGAAGAGATTACCCATTTCGCCTGTACTCTTGACAAATACCTGTATGGAGATAGCATGGCAACAATGATGACCAAAAAAGTATATAATGGTGACCTCATAGAGAATGCTGCTTCCTGATTGGCTATGTTGACCGTAATAGTTTTGCTCCTTCCTGATTGGCAATGTTTAGGCTCTGTTGTTGGGCTTGTTGGCTGCTGCTGCAGCAGCAGGGCTCTCGGCTCTGTGTGTGTGTGTGTGCCTGTGCTGTGTGCCTGTAGCCATGTTTCCATAAACTTATTCGAATTAGGGAAGCGAATGATCAGAAATGCGTATAAAGACGAAGCGAATTCAGCCCGTTTCCATTTGCGGGTGTCATTCGAATTAGCGACGGTCGCATGGGTTGACAGAGTGCTCATCCTGCAAGTTTCAGCGTCCTCTGGAACGTGGCCGATCTGCAAGCTCACAGCGTGGCGCGGAGACGCGGATGCGAGCTGCTGTGAGCTTGTAGATCAGCCACTAGAGAAAAGCCAGAGAAGAAAGTAGTTAGGACATGGACTCATGAAAGCAAGGAAGAACTCAAAGCATGCCTGGACTGTACAGATTGGGACACTTTTAAGAACGGTTCATTAGATGAAATCGCCACCGTTACAAACGACTATTTTAATTTTTGTGTACAGTTGGTTGTCCCCACAAGGGAGATAAAAATCTACCCAAATAACAAAACATATGTGACCAAAGACATTAAAGAAATTATAAATGAAAGAAAAACGGCCTTTGTAAACAAAGATTTTGGTGCTATGAAATTGGCAGATAAAAAGATAAAAATCAAAATGAGGCAGGCAAAATTGGCACATAGACAGCGGTTGGAGGACGCATTTAATGCCAATAATCACAAAAGGGTGTGGGATATGATGAAATCCATGACAGGAATGTCATCCCCCACGAAACCTATCGTGACAGATAATGAACTTGGCTTTGCCAATGACCTAAATACATTCTTTGCTAGATATGAATCATTGGACAACTCCTCAAAGTGCACTGAGTGCACTGAGGCTGTAACACCTGCCCCCTCAGACCGAATTACTATCACGGAAGAGGATGTAAGGAAAGTGTTTCAGTGTACTAACACGAGGAAAGCTAATGGGCCGGACGAGTGCAGTGCTTTTCTCCTCAGAAATTTTGCATCTGAGTTGGCTCCAGTGTGGCAACCATTATTTCAAACCTCTGTAGACACACACACAATTCCTCTGCCTTGGAAAACATCATACATAAAACCACTGCCTAAAATCCAATGTCCAAAAGAACATAAGGATTATAGACCCATAGCTCTCACTTCAGTGATTATGAAATCACTAGAAAGAATACTCTTGCACCATCTTGTTAGTATGACCAAAGACAAATTCGACCCCTGCCAGTTTGCATACAAGAAAGGTTGCGGTACAGAGGATGCGGTTGTCACACTAGTCCACTTAATTACAAAACACCTAGATAAGTCTAACATGAATCATGCAAGGGTGCTGTTCTTAGACTTTTCTTCAGCTTTCAACACAATACAGTCTGATATACTAGTGTCAAAGATGGTGCAGTTGGAACTGAATCCATACTTAATACACTGGTATGCTGCCTTTCTCACCAACAGGGTACAGAGGGTGAAAGTGAACGGAACCCTCTCCTCAGCAGTAACAACTAATGTTGGGGCCCCCCAAGGTTGTGTAAGCTCAGCTATACTTTTCACCCTTTATACTGACAGCTGTCGTACTGAGGAATGTCTGTCTGAATGTCGTACTAACGAACCAGACCAACACATTCTAAAGTACTCTGATGATACAGTTTTAATTTCACTCTTAGATAGTTCCAGTGATCCTGGACTGCACCAACTCAGAGTAAATAAGGTGGTTGAATGGAGTGATAACAACGCTCTCATCATTAACACAAAAATCACACTTGTGTGAACTGAGCGGTGGTGTGTGTGTGTGTGTGTGTGTGTGTGTGTGTGTGTGTGTGTGTGTGTGTGTGTGTGTGTGTGTGTGTGTGTGTGTGTGTGTGTGTGTGTGTGTGTGTGTGTGTGTGTGTGTGTGTGTGTGTGTGTGTGTGCAACAGCGCCCCTCCCTTAACATGTGTGGTCAGAAAAGGTTACTGCAGGCTACAGACAGACAGACAGACACGGAGACAGACAGACCCACACACACGGCCACGTATAGGAGCGTTGTGACCACCGCTCAAAAAGACAGAAGAGATTGTTTTTGGTGCACCACCAGATACACACAGATCTCCCATTACTATTCATGGTGAACAGATCAACCAGGTATGTACCTCGGAGTAGTAATAGACCATCTTTTGTCATGGAAAGATCAGATTGAATCTGTGTGTAAGAAAACAAAGCAAAGAATCTACTTCCTTCGCCGTTTAAGATCATTTGGTGCTAGTAGACAGATTCTTCTTATGTTTTTCACGTCTGTCATTATGAGTGTTCTTCAGTACTGTAGTACCACCTGGTATGGATGCTTGTCTGCAGCCCTTAAGTCACAACTGCTGCAACAACTGAACATTTGTTCAAAGATAGTTGGACAACCACTTCAGAGGCTATATACGACTACGTATGATAACAGCATTCTAAGGTTGGCAAGAAATATTACCTCTAATAGTAGCCATGTGTTGCATAGAGAATATAGGTTGCTACCTTCAGGAAGGAGATATGGTGTTCCAGAATACAATAAGGTCAGACTAAAAAGGTCCTTTGTCCATCAGTCGACTTTAAGGCTTAATCAGGAGTTTGGCCATAGGTAGGCTTGGCGGTGGACACTGCTCTTGTCTATATTATCCTTATGTATGTAAACCTGTCTTGTTGTTGTTACATGTGTTAAAATGTTTGTATATACCGGTATGTTATGTGTCGCATACATGGCTGCTGTGTCGCAAGACAAATTTCAGTGTGAACTGACAATAAAGTACTATATCATATCATATCACTTTAGGCACGCAACACCGTGAGATGAGGAAGGGTTAGCCACGGACGGATGGCTTGACTCCGGGAGGTGAAAACGGGAGGATTTTACACACGGTCCGTGTCACTCTGTGTCTAACAAACAACCGGTTTGTTTTGTGGGCTATAAACGCTATACAATGGTCGTTAAGCGGCAGGGGAAAGTGTTAAGTTGGCAGACGATATGGACCCAGAACGTCATAATTTATTTGCATTTATTGTCTGACCCGTTTCCATTCACAAATGCACGTTTAGTTTATTCGATAAAGCCTCAAAATCCTCCTCCTCCAAGCAGATTTTTTTTTTTTGCGGATAATGAAAGTTTATTCGCATTTTGAAGTGTTTCCATAAAAAGATTTAGCGAATAAGCCGTAAATGCGCATTAAGTGGCTTTATGGAAACGCCACTTGTGTGCGTGCGTGTGTGTGCGTGCGTGGCAGATACGCTCTGTTACTTACAGCTCTCATATGGATAATACATTTATTCCATTGTATTGTAGTGACTCGACTTGAGTGGACTCGGTGGGGGGTGAGTTCCGAGTCTCTTGGTCCGAGACCGAGTCGAGTCCAAGTCAAATTAAGGGCGAGACCGAGACGAGACAGAGTCAATGAAAATTTGGACTCGAGTCCTGACTCGAGACGAGTCAATGACTCGAGTACTACAACACTATGTGTGTGTGCGCGTGTGCGTGTGCGTGTGCGTGTGTGTGTGTGTGTGTGTGTGTGTGTGTGTGTGTGTGTGTGTGTGTGTGTGTGTGTGTGTGTGTGTGTGGTGGGGGACGGGTTTGGGGGTACACATGGGAAACAAACATCATACATGTGTGGCATGAAAGAGACCACAGGAGAAAGCTCTTTTGGTGAGTGTGGGAGAGGGTGTGCACAAACTGCACATGCTCCCAAATAGTGAAGGAGGTCTGAACTGAGGTCAGTGGGAGAGAGAGGTCTCGCTGCAATCATAACGGCGCTGTCTGGTAGAAACCTTGTATGCAGATATATAGCAGATATACAAGCTCACAGCGTGGCACAGAGTGCCGCGCTGCGAGCTTGTAGATCTGCTATTTTTGAAAAAGTCGTGAAAATCTGTGCAAATCTTTGACTATATGTATTTTGTCAAAGCAAACGTTTATAACTCAAATTTTGCTTCTGTGTGGTCCCTGGAACTAAATATTTTGAGATGGGGGTCCGTGGACAAATAAATATCAGTTTGGGGGTCCTTCACATGAAAGAGTTTGAGAACCACTGACATAGTAGTCTCCCAAGAACAGACTAACTGAGCTCCAGTTAAGTGAAAAGGACCTTTTCTTTGACGATGGCTGGTCAGATTGCTGACATAGAAACATGGGTTTTAAAAAAAAAACCTTAGAAGGATTCAAAAGACACTTATAGAATCGTGTCAAAATTCAAATTTTCACGATTTAAAACAAATAGCAGTAGCACTAGTTAAAGCAGTCAATAATTCTAGGCCTAAATGGGTTGTTAATAGAAAACCCCAAAGACAGACAGTATACCACTCTCACTTTAACTTCCAAAAATAGCAGCGCTCTACAAGCTCTCAACATTGTGAGGCTGACGCAGTTGTATTGATGAAGCAGGGCATTAAGTTACCGAAACCCTAAAAAGTTTAAATATGGACATAGGAGATTTCTGCCCGACAGAAATGACGTTATGTTATATTCACTTGCAGAGCCACGCCACCAAAACGGCATGTTGTTCTTTGGCTGCCCTGCGCTGCAGGGGTGTGTGCTGCAACTGGCTGCTGGGAAAAGAATGCTGTGTGCACTCACTGTGCCATTTGGTCCCACCAGGGACGTGCTGGCCATTGGGAAAAGCGGGACAACTCCCGAACGGCCGGTTCATTCCCGGCCGGTCCAGGCCGGCCATTAGGAAAAAAAAAAAAAAATTGTCGGCCTTCGTTCCATTTTGGGGGCTGGGCGGCCAACCAAGTAAATCGTCACTGTCGTGTCGGGCAGAAACCTTGTATCTCCAAGTTTCAAATGTATACATTTTTTCGCAAAGCAAAGCACTGCTTCATCATAAAAGGCCGTTGCACAAAAGTAGTGAAACAGCAGATCTACAAGCACACATCGCGAGGCGTTGTGTGCTTGTAGATCGAAACGACGAAATATAACTCATGTAAATTGGCCCACTGGCTTGTCACTTGTCATGATCTGAAATGGCAAATCTTTGAGTAGCAGCAGCGCTATAGAGCGAGATCTCTCTCTATAGCGCGCAATGGAGGCCTCTACAACTCTTTTTCCCGGGCTGAATCAGGGGCCCAGCATGTCCCTGCTCTCCTATATCCCTGCATGCCTATATTTGAACACGAGGATCTCCGCTTATGGTTAGACCAGCGTGCTTTGTTGAGGCTTGCGAGCGGAGGTTTTCCTTGGCGGGGCCCAGTGATTAGACACACGCAGAGGGGTGAAGAAGCTGCTGGCCAGTTGGCTCTCTCACCACGACTCTGGGCCTTGGGAACTGACCTGATGTACTAGAAATACTCTGTTACAAGTAAAATACCAAAATTCACTTGAATAATAAAAAGTGCAAAAGTATTGATATCAAAAGTACTTAAAGTAGCCTACCAAAAGTACAAAGAATTCATTATATTATTTCACAAGTTTTCAAATGTATAACTTTTTTTTGGAAAATAGCAGATCTACAAGCTCACAATTTGTCGCGACGCAAGCGCAGTTTTCAAATAGTTGTAGTGGAGTAAAAGTACAATGTTTGCCTCCGAAATGTAGTGGAGTAGAAGTAAAAGTACTGACTAATTATTCCAGTGAAGTAAAAAAATACCTCAAAACTATAAGTACAGTTGTACCTAAGTAAATGTACTTATTTACTTTACACCACTGGTGGTGGGGCACTAATCTTAGAAGCAAAATATACAAAGAGGCTGAGATCCGGTGAAGTGTATGCAAAAGAGCTCTGGCTGTCAGCGCGAGCTCTCTGATATTGTTTCAGTGATATTGTTTACGCAACAGCACACAGGTTCTGACTGAGACTATTACCGCTGCAATAAAAACACAACGACCGACGTTTGCTTGTCCTTATCTGGCGTCATGTGATGCACATTGATGATGCATTATTTTGTTTAACATAGACGATATTGCCTGAGCAAACAACCACGACTTGTTTTGACTAGCAATGCAAATGTAAGCATAACATTTCAAATACAAACCCAAGCACTTCTAAGCAAACATAACGGAGCAAGGAAAACAGAGCTCGGTCCTCAAGTTCATTCAGTCGATTCAGTTTCATACAGGGACGTGCAGAGAATTTTAGAGAGGCAGGGGCTGAAATTTCTAAAGGGGCCTTTTGGTGAAAATATCGAAAATAGCAGACCTCCAAGCTCACAACGCGTCGCAGCGCGACGCGTTGTGAGCTTGGAGGTCAGCTATTTTCGGTGCTTGATGCCAGACTGAACTAACCATTATCAAGTCAATACTGGAGATGTGGCTTACGGCATTTGGATTCCTACACAGACTGGGCAATTCCTTCAACATAAGACGCTGCATTCAAGTTCAGGAGAGTTTGGACAAGGCAATTCTCTTGAATGCTGCCTTCGGGTATGGCATGGAATGGCATTTGCGTTTCTTTCACCATAGTAAAAACTACATATGGTCTGGAGAGGGCACGTTTTACAGACGGATAAAAGGGCAGGGGTTCAAGCCCCCTTTGATGTCTACTGTATGTGTGCACGTGCCTGCAGTTTCATACTCTCCTCTCCTTTTCTCGTCACTTGCACAGTAAAATCCTCAGTATTCATTTCTCCCTTTGTAAAGAGCCCTCTGAGAGCATACAAATGTAGGGCCGGCCACACAAAGAATGATAACTATAACCGTAACTATGAATAGCCTATGTTGTTTAATTGTTGTAACTCAAGTAGGTGGCGGAGCCTACTCCACAACCACAACGACGACAGTGGGCCAAGATATCGCTGGCATCACTTTCAAAGCGGTTTGGCGAACAACAGAAACACTGTCAGTCCAATCAAAAGCCATTCAAATGTACAGGCCCTAATGTCCTACATCAACACATCAGTCACGTTCAACATGTTTGGTTACATTTGTACACTGTCAAAGTGATATTAAGGATTTTACTCTGCACTTTTCATCTGGTCCCAGCTTGTCAGTGTTTATGTGGGCAACAGTCCAGGGAGAAGCAGCATGGAACGCTTCTTCACACCTGAGTGTCAGGTGAGGGCAGGGCACTATTATTAAGTTATAATTAACTATTTACTGGCTGGAAAAACTGTAAGACATTACAGTCGTCACTAGTCAGTAAGAAAATGTGTCAAAGAGTGCGAGAAACATTGTTGGTTTCTTTGGGTTCACAAACACAGATGATTGTACTTTTTATAGTCTCGCGTAGCCAGACAACTATTCCACAATCTCCGAATGCTATATCTGGAACTACAGCTCCTGAACGGCGAGTAATGGAAGCTGACATTTCCGTTCAAGAAAATATATTTTAAAATGTCATTTCTGATAAGCAGCAAGCTAAATATGCCTAGATGATTTTTATTTATATAATGATAAATGTGCGCGATGTGAGACGGAAACGAAAGTGAGGAAGAGGCTTCACTTCCGCTTTAACCAGGTACTCATCAGTCTTCTCACATTACCCCAGACTGTATGACGGGAGCATTTGCAAATGCACGCGAGACTATACTTTTTATGATGATTTCACTGACTGCATTTACAGTAGGCCTATTCCTTTTGAAAGGATTGGTTGGTTGCTTTCCTATTCAGCTGTGTATCAAAGCAGAAGAATCTTGCAATGTCAGTGAAAAGGCAAAGGATACACTGCTAGGCCCGATAGTCCAGAGAATATGCTAATGTCCCTCTCTGCCAGGCCCGATAATCCCGAGAATTTACCGTTAAAAAAAAAAAAAAAACATGTAGTAGGCACGATAGCAATCGCGAAATTGCATGTTTAACCCCCATAGCAACCCCATCTTTCAAACATGGCAGCCATGTTTGTTTACATTTTAAGAAAACATAATGGCTGCTAGTTCATGAATGCCTGAACGGATTTCCATTCGGATTCTTTTGTTTGAAAGCTGTGAGCAATGTGCACACACGTGGTGCATGATCTAGGCATGGACATGACATGATCAGTGCACTATGAATTACATGGAAGTCTATGGAGAGGGAGGCACCTGGAACTTGGAAGGTATTTTCAAATGGCCGTGTATGAGTTAAAACAATCTATTTGATCTCAGGATTCACATTTGTTGTTTTGATGTAGGAATTAATGATCAGCGCTGAAGTTCCACTTCCAACAGTAGCCCTTTAGCCATGCAGCCCAGCAGAGCCATGGCCCCTTCAGTGTTTGGCCATAGCTGTCATCTAACATCAGGCTCCAGACCCCTGCCGCTCTCTGTAAACATGAAGACGGCCACACACAGAGCTGGAGAAACAAGCCGCTAATAATACTGATACTGATGTAGCTTACACCAGTGGTTCTCAAACCTTGAAATGTGAGGGTCTCCCCTTAACTTTGACAGTGTACAAATGGAACGGGTCCATTTGGTTCCATTTGTACAGTGTCAAAGTTACAAACTTGTAAGGGTCAATCGTATGCACACATAACATAAGAGATCAGAGCAGAATAGAGGGAGTGCTAGGCTGGTCCCCTCTTTTGCAGTTTGAAGTCTGGTGCCAATTATCCTGATTGGAGAGGGCTGCAGGCTCTGGGACAGCCTGTGGTGTGAGGCTGATTACCTCGCTGTGTTGAAGACTCCATCAGGTGTGCAGGCCTCATGGAGGAGCTGATGGGAACCAGGAATAGGCAATTTAAGCTTTGGGCGGCTACAGCAGATGACAACGGTAACCGGAAATGCCGCCGTCGTCTACAACGCCATGGGAACCAAAGAGTTCAGTAAAAGGGGTGGGGCCCCAGTCGCCGACGGCTGTTTGCTAAACGATTTTGATTGCTACGGCGATTACGTCATAGCAGCCGTAGTTCCGCCTTGTGTTGCGGTTGTGGAAACCGGCAGCTTAAATTGCTAATATATGCACAGCAGCCATATTGGAAAGAAATTGGGCCTCTTCCTTCGGGTGTTAGTTACCAATGATTCCAATGAAGGCTCTGTTCCGTTTAGTGTGGCACAGTGGTTCTCAAACGTTTGACTTCCATAACTCTGAGAGTGTTCCAATGGAACCAAATGGTCCATTGTTCTTTTTTAAGTTCTGAGATGCCGTTGATTTCAGATAAAACTTCGCTTAATACAGCTTTTATTTGCGAACTCGCTTCGGGTATGGTGACCGCCATGTTTGTTTACAAAATGTGAGAGGTGCAGAATTCTACCTAGTCAACTATACGGATCAATCAGGAGCTGTGTGAGGCGGCTGCTCCCATTTGCAGCCATTTGATTGGAAATTTGAAAATAATTTCTCGTAATGAGACTCTATGGGAGGGACCCCAGACCGAGAAAGGAAGCACATTTGTGATGACGTTGTGATGACAGGCTAATTTGGAACCCCCTCAAGGACACTTTAGAGACCCACTGGTGTAGCAGGGTATTCGAGTGAGGCAACATGCACAATATCAGCACCCTGACTCTGTTTGACCAGAATGGGCCTTAACCAGTATCATTGGTAACACCTTTGAAGGAAGTAAGGAAGGGGCCCAATTTCTTTCCTGCTGTGCATAGAGCCTATTGCAAGCCATTTGGCGTTGTCCAGATGTGCAGGGACGTGCAGAGAATGTTAGAGAAAAACGTGTCACGCTGCGACGCGTTGTGAATTTGTAGGTCGGCTATTTTTGGTGCTTGATACACTGAACTATAAGCATTTAATCAAGTCAGTTCTGGAGATGTGGCGTAAAGCCATGGATTTCTACACAGAGAGAGGGCAATTCTTTCAACATAAGAGGCTGCATTCAAGTTCAGGAGAGTTTGGACAAGGCAATTCTCTTGAATGCCGCCTTCGGGTATGGCATGGAAAGACGGCATTTGCACGTCTTTCACCATAGTGAAAACTGCATTCATGGTATGGAGAGGGCACTTTTTACAGACGGGTAAAAGGGCAGGGGCTCAAGCCCCCTTTTATATCTATGTGTGCACGCGCCTGCAGCTGTGTCTTCCCCAGCTGAGAGAGATACAGTTTTTACACAGTCAGCAGTCAGGGATAACAGAGTTGTGATTCCTTCCTTGGCCAAAAGCACTTGTGATATCAACCTCCCCAGACATGTGGCGACCCAGGTCTGTACAAGGATGTCTATAGAGAAACGAAGCCATGTCGTCATTTGTGCGTAATGTCGCCCTCTAGGGGGTTCATGCTGGTATTGTTTTGTATTCAAATCGCCATTGGGGAATCTGCGATCGCTGCATATAAGGACTGTGTTAAAAAAATAAACACACCATGTGCGCGTTTCTGTCAGCGGGGGGGTTCTGCATAGTTTATGATATTCATTCATATCTGATATAGCCTGTTGTAACTCGTTTCTAGCGTTTATTGTGTTACTCTTTGGTTAAATCTGTACATTTCCACCTTAGTCGATGCTTCATATCCATTTGGGTCAATCCGAGAGCATGGTGTGTTTATATTTTTAACACAGTTCTTATATGCGGTGATCGCAAATTCCCCAATGGTTATTTGAATACAAAACAATACCAGCATGAACCCCGTAGAGGGCGACATTTCACGCCATTTCACGGAAGTGACATCACACTTCGCTACTGAATAGCGATGACTTTGTTTTATGTTATGGCCCAGGTTTGCCCATAAAACACAGATTCACTCCAACACACGACTGTGGAAGAAGCCATAAGGACGGTTCTAAATTTAAATTGCGGTTAATTAATCTGTCTGCTCTTTTCGTTTTTCGTCGGTCTGATTTATTGATTCCCACTCCAGGGGGCTTGACACATTCCATCATAAGCGCTATGATAAGCCACAGCTGTCACATTTTATCCAAATATGGTATTGGACGCGGAAAGGAAAGCCTTCCTTGCGTGCTATTGTTTGGACAAGCCATTGTAAACGTCTGCCCATGGAGAGATGTAGCAGAAGGTACTATGCTGTTTATACTCTCCACCCCAGCAGACTGCGATGGCTCCTCCGCGGTCCTCTCCTTATATAGGCCTGGATCATCAGACACAGTAAATGTCCGTCTCAGCATTTCACTCCCTTCACTGCATTAGACTGACCACCCGGCCAGGGGTCCGGACATAGACAAATGTGTCTGTGGCAAAGACTTGGCCTCGTCCGTGTCCGACTGTCTTTTTTTTTTTCTTTTTTTTTTTTGCATAGTACTGTGTTTTATTTGTCTGTCATTTAATGTTTTATAAATTGATTACAAAGGGACCCTTATGGAAACAAGCCTGAAAACCTTCTTGTGGTGTTTATCCTTTTAGTTGACCTTGTATTGGTGAATTGTACTGTCCTGTACTTTTCCTATGCAAAGTTTTCAATCAATCAATCAATTACATAGTTTTTACACACCATTATAATGTTCTCATTTTGATCATGAGACCCAATTACTGAATGTCAAGTCTCTAGGTTTACTATTTACTATGACACTATGGCACATATAGGAGTCCACTAGCACTAGGACAGCGGTTCTCAAACAATATATTTTCAAGCACCCCTGTAACTCTGACACCAAGAGTTACTAATGGAACCAAATGGACCGTACACTCCCAGAGTTACAGACATGTAATGGTAATTCAGGGCTAGCATCCACAGGATTTTGCTTATTTCTTTCTTGTTTTTTTTTTAGATTTGTTTTTGGGCTTTCATTGATAGGACAGTAGACTGACAGGAAATGGGGGGTGACATGCGGCAAAGGTCGTCCGGATTGGGAATTGAACCGGCGATGCCACCAGGCATCCATGCCTATGAGGCAATGTCTAAGACGTGGTATGCGCCTGGACCAGTAGGCCAGCGGGCGCCCCCAGGCCAGGATTATGCTTATTTCAACCTTTCAGAAAGGCGAGTAAAGGCTGTAGATTTTCTGTCATCTCATTGAGCCAAAGCCAACCCTCTTTCTTTCTTTTTCCAGAATAAGAATATCAGTTTCTTTGCAGTGATAAGGCCATATATCAGGGTTTCCCAAACTTTTTTGTCTCAGGGCACCCCATAAATATGTTTTTAATCTGAGGCACCCCTACATTATAATTTTCACTCCCAGCACCTTATATTTATAGTATATCGTCGTTGTCGGGTGGAAACCTTGTATGTCCAAAACCGTTCGTTTTGTATCATCTATAAAATGTACTAAACTAGTGAAAACAGCAGATCTACAAGCACACAACGCCTAGCATCGCGAGGCGTTGTGTGCTTGTAGATCGGCTGCTTTCACTAGTTTTGTGCGACAGTCTTGTAGCAGGGCTTTGCTTTAGCAAAAGACGTACTCATTTGAAACTTGGAGATACGAGGTTTCTGCCCGACGGTGACGATATTTTAGTGATTATGTTGCGAGGAAAACGTTGAGATAATAGCCATTTTGGTTAGAAAATAACTTTGTACTTCCAAGTTTAAAATGATACTAAATATTTTTTCAAGTGTCCAAATAAATTCCAAATATTATCAAATGATCTCGCGGCACCCCTGGACTGCCGTCACGGCACCCCAGGGTGCCCCGTCACCCACTTTGAAAACCGCTGCCATATATGACAGCAGACACCATCGAGGTACTCTTAGTTTCCTCGCAAAAAATAGAGGTTTGACAAAAATGTCCTCCACAAGCCAGCATGGCGGTGACCCCTGCTCCCGGCTCGGAGGGCTACTCTCAGGGTCCAGAGGTCACAATGAGGGCTGCAGGCCCTTTCACTTCTACACGGTTTCTGTGTGAAAGTGATTGGGACCCTCTGTTCTCGTTCTCTTTGATATCGGCATGCGTCTGACAGTCCTGGCTGGTGGCTAGCCGTCTTAACTGTCCCTGACTGTGTTGTAAAATGCCAGGCTGTCACACCCGGCTCTATTGATCTTCTCTCCACAACTGTGGCATCTGCTCAGAGCTAATTGGGAGAGGTTTGCTTTTTTTTTTTTGCCTAAAGAGCCTTTAGCTGGCGACTTTTGCAAAAAGCAAATTCTCTCCGGTGTTGTTTAGTGACAGCCGCCTGATGAGAGCTGCTTTGTTCTTCTTTTCTATGTGCGCATTTTATTATACATGTACGTATAGCTGACCAGGTCATTGCTTGCTTTTGGTTCTTTTGTTCTTGGCCTTGAGTCAGTTAAGAGAGTGTTGACTTCTGCAGCTCACTTTTGCACTCACAATTCTCTTTGGAAGTGGGAGCTCTTTCTTTGATGGCATGGAGGATGGCAAGCGTGAAGTAGAGGCCACTGAATCCTGCCTGGGTTCACTTCACTGGTAGAGACTAGAGATTGTCTCACATTTCAGCAGATTTCTGTCATGACAAGATAAATAAAAGAAAATGGGGGTTTGCCATGGATGATTGAGCGGTTAAGGAGCGTATCACAAGCTCTGATGGCTTGATAGCGTGTCCCGGGTTCGATTCCTTAGCCATGTCTGTCTCTCCCTGACTCTCCTGTTTCCTCTTCACTGTACTATCATAATAAAGGCAAAAAGCCTCCAAATTAATGTCAAATGAATTAATGCTCTGTAAAAATGAGTTACAGTTTTTATTGACAAAATGTGCCAATCTTAAGGGCCATTTATAGTTACGGTAGATCCGTCGACATGCATATAGTTCCTCTATGCGTTATTCACGCACCGACCAGCTCTCCGCTCCAATTCTGCTCCCGTTGGGGCCGCGCGCCACATGGAGGGGGTTCTGCACAGCACACACGTGTAAACCGAAGCATTTTAGCCAAAATATGTAGAACCACAGAATTTCTTGACCCGACGACCAACGTGATGTTAAACAGTCTGGACTGGTTCTGCAGCTGCTGTCTGTTGGCAACATTATCGCGGTAAATGCAACTCTGCGAGGGTACAGATTTAACCACCCGGACTGAGTAATAATAACAAAACACAGTGCACTCACTGCACCCATCTCGCTGTTGGAGGGGAGAGGCGGTGTGTGTGTGCGCGCGCGTTTGTGTATGTTTTCTCATGCCAATACAGCCGTTTGAGCCTGTGAGGAGTGAGACGTCTTCTTCACCAGTGGTTGCAATGACGTTCCTTTTTTCCCGTTTCTTGCTAAATTATATTTCTTGTTGGGACACATAGTTTCAGAACCGCTGTCATAAGTAATTTTCCTCACTACTGCCATGGTTGACAAAAGTTCGCCACGGGTAGTTCAAGCGTACGTACGTTTTTATCGGTTTTAATCCGTCGGGTTGAGTGTTGTCTGTAAGGTTACGGACAGAGACAATTACGTACGGACCTACGGAGTAACCGGATTAAATGACTCTCCCCCTCCGTTTCTTGTGTACTCCGGTCCTTATGTACTACTATGCATGGTACTTTACACTCAGCACCGTCTAAACTGGACAGACATGTCCCTGTTGGACACTTTGACGGGAGCGTCCATGCAGTGTAGCCACTGAGGTCTTCATTGTGTGGCATGTGGGCGATAAAGGGGTCCCGCTGCAGAGAACACGCTGAAGGGCACAGCTCACCTCAGGGGTCAGGGGTCAAGAGGAGACACACTTCCTGTGGCCTGTGCCGCGGAACTCCCGCTGACTCCTTTTTACTGGCCCTCTTATTGTTCTGATTTATCGTGGCCGCTCCATTGATGTGGCCCCCTCGCCGAGGCTGTTAAGCACCGGAGAGCATCACCCCGAACCAGATGTTTCAACTAACTGCCTACTTCAGTGCAGTCCGTCGGCTGTTGGAACAGGTAGAACATCGTGACAAGGAGATGGGAATGCTCAGAATAATAGCCGACATAAAGTCCTCCAAAGGGAAATGCATGCGCTGTGTTTCTGTTCGTTCTTTATGAGGTGCATTTCCTCCGATGATCTGGTGCATTAACCACTTATACCCTTCCAGTCTCAGCCAAACGCACTTGAGTTACAACTGCGCTCAGACCGCCTTTTCCCCCATCTACGCCAAATCTTTATAGCTGATCTGCAAGCTCACTCACGCATCACGTTGCGATGCATTTTGAGCTTGTGGATCTTTTTTTTTTTTTTGCAAATATCCCGTTCCGGAATAGACATACTGGGGTTCTAGGGGTTAACTACTCCCTCCTCCCCTCCCTGGATGAATGTTGAGTGTTTAAAAAAATGCACTTACTGTATATCCTGATTTGGAACACAGTAGCAATGCCCCTATCCGCACAGCCCCAGTAATAAACCATTCATTTGAGCAGCATGCTAACTCGACCGGCCACATTCTATAGTACCATTACACACTGACCTTGCAGTTTGAAGTGGCGTAAGTGTTTGGCTATTACTTCTTTACATTTAGGTTTTTCTTTTCTTCAGTTTAAGCATTGCCGTTCAGATTCACATAGGACCTGAGTCAGAGCCAGCACTGTGAAGGGAAACCCCCATACAGAACACATGCACGCGCGCACACACACACACACACACACACACACACACACACACACACACACACACACACACACACACGCACGCACACACACACACACACACACACACACACACACACACACACACACAATCCAAGCAAGGTAAAGATAGCATCTTGAGGTCATTTTGACCACATGAATTCAACACATCATTTAACTGTCAAAAGCCGCTTTCCACACAGCCCATTGGGGGAGTTATTTTGGTGGTTAAATACCATTCTGTAGGGGCAGCTCTACATCTGTGGTGGACCAGAGAGAGAGTGTCCCCAGAGGGCAGGGGATGGAGGGGACGGAGGGCAGAAGAAGTTGAGAGAGAGAGAGAGAGAGAGAGAGAGAGAGAGAGAGAGAGAGAGAGAGAGATGTGGGCTGACGTGGGCTGACGAGGTCCTGAATTAGAATTGTGCCCCCTTTAGTTGTTTTTGCACATACCTGGAATTTGTCCTCTGCATCTACCCTAGCATGGAAACCAGACAAAGCTGCCATTGCAAAAAAAGAAAAACCTCTGCAGATTTGGACTGGCACAGCTCAGTTGTGATTGGATTTCACCAAAGTAGTGAGGGACCAATCAGGGACCAGTATGCAATGTGTGCAGGTTTACCACTAGAGGCATTTGTTTTTATTCAGACCTTGAAAATGCAGGTTCCACACAGAGATAAATATCTACACAGTGATAGGCTAATCGGGAGATAAGCGACCGCCAGGCCGCATACACAAACTTTAGAAGGCAATCGTAGCCAATCAGGAGGGACAGATCCATGTTGATATGATGACATTACTTTAGAGATACTGTGTACCGCTTTGCGTGATTTTAGGCCAAAATCTGTAGGAGCAGTGTCCAAAAATGTGTTTTGCAAATATCGGCCTGATGGTGGCACTAGAAGAGGGCCATGTGAGAAATGAGGGGTGGGGTTAGGGTTAAAAGGCGCTGCCTTCCGGAATCTCTAGCAGAGGTATAGCAAGCATCAGCAGAACCCAGAGCGCCATGTGATCACATCAACTCCATTAGGGGGTTTGGTGTCTGTCTGGAGAAGCCGGCGAGGAGGTATGGTGGTGGGCACACACAAAGGGGCTCAGTGTTCACCCTCATATTCCCGCCAAAGGCGTGTTCCGCATGCCGGCGCGATAATGAACTTATAGGGAGGCTAATTGGAGACAGCAGTGCAGGGCAGTTCCCACCGCAGATGATGCATATTCACTGACACTAAAGACATGCGGTTTCAACCCTTGCGTAGTGCTACGCGTGAGGTACAGCTGCAAGCAGGCTAAGCGACAGTCTCCGAGTCTCCGACATGAAAGGCAGCTTTACAGCTGCACTGGGAAGTGAGTTTGGCAGAGCTGCTCTCTCTCTCGTTCACCGTGGGAAGAAGCTCACAGAAATACACAACAGCATTTCTTCTCTGTTTTGTTTAGTGTGAGCAGATAATAGGATGTACAACAATTAGCAAACACAACGCTTTAGAATTTATGGAGAGTGTTGCAGAGTAAGCATGCACAGGCCCACACCGTGTGGACCTTGCCATAAATCAAGCATCTTGGCAGCGGGTATAGGGTGACCAGACGTCCCGTTTTACCCGGGACAGTCCCGTTTTCAAGCTGCGTGTCCCGGTGTCCCGACAAATATCTCTAAAACACTAATATGTCCCGGTTTTCAACATTCACTGCAAAATTGTCCCGGTTTTCGGCAGAATTAAAATAATAGTAGCTGTTTTCAGTGGTTGCATAGACATTTATCATGTTCTTTTCATGAAAACATGCTCACCTAAACAATCAGAAAAAAGGAACAAATTCATTGCGTGTCTGAATTCAACGCTGAGGCTGTTTGTCAATCACTCACTGCCTGTTTGCAACCCTGCGGTGCGTGTGTGCGCGTGCATGAACGTTAGATAATGGGCACACGCGTGCGCGGTAACGTGCGCATTGCTTTTAGGGTCCCAGTTTTAGGCAACAGTGTTTTGCGTCCCGGTTTGAGTGGCTGAAAATATGGTCACCCTAAGCGGGTACGACTTACTGTAAGTGTTTTTAGGGTAACAGGAAAAGCCGACCTAAAACAAAGTCGACCCAAACTCGTTTCCCAACGGGTCTGTGGCCTTAAGCTAGATGCAGAATAGACAAAAATCTAATCTTTGCTTCTGGGGGTCCCTGGAACAAAATATTTTGCGATGGGGGTCCGTGGCCAAATACATATCATTATGGGGGTCTTTGACATGACAAAGTTTGAGAAACAATGATAGCAACGTTTTTTCAGGAAAACTGTTAGGATTTAGAAGACATTTTTAGAATGTGCCTATCAGTGGTTAAGGACCCCCAAAATGTGTTTTTGGCCGCGGACCCCATCTCAAAATATTTTGTTCCACGGATGGACCCCTATCGCAAAAGAAGCAAAGCAAAGATTAGATTTCGGTCTATTCTGCATCTAGCTTAAGGTCACAGACCCGTTGGGAAACGAGTTTGGGTCGACTTTGTTTTAGGTCGACCTTTCATGTATTCGTTTTTAGCAACACGGAGCAAACAGTAAAGTTAACTCTGTTGGCTCAATATGCATTTTTGCGGTACATTTATTGAACAGAATCTAAAGCACCCACACTGACTTTGACAAAGCACAGCGAAGGCTAAGCTAAATTGCTGCAACAACACCGCATTCCACAGAAAAACCCCACGTGTTATTCTAAGTGTCATTTGCGAAAGGCTCGAAAAGCAAACGGTCCCACGAGATCCAGATCCTGGGTCGGTTCAACTTCGCTCGCAATTATGAACATCAAACGCTGCATGTGTGTGTGTGTGTTTGTGGTCTATAGGAATGTGGATGTTAATGGTCGTTGAGCCCGTATATTTGATCTGCAGCTACCAAGCAACATGCATCACATCACTCAGCTCAGCGGCACGCTGTGAAAGTCTTGAAAAGCTGCCAAGAGAAAGAGGTCTGACTTCACTGTGTAAACAGCAGCATTATCTGGGGTTTATTTCGGTCTCGTTGGGGTGATGCGTGCGCTCGTACAGGCACATTCAAAAGGTACACAGGCTGCACAGATAACATGTATACAGGGGTGTCACAAGGGGGGGGAAAGTGGGACTGCGTTACTAGGGCCCTGCAAGGTGGAGGGGCCCTAATTATTTTATACTTTAGCTATTGAAGAATAGCAGATATACAAGCTCACAGCGCGGCACCGAGTGCCGCGCTGCGAGCTTGTAGATCTGCTATTTTTCTACAGTCATGAAAATGAGTGCAAATCTTTGAATATATATACTCAAATTTTGCTTCTGGGGGGTCCCTGGAACTATATATTTTGAGATGGGGGAAATATTCAAAGACTTGCAGAAATGTTTACTAAACAGAACTACAAGAGAGCTTGTGTATCTGCTATTTTTCAATAGTTAAAGCACAAAATAATGCATTCCCAGTCTAAATGGGTTAAACCCCCTCCCCCTATGAAGAACATTCATAGGGGGCCCACAGTGAATCCTTGTACCCAGGGCCCAGAATTTGGTGTGACACCCCTGAACAACTGTACTGTAAACCGCCATCGACTCTGCTGATTAGATCACACGTTTACATGTGTGATTGATAGCCTGTGATAAGGTGATGGAGGGCTGGAGCGAGGACTGTAAATTTGTGCTGATGTATAATGTACTGATTGGACCCTGAGGGGAAGCACTGTGTCAATAAACTCTCTATCAAGAGCTGTTGTGCCTGGCTGGGATTCTCTATGCCATGTCTTACAGCAGTGGTTCTCAACAAATTATTTTGGGGGGTCCCCAGATGATTTACCTAATGTGCAACGTTGTTTTCTCACTCAACACTAAATAAACCAACATAACGTTTAAGTGTATAGACTAGGGTATCTGCACAATTTAAGGACTTTTATACCTCTAAAATGACCAACCATGGCCAAATTAGAGGGAGAAATTGTGAAAATAGCTGATCTACATGCTCACAACGCCTCGCAACGCCAGAGGCATTTTTGTTGACAAATAAAAAAAGACTCTCAAGCTTGGCGTTTTGGGAGGGGTGGGGGTGGGGGGTGGGAGTGAAAGTGGATCCTTTATGTGTCACAAGGCGAGGGGCCACAGAGGTGACAGAGTAATTAGCCAGACAGTGGTCAGTCTGTGTAACCAGATGTGAGGGCTGTTGTACAGTCCTGCCCTGCGGCTCCACACACAATGCAGTGTCACGGTTCCACACGTCTGCCGCGGTCATAAAGCACTATACGACTCTCTCTAGATGTCACAGGCTTTTGTCTTAGTGTGTGTGTGTGTGTGTGTGTGTGTGTGTGTGTGTGTGTGTGTGTGTGTGTGCGTGCGTGCGTGCGCGCGTGCCCACGTGTGCATGTTTGTGTGTGTGTGTGTGTGTGTGTGTGTGTGTGTGTGTGTGTGTGTGTGTGTGTGTGTGTAGTGTGTACGTTTATGGCACTACATTGATGTGACTTTCAATGTAATTTGAAGACCTCCAAGACAATGTATGTATCTGTATATAAATTAACTATGGTACCATATGGATAAATGGTGCATTTATATAGCGCCTTTATCCAAGGCGCTTTACAGAGATTGTGCATTACATTCACCCATACACACACACACATTCATACACCGATGGCAGAGGAAACCATGCAAGGCTGCTGACCGGGAGCAACTAGGGGTTCAGAGTCTTGCTCAAGGACTCTTCGACGCTAACTCTGGGGGAGCCCGGGATCGAACTGGGAACCCTTTGGGAACCATCCGTGTTCTAAGACCGTAACTCTTCCCCTCGCGGAAATCAGCGGTTGTCTCTCCTGCCGCCCCAGGATGAAATGAAATACCTCCAAGCTAAAGCAAAATTCATGATAGCAGTACTAAAACAGTAAATAGCAGTAAAAACACCAAACATTTGAATGTGGAGATAGGAGGTCTATATTAAAAAATAAAGGTATTTTGAGGTGACACGGTTGGTACGATAGCAGTGAAATCTTTCCCACGCTGCGTCATGTGTGTCATTGCGCTGCATTATTCAAAAGATCCAAGCAGGTTGATCCAGTCTCTAGGCTGATGGTTTTCCCACATGGAGCTAGGTGCGTGCTGCTGCAGTGTAGTGGCCCATCCTGTTTCCTGAATCCTGACTCACTAACGCACTAATCTAATCTTCTGTTATTGTGCCCTTCATAGAGTCACATGAAGACTCGTAAAGGGGGCCAAACGGATTGGAGAGAGAAAATAAAGAGAGCTTAAAGTGGGCCTGTGATCCCAAAGAGCGCCATAGGCTAACCAAATAGACTGTTCTGGTGATGACGTCGACTTGTAGGCCAACACGGAAGCACTTCCGTACGTCAGATTTTCAATGGAATCTGTGAGATGGGAAAACAAGCAAAGGCTTGTGATGTGCATATTTTGTTCAGCAAGATACTCGTCACAAATTGACTTTGATGTTTTTAAACACACACACACGTTTAATTAAAAGAAAAAGTATGTCAGAACGGGAACACGTTATTGTGTATCATTATTTTATGCTTTAACTATTGATAAATAGCAGATATACAAGCTCACAGTGCGGCACCGAGTGCCGCGCTGCGAGCTTGTAGATCTGCTATTTTTGAAAAATCGTGAAAATTAGAATTTTGACCCGATTCTATAAGTGTCTTTTGAATCCTAAGGTTTTTTGAAAAACCTATGTTTCTATGTCAGCAATCTGGCCAGCCATCGTCAAAGAAAAGGTCCTTTTCACTTAACTGGAGCTCAGTTAGTCTGTTCTTGAGAGACTGCTATGTCAGTGGTTCTCAAACCTTTTCATGTAAAGGACCCCCAAAATGATATTTATTTGACCACGGACCCCCATCTCAAAATACTTTGAGTTACAAACGTTTGCTTTGAAAATACATATATTCAAAGATTTGCACACATTTTCACGACTTTTTCAAATAACAATAGCAGATCTACAAGCTCGCAGCGCGGCACTCGGTGAGCTTGTATATCTGCTATTTTTGACATTATTTTCTGCATGAATCAAATAAACTATGGGAGTGAAACAGTGGAGATCATTTGAGGGAGCAGCTGACTTACTTCTGGGTTCAACAAACTGACAGTGGAAGAAGCAGGTTATAATGCCAGTGGGTGAATAAGGTGGCTAGATGTGGCATAGGTTGACCAGACCACCATTGCTGATACAGCATTCCAGTTACCATCCTAACTTCTGCAGGATTCTGGAGAAACAAATTGGCGCATTCTTGTGTTCTCGTGATATTGTGAGATAAATCAAGTTAATGAGATGGGTGGCATGCCTTCTCTTCTCCAGTTAATCTATTTGGCCTTTCCCTGTTGTAATGTAATTCATTAGAAATGCCCTGTGAAAGGAAAGAACCGACTATTTATATGTACTGTACTTGTATAACATAGTTATAGCTAAGTAGAAGAATGTTCTGTTAAACGACAGTATTGTTCATGGTTTCAGTGTAATGCTGGATATGATGACTCGTGTTCTTGAAAATGGAGATAAAAAAACCCACCTCATCCAAAAACCAACAGTATTCCAAGTATTGTGTGTGTGTGTGTGTGTGTGTGTGTGTGTGTGTGTGTGTGTGTGTGTGTGTGTGTGTGTGTGTGTGTGTGTGTGTGTGTGCGTGCGTGCGTGCGTGCGTGCGTGCGTGCGTGCGTGCGTGCGTGCGTGCGTGCGTGCGTGCGTGCGTGCGTGCGTGTGTGTGTGTTTGTGAGAGAGAGCGAGAGAGGGAGCTTGGTTCTTGCAGGACAAGGCTCCTCTCACCATTAAATTAACCTGTGGCAGTGCTGCTAATCTATTGGAATTAATATTGTCATATGATCCCTATCTGAGCTCTTCATTGGATCCTGTCTGGACAACCATAGCCCCCCCATGACTGCATATGAATGACACTGATCTCTGGAGATCTGACCAAGAAGTTAGTTATCGTCGTTGTCGGGTGGAAACCTTTTATGTCCAATACCGTTTGTTTTGCATTTACCATTTTAAAAATGATTTAAACTAGTGAAAACAGCCGATCTACTGCGAGGCGTTGTGTGCTTGTAGATCTGCTGTTTTCACTACTTTTGTGCGACGGCCTTGTATGATGAAGCAGGGCTTTGCTTTGCGAATAACGTACAAATGTGAAACTTGGAGATACAAGGTTTCTGCCCGACAACAACGTTATCTTAAGTATATTTGATAGGCAATGAGGAACAATAAGTTAGACTAGTTAGACTAGATCATGACGAATCTGCATAAGAAATGTTTTCAAAGAGACGAGACGCGTGTCACCAAACCAGTCTCTGTTTCTCGTGGACCGTTGACAAGTCGTCACCAGCCAACTAACTGTCACTGTCACTCCAGATCAAACGTGAAGCTGAGAGTTGAGCTGCAGGTTACGAAACTGATACTGCTTTGAACAGACCGAAAGCCAGGTTTTGGCATTTGTGTTCTTAGATAATTGATTTAAAAACTCACTCAAAATCATTTGTGTGTATTTTTTAGAGAAAGAGATCTCCCCTCCATCATCATTCTCTCTGCATTCTCACCGTTACCCTTATAAACAGTCATTCTGTTCATGTGTCAGGACAATAGGTCAATAAACATGTTCTGCACTCATTACGGTCCGTGTATTTTTGGAAAACACTTAGAATTATATCCAGACACAGTATGAGAGCCAGGAATGCACGGATTGGAAATTGATTTACATTGATTGTGCGTCGGTTTCATACGCTGAAAATATAAAATCTACAAACTCACAATGCAACACATTTGAAGCTTTTAGATCTGTATAAGTATGATCCGCTCTCACAAATCAAAATCAAATGTTGATTCAGCTAAATGGTTTCATTCAGACAACAACAATTAGGAAATCATTTTTCACGTGAAATCCAAAAGGGGAAAACCACGGTTACGTTTCCTGAATGGACATGCACTCCAGCATTCTGACTCCATCATTGATGATGCATGTCCAGCATGCATGGTCTGGTTGTGTTTTAACGTTTGGGAAAGTAATACTTTTTTCCCCAAATGTACCCGTGAGCAATTTGGAAAATGGCATGATTGCTCAAAGAAACACTGGGAAATAAGATATGATCACTTGTTGGAAGTTGAAGGGGGACTGAGCATTTGTCTGACAGCCCATTATTCTGACGTGCCAATAGTTCGAAAAATGTTAGGTTAGTGTGAGGTTAGAGTTAAGGCCTGTTCATTGTCTCTCCGAAACCGAACTTTTCTTTGCAGAGTTCCGACGTGCAGATTTCCGAACTCTAATTCAGTGTAATGCTTTTCAGAAGTCGCGAGTGAAGTCATTTTGTAGTCTAACCGGACCTTTCCGACGAAACGTTTGGTTTCGGAGAGACTATGGACAGGCCTTTAGGGTTAGGCTTAGGTTATAATGCGCACTCAGATGATGGCATGGCACCACTTGAAGGAGAGCTGCTGTGACAGCTGTGGGTTTTAATTAGTGTGGCTGTGGGTTTTCCATTTCAAAACAATGTATTTTCACAGACTGAAAGCGTGTTTTGCAATTTGAACGACGAGTATTTAGAAAACTATTTGTTGGGACAGCATCGTTTAATAGATTAGCGGACAAGCCGTGCACATCCCTAATGACACAACTTGCACATGGACCGTTGGCGTCAGTAAATGTCATCTTATTTGCAGATACACCGTCAACAAGGCGAGTATCAGCCAATATCGGTGTCCGTGAATGAATAGTGCATCCCTAATAGCAGCCAATCATGCAAGGTCTCTCAGCTTCGACAGAGAAGCAAAGAAAAGACAGTAAAGAACAAACCGCACACATTGTTGCATCATCTTTGGCCCAATGTCTGAAGACGTACAGAATGCAAATAGAGTTAGTTTACTGTTTACAGCCAGTTGAATAGAGAAATAGGACAGTGGAGATGTCAGCAGGAAGTTCAAATGACATAAGACGGGGAAACAAAGGCACGCGGAAACCGGGAGACCGACTGGGAGACTGGGAGAACTCTGAGACCACATAATGTCTGCTCTCTGTCCGTCTCTACGCTTGTCTGGGAGCGGAGAAGGACTCCATTGTGAAGGCTCGGCGAGGGTCTCCTCCGGGGTGCCGTTGGGAGGACAGTCAGTGGGCACAGCCGTGCGGTGGGGCACCGCGGGAAGACGACTTATCAAGGTCACGTCTCTGACCTCAGTTTCCTGCCCACCAGAATGAGCCATTGTGTGTGGAGAGAGCACGACGGGCGAGCTCTCATGCACACATTCTGACTGCTGCTCGCCCACCCAGCTACTCTCCAACCCACCCTACAACAGCCCTCTCAGTGGCGTCAGTTCAGAAAAAGCTAAGGTATGGCAACATGACTGGTGTAAAGGCGCGCGTGCAAGACACCAGTCATGTTGCCATACCGTAGCAACAGGCATGATACATTTATTTTAAGAAGTACGTTCTATTTTCCCCACGTTTCTACGGTTTGTTCAAGTGCAGCTAAACTTGGCATGAAATAGCGTGCAAGACACCAGTCATGTTGCCATACCGTAGCAACAGGCATGATACATTTATTTTAAGAAGTACGTTCTATTTTCCCCCCGTTTCTACCGTTTGTTCAAGTGCAGCTAAACTTGGCATGAAATAGTAAACGTGCCACAATAAGGCGCGCGTGCAAGACACCAGTCATGTTGCCATACCTTAGCAACAGGCATGATACATTTATTTTAAGAAGTACATTCTATTTTTTCCCCCGTTTCTACGGTTTGTTCAAGTGCAGCTAAACTTGGCATGAAATAGTAAACGTGCCACAATTAACAATGATGCATTGCACGTGTGCAGCTGACCTGCGGAACCTGGGAATATACCATTTTGTCAAGATGGGGAGAATACAAGTGTGGAGAATATAATTATAATACCTTGTTAAGGCGACATTTTTGTTACATTTTGCATTTTGTCGTTATTTTAATGTAATTTAACAACATAATAACCAGCACAGATAGACAAAGAGACAAAGAGAGGATTTATATTTAAAGGTAACTTTTATTTTCCCCCCTAGACCCAGGGTATGGCAGCTGTATACCCCTGCCATACCCAATTATGACGCCCCTGAGCCCTCTCTCTTCTCTCCTTTTCTTCTCTTTCTCTCTCTCTCTCTCTCTCTCTCTCTCTTCCGCTCTCGTGTCCTATACTCCATCACTCCCTTCCTCTTCATAGAGTTGGCTTCGTGTCCATGCTATCCTCTTATCTCTTCAGACGTTGGGTTCTGCATAACCACGAGCCAGACAGACACTCTCCCACACTTTCCTCGTCCAATGCATTTCCTGTGCCTCTGATTATTTCGTCAAAATATAATGCATACACTGTGCATATCGTCGCTGTCGGGTGGAAACCTTGTATGTCCAAAACGGTTCGTTTTTATCATTTAAAAAAAATGAACTAAACTAGTGGAAACAGACAATCTGCAAGCACATAACGCCTCGCACCGTGAGGCGTTGTGTGCTTGTAGATCTGCTGTTTTCACTACTTTTGTGTGACAGCCTTGTCTGATGAAGCAGGGCTTTATTTCGCGAAAAAACAAACACATTTGAAAGTTGGAGATACAAGGTTTCTGCCCGACAGTGACGATATGCAGTATATGTCACACATATGAACTCCTTCTACCGTACAATATAAGATGTATGATAGAGTGTAGATGAGGCTGTAGGGAAGGGCAGTTTGTTGTTGCCATCTACTTGAAAACCCAGCCTGAGGCAATCTTACAAGTCAGATGATGATCTGGTCGGTAACAATAGAAAGGCCCCATTATGCTCGCATGGGGTAGCCACTGTGCGCGCGTGTGCGTGTGTGTGTGTGGTGTGTGTGTGTGCGTGCGTGCGTGCGTGCGTGCGTGCGTGTGCCTGCTTACATCCGACTCAAGTGTATGAGATCATGAGTCACATGCGTGGCTTGTGCATTGATGTTTCGCTGAATGGGCCATGGATTTTCAATGAGGAATGAATGGGTCAGGGAAGGGTCTGAACCTCTAACCTGTGATGAGGAATGTTTCTCATGATGATGTGGTGACTGGAGGAGACACGCCTAATCTGACTAGGTTCACGCAGCCCATGGATTATGCAGGGGATAATCAATGGGGAGCAGGTCACCCTACAGGGTAGTTAGACCGTGACGCGCAACGGAGGGGTCTTCATCATTCATGACAATCATGAAAAATGAATACCACAATAATCAGAAATATGAAAGGGTGATTAATTATGCTGAGTGTGATGAGATTTAATGTTATTTTTTAAAGGTAATTTATTGTAGGTACAGCAGAGGTTTTGATGCAGGTTATTTCAAAGAGATGATGACCTAAAATAAAATATCTCATTACAAAAATGGTTCTTGGACATGTTACTAACCATGATACTGACCATGATACTAACCATTATACTAACCATGATACTGACAAGATGCTGACATGATACGGACAAGATGCTGACATGATACTGACAAGATGCTGACATGATACTGACAAGGGGTGTTGCTCTCCATTCCGACATGTCGCCACTCCGAAATTGACTTCTTATTGTCGGAGTGGTGACACTTCCATAGAGGTTAAGTTTAGGGTAAGGGTTAGAGATAGGGTTAGTGTGGGAATGGAGACATGTCGGAAAGGAGACATGTCGAAGTGGCGGGGTGTAACCACTGACAAGATGCTGACATGATACGGAGAAGATGCTGACATGATACTGACCATGATACTGACCATAATACTGACCATGATACTGACATGATACTGACCATGATACTGACCATTATACTGACATGATACTGACCATGATACTGACCATGATACTGACCATTATACTGACCATGATACTGACCATGATACTGACCATTATACTGACATGATACTGACCATGATACTGACCATGATACTGACCATGATACTGACCATTATACTGACATGATACTGACCATGATACTGACCATGATACTGACCATGATACTGACCATGATACTGACCATTATACTGACATGATACTGACCATGATACTGACCATTATACTGACATGATACTGACCATGATACTGACCATGATACTGACCATGATACTGACCATGATACTGACCATTATACTGACATGATACTGACCATGATACTGACCATGATACTGACATGATACTGACCATGATACTGACCATGATACTTACCATGATACTGAAATGATACTGAACATGATACTGACCATGATACTGACCATGATACTGACCATGATACTGACTTGATACTGACATGATACTGTCCAGTAACCATGATGCTGACCAGTGACCAGGATACTGACATGAAGTGCCTCCCTTTAAAAAAAGATGCTGCAGCCAGCGCGGCTTATTTCCACAGGAACCACACTTTAAGTATCTCATATAACATTGAAAGACAGACGGATAGAACATAGTACTTTATCTAGGATAATATCAGTTTCAAAAGCATAACATCAAATACAAAAGGCAGAATACAAAGAAAAGGGGGGGGGAGCATGGGGGCTTAGTCTATTTACAAGTCACGGGTAGCTGCTGTCTGAAGGTGACTTTTCATACCAATTTTGAAGGAGGCTAGGGATTTGCTCTCCTTTAGGGCTTGTGGAAGGCCACATGTTGATGGTATAGCAGGAGAACGAGTTAGCGCCTTGTTTAGTGTTAAATCTACGCTGATGATGATTAGTGGAGCTGCCTCTGGTGTTATGATCGTGAACATCCTTGACCTTTAAGAAGTAGTTTGTCAGGTACATGGGAATCTTGGAGGTGTAGTGTATCTTGTACACCAGGCCCATTGCAAGATGCTGTACTCTGTCAGCTACTTTGAGCCACCCCACGCTTTCGTGGTGATGCTCGGTAAGGTGGATGCAAGTTCTTGTGGCCACCACAACATTGCAACAGTATTAATGGGAAACGCTTTTCCTTTTGTTCCACACGAAAGGGCCTTTTCCACCACGGTCCTGCTCGGCTGCGTCTTCTTTTAGACAAATACAGAGAGAAACTGCCATTGCCAGAGACAAGAGGCCACGGGGGAAGTAGAAAACACCATTAAATTGTCTCCAGAGAAGCTAATGTTTTTTCCGTTCTCCTTTACTGTGCTTTTTTTCCCTCCAGTGCACAGACGTCATGGTGGTGGTGGTGGTGGAGGAAGTACTCAGATATTTTACTAGTTACTAGTTACAAGTAAAAGGCCTGTTTTCAAATTGTTACTTGAGTAAAAGTACAACGGCATTGGCATCAAAATATACTTACTACAAAGTACCAAAAGTATAAGTACTAAAATGTTTGAAATAAATAGCAGATCTACAAGCTCACAACACGTTGCCCATTTTCGAATAGCCTGTGCATAAAACAGGGGTGTAATAGTAATATAAAGTTTTCAAATAATTGTAGTGGATTAAAAGTACAATATTTTCCCCGGAGATGTATAGTGGAGCAGAAGTAAAAGTATTGCACATTGGGAATACTCCAGTAAAGTAAAAAGGTAACTAAAGATTACAAGTACAGTACATGTACTTACTTTCCACTACTGGTTGCAGGCTGCAGGCATGCTCTGTTTTCAATGTGACCAGTGTTGCCAGATTTTGTGAGAGAAATAAGCAACCAGGTCTTGAAAAACAAGCCCAAGAGAAGTCACTATAGACACCATTAACAATTTAAACCTATATGCTGTATCGGCTATTTTCAAAGAAATCTTGAAATAAAATGTGAGATATTTGGAATATTCTTTTAACATTCTAACAACACGCATCTGGTACAGGGCTCCCCTGACCCCCTGGGGGTTAAGTGACAAATACATTAAATAATAATGTGTGGGTCCATGACATGAAAATGTTCAAGAACCACTTGTTAAAATAAGAATTAACAAGAATTTACACAACCCGCAAACCCTCAACTACCAATACTTACAAACAACTTTACAGAAGAAGAAGCCCAAAGTCGCTTATAATATACCTGGCAACACTGAAAGTGACTTCGGGTGCTGCGGGACCGACCTGCCAAGGCCCAGCACTACAGTATGTCACTGAGCCAGATTCTGTAGAAGTGGGACACCAACACAGGCTCAGACAGGCCCTGTCTTACACATACACTCACACACACATACACACACACACACACACACACACACACACACACACACACACACACACACACACACACACACACACACACACACACACACACACACACACACACACACACACACACACAGCACATGTACTCCCGCTAAGAATAGCATTCATTGTTTTGAATAGCGCTCACATTCCTGGGTTATAGTGCTTTATGTGTACCTGGGAAAAGCGATTAAAGCTGAAATCCCACCAGGGAAAGACTTGGCAATGTTACGCTATACAGAGTCTGCATAGCAACACGTTATGCTTGCTATGCAGAAACACTTTAGATTATTAATCAAGTATGAAAAAAAAGATAATTACCTGAAATAAAGAATGTTAAATTCTTCATACCGTACTTTAACTATGTTCATGCATATATTTAAATATATTAAACGGAATAAACACTATGACCAATACATTGGAGAAGACAATTGTTAATCAGAACTATTGCTTTCTTAATGTCTGGTGTCAGCAAACGGTACCAATAAATATAGATGTAGCTAACCCGTCTTTAGTGTATAGTAACGATTGGTCCATGTTTTTTCATGTCTCTTCAGACTCTGATTGTGTTTTTCCGCATAATTCTTCTTTAGCTTTATATGAGCATAGTATACACAGCAGAATCCTGAGCCCAAAGGGGTCCATTTGTGTAGTCTCAGAGTTGAGAGTTTACCGTGAACTGCGGAGACTGCTGCATTAATGGAGAATACAGTGAGGGGAGATATATAACCTAGAGTGGCCATAATGCGAGAGTTTACCGTGAACTGCGGAGACTGCTGCATTAATGGAGAATACAGTGAGGGGAGATATATAACCTAGAGTGGCCATAATGCCCCCCCCCCCCCCCCCTCCCCCCCCCCCCAGCGACCCCACACCACCCGAAATGCTGATACAGCACTAAACAATAAAAAAATAACAAACTAGATTTATATTCAGATTTATTGTCTCCTACGTAAACATGGCTGCTCCTATTAATACCCCCCCTGTGGTGAATTGGTTTATACTTGTGAGATTTAGAATATCGTCGTTGTCGGGTGGAAACCTTGTATCTCCAAGTTTCAAATGTGTCCGTTCTTCCGCAAAGTAAAGCTCTGTTTCATCACACAAGGCCGTCACACAAAAGTAGTGAAAACAGCAGATCTACAAGCACACAACGCCTCGCGGTGCGAGGCGTTGTGTGCTTGTAGATCGGCTGTTCTCACTAGTTTAGTTCATTTTTAAAATGATAAATACAAAACGAACGGTTTTGGACATACAAGGTTTTCATCAGACAACGACGATATTCTCGTGAAGCGGCCTGTTTAGATAAGGAGAGGAAGTAAAGGCCTGACCCAAGAGGCCATGTTTGGCCATGTTTGGCCATGAGAACCAAAGCAAGGCCTCCTGGGATGTTTCGCCCGTGTCACCCCCCTCCTCTGTCATGTTCCCATGAACCTCGTGGGTTCAGGTTCATGGTAAACCATATGACTATGAGAATGAAGCAGCTGTATGGTATCCAAACAAACAATACCCATCTGGAAACAAGCTGTTAATTATCTGTTGGCCATGTCTTTAATGTTACCGTAACTAACATCTAATATTTAATTCCATAATATATAGACGTACAGAATAAAGATAAGCGATTCCTAATCCTCGTACCTTATGTTTAGTCTTATTTTTTACCAGTTTGTCAATATTATTAGTGCTGTAGGCCAGTGGTTCTCAACCTGTGGGTCAGGACCCCCTACTGCCGGGATAGGGCGGAAGTCCTTATATGAACCAAACACTCTATAGTAACTAGTACTATCCAGGGGCGCCCGCTGGCCTGGTGGTCAAGGCGCGTACCATATACTAGGCTATGATGCCTGCTGGCGTCGCCGGTTCAATTCCCGACCTTTGCCACATGTCATTCCCCATCTCTCTCCCCATTTCCTGTCAGTCTACTATCCTGTCAAATAAAGGCATAAAAGGCCAAAAAACAAATCTTAAAAAAGAAAAAAAAGAAAAATAGTACTATCCGAACACACAGTAGGCCCATTTTGTTATTATTTTGAATTAAATCAACTCACTTACCCTACCTTTAGGTGGAACATAATTGGAGGTCTGTGAGTGATGATGGTCTGACATCGACTCGATCAATGCTTGATTTTATTTACCCAGACAGCCCTCTCACATAGAAAGATGTACCTGAGTTACTGTACACGTTTAGCTTTTGTTAGCCTTCTTGGACATCAACACCCCACCACACATCCTGTCCCAGTACAAGTCAAATGTCTGGATCTGGCTGCAAACGCACAGCTAAATGTACATATCTGTGCGTGCGTGCGTGCGTGCATGCGTGCGTGCGTGCGTGCGTGCGTGCGCGAGGCGTAGGGAGTATAGCTCACGTGGAAGGCTGATATACTCTATCAGCGGTTTTTAATCTGCTCAGTGTGTCTGGGCCTGTGACTGATGGTGGAAACCCTCCGCTGGGCAGTGGTCCAACAAGCACAACTACTACTTCAACCGTCCATGCACAGAGCCATAGTCTACTTGTCTCAATCACAGCTATCTAATCTAACGTCAAATCATTGTTTTTAACCACTTAATCCCTATATTTTTGGTCGACCGGGGACTCTCATAGTAAGTTCACTCCTTTTTTCCCCTCAACACCAAATCTCTTCTGTGAAAATAGCCTAAGAAAAATCTCCAAGCTCACAACACGTGGCAATGTGACGCGCTGTGAGCTTGTGGATCTGCTGTTTTTGAAGAATAGAAGCTATAGAGCAGACCTTTACATTATACGGCCCAGGGGCCGTATACGGCCCTTTGGACTAAAGCTGCATTACTTTTATTTTGAAGTTTTTAATTCACATACATATGTATGCAATACATCAGCCTGTGTGCGTGATCATTGGATCGTTGTCTCAATAACCAATAAGTGGTCAGACTGGTCACATGTCAAGACGACCTGCCTTACCTTACCCATAAAAAATTGCTAAAAAAAGAAAAGTCTATGCCGAATGCCGGGTTTTCAACAAAAAATTGACTGCTAAGTATTTATTTACTGAAGTCGGAGGTAAAGCCGTGAGTTTAGTTTGCGGGGAGCACATTATGCGGTGAGCACTGCCTTTTGGCCCGGCCCTCCACAATATTTTCTGTTGTTCATGTGACCCCATGGAGAAAAAGAATTGCCCACCCCTGCGGTTTGTGTGGTTAATGGCTTCAGTTCAGAAGGAAATGGATTTCTACTGAACTAATGTACATGTTACTCTCTAATGTACACAAGTTGCGGAAAGATTAATTTTGAATTGATTGCCTCCGGGGGTGGGTGGGTGAGGGGCATCAAATACGCCCCTTATTTATTGATCTATTTGTCCTGCTTCAGCCGATGAAGGCAGACTTTTCAGACATGTATCAGCATGTTTCATAATTCACTCGCTTTCTCCTTCCTCTGAGCGGCTAAACACATTCCCTGGAAGAATCACAGAACTCTCTGTTTCGTCTTGTGATGAAGCGCCCGTGACCATGTGATGCCGTTTAACCCCACTTCCAGGTGACAGTCTTTCGTAACAGTGTGCACAATCAATCAGGGCTCTACGTAATCAGAGTCAGCAGCTTCCAATGTACGCCCCCGAACCGAGAGACACAAAAGACACATTTGTTGTATAGGAATCACTGTTTACCCCTCTTGTTAGGGGAAGCGGAATGAGAATCACAAGATCTTACTGTTGAAGAACTTACTATGGAAGCTCTAAAAGAAGCATCATATAAGTTCCTTAATCACCCCCCAAATGGCTTTATGCACAGTGCACACAGCCATATTGAAAAGAAGTTGGGCCCCTCCCATACTTCCTTCACAGGTGTTACCTCACCTGTTTAAGCCCATATATGGAGATCCCTGCTCTGAGTATCTGACATCACTGATGTCACAGTGATGTCAGGAGAACCACAGTGTCAGGCGTTACCCGTCCGGACGGACGTCCAGTAGCGCTTTCGAGGCTGGAGGCGACCGGACGCCTTGTGGCCAATATATTTCCCACATGCACACGCAAGGACGGCACGGAACAGTGCTTGCGCTTTGCATGCTAGAATGCGTCCCCAATGATTTGAGTGACGACGCGCATATAACCTATCTAATGAAATGGCTATTTTGCATAATACGTTTACCAGGTATTGAGTGGGGTCCAGGCTACTCTATTCATATGGAGACTTACTTTAACACCTATAAGGTTTCCAGCGGTGACTGCATGTAAATGTGTGTGATCCTCCTCATACATGGCTCCATTACTGTGGTATGTAGGCTACTGTTTGAGATTTGTTCAAAGCAAACGTTGTTTCTCCACAGTAGCGCTGTATTTTCTAATTGAATTAAATGAAACTAGAAAGTTAAATCCTAAACAATGCAAATATAATTAAGACAAGACTAGGCTTCTAAATAGCCTCTAGAGGCGCGTGCACGCGCGTGCACGTGACGACGTGACGTCAATAAATGACCATCCGCCCCTGAAAAGAAAATCCCAAAGCACCACTGCGGACGTCTTCTACAGACAAGCTGTGACAGTTCTGATAGTAAACTGCGACCTACGGTCGGTCGGTCGCAATGACACTGTACTAATGAAGGCTCTGTTCCTTTTAGTGTAGCACAGTGGTTCTCAGGCTTTTTAATTTCAAGGACCCTCATAACTCTGAGAGTGTACACTCTACAACTGTAAGGGTCCATTTGGAACCCCCTCAAGGAACCATGAAGGTCCCTGGACCCCACTGGTGTAGCAGAGTGTTTCCAGTGAGCCTACATGCTCAATATCAGCACCCTGACTCTGTTTGACCAGAATGGAACAGAGCGGAGCAAGAGGAAGTAAGGAAGAGGACAATGGATGGTGTGTGTGTGTGTGTGTGTGTGTGTGTGTGTGGGGGGGGGGGGGGGGTTGTCTGGCCCTGTTACAGATGTTGTCCAAAAATCACACAGATTGGTACACAGTATCTCTATAGCCATTAAACGAAACCGGTATTTCTTACATTGATGCTCCTACATATTATCAATATCATGCAAGCACCAGTTAAAGTTACTTTCCATCCCTTATATAGTGTGTGCACAGTGCACAGTGCACATCCCATAACCCACACACTGCACATCATTTCGGAGCTCATATCTTTGAACGGGTAAGGGCTAGTCTATAAAATGTACTGAACTAGTGAAAACAGCAGATCTACAAGGTGCTTGTAGATCGGCTGTTTTCACTAGTTTTGTGCGACGGTCTTGTATGATGAAGCAGGGCTTTGCTTTACCAAAAGACGTACACATTTGAAACTTGGAGATACGAGGTTTCTGCCCGACAGTGATGATATTTTAGTGATTATGTTGCGAGGAAAACGTTGAGATGATAGCCATTTTGGTTAGAACTGACTGAAAATAACTTTGTACTTCAAGTTTAAAATGATACTAAATATATAAGTATTATAGTTCTAAACCGAGCCGTTTTAAAGAAAGACAGAAGAGCTGGTGGTTCCGGTGGTTGGTTGCTGCTTGGTGTCGCATTGTTTTTGTTCCCCACATAATCAATATGTTTATTCTCGCTTGTCACGCTATTAGTTAGAATAAGAGATGAGCGATTATTATACCAAAAGAAACAAAACAATTATGCCAATTTAAAACAATTTTAGACTAGGGGAATCATTTTGGAGGTGCACGGCACTGGTGCAGTCCAGGTAGAGAATGAGACTTTACCCCAGGTGTATCTTACAGTTCAGCGCCCCAAGCAGGATTGGCATTCATCGGCCGAAATGAGTTCTCTCAGACGGGTGGCTGGCATCTCCCTTAGAGATTCGGGCATCTAGTACGGATGCCTCCCGAGCATCTCTCTAGGGAGGTCCTCGCTGCATGTCCCACTGGGAAGAGACCCCGGGGCAGACCGAGGGCCAGATGGAGGGATTACGTCTCCAAACTGGCCTGGGAAAGCCTCAGGATCTCCCAGGAGGAAGTTGCTAATGTTGCTCAGGAGAGGGAAGTTTGGAGCTCTCGGCTGGAGCTGCTGCCCCCGCGACCCGACTCCGGATAAGCGGTTGAAGATGGATGGATGGACGGTCGGTCGGTCAGTCGTGTTTCCAGCCAACTGATGACATAAAGTTATTTCAGAAACCCAAAAATGGTATCAACTCCAGCCAGGCTACTTTTCTCCTGGTCGCACATATTTGATTTTTTTTTGCAAGTGTAACAAGTCTATCATACAAACAGACATTTATTTTTAACCTGTGTATTTCACCACAGAAGGCGTCACAGTCAGCCGGAGAAGGCCTAATCGGAGCTTGTTTATTTCAACACAGTTTCAGAAGGGCATGCCAAGCTTTAACACATGGCCAATTTCCTTTTGTTTGCCAAAGAGATAATTACAATGTGGGTGATAGGGTTGACAGAATAGTCAGTCATTGAGTTTATGCTCACAGTAGGACCCTACGGCTACGAGTGAGGTGGTGAAAGAAACCTCATCACCCCTCTTAATGAAGAGATTTGGTTGTCGTCTGTTTACTCAGAGGATCCAGTGCATGTGCTTTAGGTCATGTTCTATAGGGCTGCTACTGTTGTGTTGATACATATCACATTTGTCATATAAGCAGTGGTGGGAAAAGTACACACATGTTCTACTTAAGTAAAAGTATCAATACTGCAATGTAGAAACACTCTGTTAAAATCGAAATTGACTTGAATAAAAGTATAAAAGTATTGGTATTAAAATATGCTTATAATCATATATGCAGAATGTCCTATTTGACCAGTTATCATGTCTAAAAACAATTGTAACCTTTCGAATAGCAGACCTACAAACTCTACATAGCAGATCCACAAGCTCACACAAGCTCACAACGCGTCGCGATGCAACATGTTGTTTTTAGATCTGCAAAGTGGTTAATGTTTTGTTATTAATATTAAAAATCTACAACATAACTAATGTTTTCAAATTGATCTTTTGCCATAAGTTCGGCAAAAGATCAGCCAAGCCATCGGCCCACATGATGACCTGCTCTCTACTGTCATAAAGCGAACACGAGGTGGTGTGGACTGTGGACACATCACCAGATCCTCAGGCCTTGCAATGACCATCCTGCAAGGCACCGTACAAGGAGGCAGGAGGGAGGGACAAGGGAAGATAACATCAGAGAATGGACTCACTTGAAACTTTCGTGCAGTGGCGTCAGTTCAGCAAAAGCTAGGGTATGGAAAAGATGGGAGTCCTCATGGAAAAGAGGCATTACATTTTGTATAACACGGTTCTATTGTGAAAATAGCAGATCTACATGCTCACAACGCCTCGCGCTGCGAGGCGTTGTGAGCATGTAGATCGGCTATTTTCACAATGTCTGAAAAAACGAGTTTTGACAGTTTTTTACACAGGTTTCTACGGTTTCTTGGGCTGGATATTGGCAGCCTGGAATGGTTGTTCAAGTGCAGCTTAACTTGGCATGTTAGTAAATGGGCTACAATTAACAATAATGCATTGCACCTGTGCAGCTGACCTGCGGAACCTGGGAATATACCATTCTGTCAAGATAGGGAGAATACAAGTGTGGAGAATATAATTATAATGCCTTGTTAAAGTGACCATTTTTTTTAAATGGCATTTGTAGTTATTTTACTGTAATTTAACAACAGAATAACCAGCACAGATAGACAAAGAGAAATTCATGGATTTATATTTAAAAGTAATTACTTTTATTTTCCCCCCCTGGACCCAGGGTATGGCAGCTGCATGCCCCTGCCATACCCAATTGACGCTCCTGCTTTCGTGTAAAAGTCCCCTAGTGAGGCAATGAGAGCTGCAGAGGACAGAGGGGGATGGAGAGAGAGATGGTCTGTGGTGCCCCAACGACCCCCCTGGGTTATGGGATAGGTACAGGTACAATGTTTTCAAATAATTGTAGTGGAGTAAAAAAAAGTACAATATTTGCCTCTGGGATGTAGTGGAGTAGAAGTAAAAGCATTGAAAATTGGATATATTCCAGTAAAGTAAAAGTACTAATTAGAAGTCCTTCACACTTTGAAAGACACCTTCAGACACTTAACTCTGCCCCCCCACTGTGCAGGACTATTCTAATGACTTTATGTACTCATTAGCAACTCTGTGATAACTGGATCATGCATGGGGAAAGGCTCTAATGCCATGCTTGATTAGACTTAATGATTAGATTATAAAGCCGATCTTTAACAAGATTTCTGTCGTTCATTTTAGGCTTACTTGGCACTTGGTGAATAGTATAATACAGACAATACAGCCCATATTGCATCTGTTCCAGAGTTTTGTTATATATATTGATGTTTTTATTGTAATAATTCAATGTTTTAATGACAATTCATTAATTGTGGTCTTGCTGAACGTTCAATAAAGAAAACAGCAAATGGTCTCTTGAGTGCAAAATAAAAGCATCATTATGCACACCTGGTTGAGAGTTTTTGGGGGCTCATATAAGATAAATATATTTCATTGTGCCTTGTGATACAGGAGTATCACTTTAATTTCAAGGACAAAGGTATGTCCCGCCCCGACGGGCACCTAGGCTGCAATGCAGCCTGACAGCATTTCCTATGGATTTACTATCATCAATAAAGGCAGAAAAAGCTAAATAAAATATTATATATTTTTTTTAAAGGAGGAAAAAGCAATTTCCCACATGTTAAGTGCCACTCCTTTTACTATTAGCCTACTATTGACACAATGCTGACATTCTCAACATGTGTACATGCATTCACTCAAAGACATGCATGTTGAACACTAACCAACTTGTTTTGGGGGACGGTACTATGTACACAGTAGATGTACTGAATGTGGGTTTGACTGTTTTATTTAAATGTTCTCATTCAACCAGGAGAAATTATATATTCACATAACCTGCTGCAGAACACTAGAAACATGCAAATTCAGTGAAAGTCAGACATTAAAGTCACTAAACTCCTACGTGGGAGTCTTTTTTTTTTAAATGACTTCATCTCATCCGTGTATATCCCAGTGATTATTATTGTTCGTGAGTCATGGCATCATCAGTTTCTCTGCAGTGGGAACACTTCAGCTGTGTCCAGATAGAGTTGGTTCTATCCCAGCTGGCCCAAAGGTTGCAGTGACATTCCGCCGGTATAGAAGACCTAGATAAACCGCCTATAAGACAAATGACACTCTCAGTAAGAGCCATCTCTCTTCTCTAATCCCCAACGCCCTTCATACGCCAGATGATTGGTGAGGCTGCCTGCCGCAAAGCAACCATGGGAGCATGGAAGCAGGGGTGTCACAAGGGGGAGGAAAGTGGGACTGAGTTACTAGGGCCCTATGTGGAGGGGCCCTAGTAACTTTAGCTATTGAAAAATAGCAGATATACAAGCTCACAGCGCGGCACCGAGTGCCGCGCTGCGAGCTTGTAGATCTGCTATTTTTGAAAAGTCGTGAAAATGAGTGAAAATCTTTGAATATATGTATTTTTTAAGCGAACATTTGTAACTCAAATTTTGCTTCTTGGGGGGTCCCTGGAACTAAATATTTTGAGATGGGGGTCCGTGGCCAAATACATATAATCTTGGGGGTCCTTCACATGAAAAAGTTTGAGCACCACTGACATGGAAACATATGTTTCTTGCACACATTTTCGAAATTTTCAAAAATAGCAGATCTACAAGCTCGCAGCGTGGCACTCGGTGCCGCGCTGTGAGCTTGTATATCTGCTATTTTTCAATAGTTAACATTCATGGGGGGCCCACAGTGAATCCTTGTACCCATGGCCCAGATTTTGGTGTGACGCCCCTGCATGGAAGACTCTGCTGGAGGAAAAAAAGGCCTTCTTATCTCTCATTACTTCTTCTCAGCTCTATTTCACTCCTAATCTTAAATCATGGCCAAATTAAGACAGGCAGAGATAAAGCAATCATTAGCTCAACCCCATGCGGAGTTCACCACACGGCAAGCAGTCCATTGAGTGTTTTTGGTTTGTTTTTACTCGTGCGCACACACAACGAATGACTCCCTCCATTAGCCGTTGTGTGTGCGCATGAGTTGACATCGGCACCTGAGACCAAAATAAGAATGGAGAAAGTGGGGCGGGTTAAATGAGGCGGTGGGGCTGGTCGTGAGAGGTCATGCTTCATAAAGCATGAGAGTTGAGTAAACTTCAGGTCCATCTGCGGCACCCAGCTGCTCCCAACTTCTCTTCGCATCGTTGTGTTGACACCAGTGGTGGGGAAAAGTACTCGGTTACAAGTAGAAGTGTTGAATTCCAAATTTACTTGAGTAAAAGTACAATAGTATTGGCGTTAAAATGTACCGTACCAAACGTAGAAAGTACACGTTGTGCAGAATCCCAATTCAGCCCCATTTCAAGTTTCCAAAATGTTAAAATGCTTTTGAAAATAGCAGATCTACAAGCTCACAATGTGTTGCATCGCGACACACTGTGAGCTTCTAGATCGTCTATCAAATGGCTGAAATGTAAATGAGGTTGAAGTTGTTAATATGTTTTTTTTTATAATAGTAACTAAAGTTTTCAAATAAATATATTGGAGTTAAAGTACAACATTTGGATCTGAGAATTAGTCAAGTAGAAGTACAAGTATTGGAAATGGGAATCACTCCAGTAAAGTACAAATAACTCAGAATTGCACTTAAGTACTTAGTTACTTTACACACATCAGGGATGATCTCACCAGGCATGCAGCTCAGTGTTGATACAGCCTCTGATCTGATGCTGGCCTGTAAATAAGTTACATTGTCCTCTCTCCTGACTCTGCTGGGGATTCACCCCGGCCCACCATAGAGAGGCTGGAATAGAAGTTTGGGGGAACAAAAATGTCCTCGCGTTTAACCTCAGATCTAGAGAGCCTGGTGCAAAAATGTTCGGGAGTATATTTAGCGCCGGACTCTGCCGACTCAAATGCAACGGGAAAAGTTCCAACTATGCACATTGTATAAGTTAGTTCATCAGTTTATCTTTGTACAATACAGCAGGGGTCTTCAACAGGGGGTCCGGGACCCCTAGTGTGTCCCCAGAGTTACTACAGGGGGTCAGAGTAGACTAAGTACAGAGTGAAAGGTCAAGTGTATTAAGTATTGATGGTTCAAGTGGTTAAATATCTGAAAACACAAATTGTCATGAATCCAAAATACACTGATGATTGTGCTGTCAAACAATGAAACTATATGGAATCCATGAAAAGGTTGTGGGGGTCCCTGCTTCATCTCTCTCTCAACTAAGGGGTCCTTGGACTGAGAACGTTGAAGACCCCTGCAATACAGCATTTAAACTACTTTAAATACATGGTTCACTTTCCAGAGTGGCCTGTTTGTAATTATATGTTTGTGGCCTCCTTGCCGAGTCAGCGAATGCATCCTTTGATGTCTCTGGCAAGGAGGAGATACGGCCCAACAGTGATGAACTGTACAGTATTTATACTCCAGGGGCCCTGAGAAGTACAGCCACATCATTCTGAATGACCGTTGCTGACTAGATGTTTCCCTGGTTTCTATCATGCAGAATTTCGAGCAAACGACACCAGAAACACTGACTTGTTCAAGACCCTGTACACTCTCAAGAGTTGTGGGGGTCCTTGCAAATAAAACGTTTGAGTACCACTAGTACCAGTGTAATGGACAAGACCAAGACTTTCCCACAGAGATATTGATGAACCCTTCTAATATAATGCAAACAATGCAATAAGTACTTAGAGTCTTAAATAATGCAACCATGTTTTATTTGTCAATAGCTTATTCGCCAATGCACAATAGTGACAATGCAAGTCATATAAAAAAATAAAGTGACTCTGGAGGATTTGTTCATCCTGTAAAAATTCTATACACAGCAACCAAAAGTCTCAGATGTATCCAATAATGTCATTACAGATTATAGGCTGTCGGCTGCCTGACTTCATGAGGGCCGTGAAGTGGTAGAAGTCTGTGGTGGTCTCGTGGAGCTCGTGGAGGGCCGAGTGGGACTGGTGGAAAAAGGGGGCGCGAGCCGGCTTCGGCTGCACCCCGACCGGACAGGACAGGCGCTTCGGGGCGTTGGCAGTCCTGGCGGCACGAGAAGAAGGTGCCGTGCTCCTCATCCTCACCCTGCCCTCCATGCTCTTGGACATCCCCGCTAGCTTCCGCCTCACGTTGACGAAGAAGCCCCTCGCGGAACTGGGCTTCAATTCCGCTGCGGCCGCCTCCGGGAAATCCGGCAGGTCCATCCAGTTCTGTATGAGGTCGGCGAAGCTGTTGTCCCCCAGCACCAGAGGCTGGCGGTTGCGTCCCCCGGTCAGCAGCGCCGTGGTCCAGTCCTCCGGGTCGCCGCCGCCACCGCCAACCTCGAACGATGTCCACCTCTCCAGGCAGGCGTCCGAGGTGGACTTGGGCCTGACGCGGCCGCTGGCGGCCCTGTTCGTCCGCAGGCAGGCGGAGGAAGAGACGCGCACGTTCCTGGTCCTCCTCAAAACGACGGCGTCGTCCTGCCACGACGCCTCCGAGTAGCCCGAGTCGAACTCCAGGCTCTTCTCGCTGCTGGGGGAGCCCAGGCTCAGCCTGAAGCCGCCCAGCTCGCTGACCGTCTCGTCCTCCTCCTCCTCCAAGGAACTGACCAGGCAGCAGGCGGAGTCGTAGGTGCTGGCCGTGCTGGCGTCCGATATGCGCAGGCGCGCCGCGCGCTCCCGCTGCAGCGCTCTCTGCTGGCAGGCGCGGGCCACCGCCGAGCGCTGCTGGGTCAGGGCCGGATGCAGGGCCGGGAGCGGGCCGCCGCCGCTGCTGGTGACGGAGGTGGTGGGGGATGTTTGTTTGGCCGGCGGACACATCCTCCTCAGCTGCTTCAGGTCCTGCAGCGAGCGCATCATATGATGCATCTGCTCCCTCAGACAGTCCCCGGAGTCACGCAGACAGAGCTGTGAGAGAGAGGAGATAAGAATCACATGCCGGTTAGCGGTCAGTCAAGTACGATGGGTGAATATAACACGTTTCCTAATAAACTACGGTGTTTCACATATCACAGGCTGCAGGCTCAGACTTGTGTCAAGTATTTTGCGCTGTCAGGTTTCACCATTCATCCCCGTCATAATCTCACAGAACACAAAACAACTATTAGAAAACGGATACAAAACTCAACCAGACAGTGACACAAATAAAGTGGGCCTAATTTATCTGCCGTCTCATTCACTAGACCACACCTGTAAAAGCACAAACCACATACACACACACACACAACTTATCTAATCGTATATGAGACAACTGTCAACACTAGGCTACAGATGTTCTCACACGTTCACCTTAATGTATGCAGACCACAGAGTCAGAGTAAACTAAAGCAGTGGTTCTCAAAGTGGATTCCAGGGACTCTGTGGTTTCCTTTAGGGGTGTCTAAATTGACCCTTACAAGTCTGTAACTCTGACAGTGTACACCAAATGGATCATTTGGTTCCATGTGTACACTGTCAGAGGGAGACCTTGAAATTTGAAAGTTTGAGAAACATTGAACTAAAGGACTGGAGAGACTATGGTCTTTTTGATGCTGGGTACAGCATGCCTGGCTCTTTAAGGGTGCGGCATGCCTGCATATGAAATTCAGCAGCGACCGACACACTGAAAGAACATAATACTCCCATTTCCTCTGCCTCTGACTCACAGGATCCCACGCTGATTGGCCAGAAGCGACCAGTGAGAAACGCTGGCTCACGCTCAAAATCAAACACAGGAATAACAGATCAGGTAACAAACAGTGTGTGTGTGCTGAGGGAACGCTTTTCAAACAGGAGAGAATGGGATACACTCCATGCAAACATCAACAGAACAAAAAAAAAAAAGAAATATGTTGCTTATTATTGAATGTCTCGCTGCATACCGAATGGAGGATTGTACAGTATGTCTTATTCAAACCTTTTGACACTTATCGTTTGCAGACAGCACTAACACACACACACGCACGCACGCACGCGCACACACACACACACACACACACACACACACACACACACACACACACACACACACACAGCCAGAAAGAGCCCTGAGTTAACAAAGAGGTGAGAAATGTAAAGATGAGCAGTGGAGGTACACAGAATGTCCTATCACAGGACCCAGGGTCATGTCTGAGTTGACAAATTCTCCTGTACAGCACTTCATAAATGCAAGTAGCAACTGTTCTGTGCACCCCATTCTCCACCAGTATGCTATCACCTCTGAACCTGCACGACCCCTTCTTCCCCTCTATCTGTCCAAGCATTTGACCCTGTCCCAAGACCTTCCGCCTTTGTTTACCGTTATCATTACCATGTCAGAAGTTGCAGGAACTTGAGAATGTACACCGAATCGTGTGGCACAACAACACGGGGCAAGAAAACCTGTCACACATTGTCCGCCGTTGTTTAAATAAGGCTGGCATAGCAATGATTAATGTATGGATCGGTATAATGACCGCATAAATGATGGGGGGAAAAAGTACTTTCTACATACTTAATAGCGGAACATGATTTCGCTGTCATCACATAACATTGTGCAAGGTTCAACGTGATGTCCCAAGTTGCAACGTAGCCTATCTGCAGCACCCTGAAGAGACGTTAATTGGGACATCACTGCCCGTTCTGCCTGCCTTGCACAATGTTAACGTAGGCAGATGTGGTCTCTCTAGTCTCTCTAAAATGAGAGCTTTTCATCAATGGTTCCAGTAGAAACCAACTTGTGTAGACTATTAAACAATAATCAGATGCATTGCTGTGCGCTTCGTTTAAATTGATCATTGATCCTTGAGGATATTATTAACTCACCATGTCTTTTCCGATCATCTGCAAGACACGACTGCGACTGCAAGCAAGGGACAATCTCTGCAAAAAAAGAATAAAAAATGCTATTTACTTTAAAAGTCGAATAAACAGCGGCAGCCAATGTAGCCTTTAAAGGCTGAATAGATAAATAAAGGTCAGACAAGCTTCAACGCTTACATTATGTTGTTAATCCTCGTATCCGATTAAAGTCATTAGTCCAAAAGTCCAGTAAAAAGATGTCTTCTTTTAACCCTTCAGTTCAGTGGTCCACAGAGCGCATCCAACCTTCCAGACAGCTACTCGTACAGCGGCAGATATGAGGTGCTGCTGTGCTGACTGACTGAGACGTGTTGTGAAGCTCTGGTCCATGCTCTGAGCTCTTTATACAGCTGCTGCTAGACAGCCAGTTAGAACGGCGTTGGTCTGAAGCAGCCAATCCCAGCTCAGTAGGCAGGGGGCGCTCATTTGCAAATATCATCTTTGTAAATGCAAGTAGCAGCAGTGTTGTAAGCAACTAGTACATTTACTTACGTGCAATTTTGAGGTATTTGTGCTTTACTTGAGTATTTCCAACAATACTTTTACTTCTAGTCCATTATATTATAGGGGGGAAATGTTGTACTTTACTCCACTAGGCTACATTTATTTGAACACTTACTATAGTTACTTTGCAGATTTAAATTATTATAGGCCTACATTAACCACTTTAGCCCTATTTTATACCTAGGCTGTTTGAAAATAGCCCAGCCGCAATGCAACGAGTTGTGAGCTTGTAGATCTGCTATTTTCAAATAGTTTTTGTAGGCTACTTTTACTTTTTGACTTTTACTTAAAGTTTCTATATTGCAGTATACTTTTAGTTAATTATAAAATGTGAATACTTTTTCCACCAGTGACCACTGATCTTTGTAAATGCATGTTGCCACTGCTGTAGCTACACATGTAGGCTATAACCTATGGGTTATAGCTAGAACAATTGATTCTTGCCCTTTAAATGAAAAAGGTTGGGGTGAAACATTTTAATCGTTTTTAAGGACAATATCAGACACCAGAACCAATAGGAGTGTGTTTTCAATGAATCTAACATAAAGTGCAGAAGTTACAATGGGTTTATATAAGAGGGCATTCTGATAAATACAAAAAAATCAAATGTCTAAATATTGAATCAAGCAATTTAACAGGGTATTATCTTGTTGGATTTGAGCAACATTTAGCAATTTGAAGCAATAGGCCTTGCAGGCTACTCAGATGTAGGTAAATAGCAATACCACAATGCAGAAATATTGCTGTAGGCCTATGTAAAAGTCATGTATTCAAAATGTTACTTGAGGAAAAGTACAAAGGTTTTTGCATTCAAATATAGCCTACTTGTAGAAAGTACCAAGTTTACTCATTATGTAGGCTACAATGTCCCATTTTGTCCAAGTGTTTTCAAAATGTGTCACAATGTATTGAAAGTCTTCATTCAGATCTCCAAACACAGATTACAACATGCTGTGAGCTTGTAGACTGGCTATTTTCAATTGTTATACTGGTAATTAAAAATAATGTAACTTGAGTAAATGTACGTTATTTTCCACCACTGCATATAAACCCCAGTGAATCACAGATCTCTGAGAGTGTACAAAGTCCATGGTTCCTAACCATCAATCATTTGGCAGGGGATCCACTGGAACACCCTCAGTGATCCATGTGGACCCCATGTCGAGAACCATATAGGGCTAGACCAGGGGTCTTCAACATTTTCAGGCCAAGGACCCCTTAGTTGAGAGAGAGAGATGAAGCAGGGACCCCCACAACCTTTTCCCTTTTCATAGATTCCATATAGTTTGACAGCACGATCATCAGTGTATTTTCAATTCATATCAATTTGTGTTTTCAGATATTTAACCACTTGAACCGTCAATACTTATAAAACTTGACCTTTCACTCTGTACTGTCTGTTCTTTTTCCTCTCTAATGCTCTTTGCCGAAAATAGCCGATCTACAAGCTCACAACGCCTCGCAGCGCGAGGCGTTGTGAGCTTGCAGATCTGCTATTTTTGGCTAAAGTTCTCCCAATATGGACACTAGGGTTCAAGTGGTTAACATAGAAAAGGAGAAAAAAGGTTTCTATCACACAAAGATTTGGAGGACCCCCTGTAGTAACTCTGAGGACCCCCTAGGGGTCCCGGACCCCCTGTTGAAGACCCCTGGGCTAGACGATGCTTATTAATCTTAATCGTATGAGAATTTAGCACATTTAATTCTACTAATTTTCTAGTAGGAGACCAGCCGACTACAGTTTTTTACACCCATTCACACATTAGGGGCCTAATTGAGCTATTGAGGGAGTGGATCATTGTTTGACAACAAGTCACCCATCCCATTAAATCTGTCAATGGAGCTTTATTATGTAGATGTGATGGGCCAAGGTGAAGACGTGTTCACAGCAAGGAGCAAATCAAACTTTGTTTGGTATGTTGTTCAAGTCCAAACATGTATTTTCTTTTAGCAACTTTACTCCTCTGGGATGGTCTTTCTTTCTTTCTTTCTTTCTTTCTTTCTTTCTTTCTTAGACATTTGCTCGGGACCCAAAATAGTGGAAAAAATAAGATCTACAACAAGCTCACAACGTGTCACTTGTGAGCTTTTAGATCTTCACTTCTTAAACATTGTTTTTTTTTTTTTTTTCTTATGGAATTTCTTAAATGTTTCTTTTATTTATTCATAAAATGACGTAGAAAAATCATTGCACTTTGGAATATTGAATGACATTTTTTAGCTTTTTTTTTGGAAAATGTGTCTGCGTCCCACGAATCTATCTGATACAGACTAGACTGTCTGTCTGTCTGTCTAGACTCTAGACTGTCTGTCTGTCTACTAACACAGAACAACAGGAGAGCTGGCCATTTACTGGGGGGGAGAAGGGGGGGGGGGTCCATTAAGGATGGTACCCTGCCCCCCCACAAAGCACTACAGCACATCTGTAATGACTTGGATTTTAATGAATGTCAATGGCAGCCCATACACTTCAGAATAGCTGCTGCCACAATGTGGACACTCCACCGCGCATTGCATTAAGTTAAGTCATTACAGGAGAGATGGAAAAGGGGGTTGGGACCCCATTTTCCGGAGCAGTTTTGCCTTTCATATTCAAACTGCACTGGCCTTGATAACAGTACCTGATGTTATGGCACATTAAAAGTTAGCCATTTACCATGAGAGGGAGTGGGTTGTTGGCTGAAACAGTGGTAAATCAGCCAACAACCCACAACCCTCGAATGGTATATTGCTTTTCTACCACTTCTACCATATAAATGAAAGAAGTTACCTTACCTACATCTGGCAAGTTACCTTGCCAGCTCCAAATATTGGTGAGATATCTCCAGTATACCTAGTTGCTATTTGAATTTAGAATTCAGAATTGCAAAAACAGAAGGAAGTTGGAAAAGTATCATGCTTTGCTCATGTGCTGAAACTCCCAAAAGTGAGACTTTGAGACCTGCTTTTCACCATGCAATGAAAGATAATGGTGATCATATGGTGGATCATCAATAAGTGTTACATCTTACATCATTACCAAAGTGGCATTGTGCTTTAAGCTTGACTCACAGTGCGTTGCTATGAGACACGCTGTGAGCTTGCAGATCTGTTCTTTTCGACTAGGCCTATAATATAAATGAAGTGTTATACAACCGTATGTACAGGCTGTTATCTGTTTTTCATAACACAAGAACCATAAATATTACAAGACCAGGCAGAGCTGGTGTATTCATGATGGTTTGTTCTGTGAAGGCGTGTTCATGGTTATCCAGGACAGGACACCTAGGTAACCATGGTTAGGATACATACTGTACATCTCACACACCTCTATATCATGACGTCTTCTTACATCCAGACAGTCTCCTCTGGACAGAATGATGTTCTGAATTAGATGGATCTCAACCTCACAGCTCAGAACCTCTAAACTATGGCTTTCATCTTCATTCTCCTGCTGCTCCTGCCATGCTTAGTTTGCAACATCTCTGCTGGTGAGTGCATCTTTAATTGACCACTAGAAGATGTTTGTTTGATTGATTGATTGACTGACTGAATACTTAATTAGCAGTTTTCCATTGGGGTCACTTCATCGAAACATAATGACAGACAAATAAACAATACTATATACCATACTCACAATGCCTCGCAGCGCGAGGCGTGAGCTTGTAGATCAGCTATTTTCGGCAAAGAGGTTTGGTGTAGAGGGGAAAAAGAGCAGACTAAGTACAGAGTGAAAGGTCAAGTTTATTAAGTATTGACGGTTCAAGTGGTTAAATATCTGAAAATACAAATTGGCATGAATCCAAAATACACTGACGATTGTGCTGTCAAACGATGAAACTATATTGAATCTATGAAAAGGTTGTGGGGGTCACTGCTTCATCTCTCTCTCAACTAAGGGGTCCTTGGCCTGAAAACGTTGAAGACCCCTGCTATATACAAATCATCAAAACTCAAAATATGTACAGTAAACAGTAACCCTTGTTGTTTCTTAAGACTATACACAGCTCATCAGAGTGTTAAGAGTGCAAAAATGGACTTGTGTTCTGTTGAGATACATAATTATCATCCAGTGGAGATCCTCCTCTAGAGCATAGTTGGTTATGGTCTATCTATACTCTATAGTAGACCAGTGGTTCCCAAACCTTTTAGCTGGAAACCTAAAAGAGAAACTTTACAAGATCACAACACATCGTGATGTGATGTGTTGTGAGCTTGTAGATCGGCTATTTTCACTACTTCTTCATTATTCCCAAATATGGTTCCTGGCTCACTGTTTGGGAAACACTGATATAGACGGATGTGTGAGGGGTTATTTCTATATTGGTAGGCATATCTTATTATAACACATTTAGCTATGAAAAATAAATCCATAAATGTATGTAGATACAGAAGTGGTATTTCACAGTGATGAATCATCTATTTGAGTATTAGTTCTCCAGGCCAGGCCTGGAGTCTGGACCACAGCTAGAGCTGCTCATTCTCATATAACAACCAAAGTAACCTGTGTAGATAACAGTCTAGACTACTGATGTAACTCATACTAACTAGAAAATGAACATAATATAGACGATTGGCTCAAATTAATGATTAATCCTCTTGGTGTCTGTCTGTCTGCTGTGTGTGTACGTATGTGTGTACGTGTACGTGTGGGAGGGAGACACAGAAAATAAGCCGGGAATTGCTTTGAGTCATGCAATTACATTATGTTTTGAACTGTGATGAAACTCCTACAGGAATTGATCTTTCACCTAATGGTTTTAGTTAGTACCTCCAAGTGACTAATGCAAAAGTGAATTTGGGAGAGTTGTCCAGCAACACACCAAGAGCGCCCTCTGGAGGAACTGCTAGTGTAATGTGCAGAGGCAGACATACAGTATTAGGCCTAGAATTATTGAATGCTTTAACTGTTGAAAAATAGCAGATATACAAGCTCACAGCGCGGCACTAGCGAGCTTGTAGATCTGCTATTTTTGGAAAAAGTCGTGAAAATGTGTGCAAATCTTTGAATATATGTATTTTTCAAAGTGAACGTGTGTAACTAAAATTTTGCTTCTGGGTGGTTCCTGGAACTAAATATTTTGAGATGGGGTTCCGTGGCCAAATAAATATCATTTTGGGGGTCCTTCACATGAAAAGGTCTCTCAAGAACAGACTAACTGAGCTCCAGTTAAGTGAAAAGGACCTTTTCTTTGACGATGGCTGGCCAGATTGCTGACATAGAAACACAGGTTTTTCAAAAAACCTTGGAAGGATTTAAAAGACACTTATAGAATCGGGTCAAAATTCGAATTTTCATGATTTAAAAAAAAAATATTTTTCAATAGTTAAAGCATAAAATAATGTTACACAATAATGTGTACCCGTTCTGAATGGGTTAAGACCGTCGTCTATCAGAACAAGGGGTGGGAGGCAGGGGTCATCTCCATGCTGGTTTATGGTGGACAAAATGAGCAGACAATAATATTACCAAAAATAACACAAAGAGCCAGCCCTGAATGACCATAACCATAAGGTCTGTAACTCTGACATGTGTTCAAATAATGGTTCCATTTGTAGGAGTTAAGAGGGAGGGTCCTAACCAATAGTAAAGTGTCACACATATTCTGAAGAAAACCTGGATACTTGACATTCAGTAATTGGGTGTTACTTATAATGTTCTTAAATAAGAACATTATAATGGTGTGTAAAAAAGAACATCTAAATTTGGCACAGACACATTTGCCCGTGTACGGACATGTTGATGATCCCTGGTGCATGGGGGGGTCACTGGTCAGCCCTATGTTCTCCCCAGTTTAGGCTTGGGATTAGGGATAGGTTTATACTTGGGTTGGGCTTAAGGTTAGGTTTGAGGAAACATATTAGGGCTGAGGCAGAACTGAAACTGTGATCTTGCATTCAAGGCCAGCCAGGGGCGTCACAAGGGGGGGGAAAGTGGGACTGGGCCATGGTGGTGGGACCTTAATTATTTCATACTTTAGCTATTGAACTGTGCTGCGCTGCGAGCTTGTAGATCTGCTATTTTTGAAAAGTCGTGAGAATGTGTGCACATTTTTGATTATCTGTATTTTTTAAGCGAACATTTGTAACTAAAATGTTGCCTCTGGGTGGTCCCTGGAACTAAATATTTTGAGATGGGGGTCCGTGGCCAAATACATATCATTTTGGGGGTCCTTCACGTGAAAAAGTTTGAGCACCACCTACATAGAAACATAGGTTTTTCAAAAAACCTCAGAAGGATTTGAAATATTCAAAGACTTTTCATGATTTTTCAAAAATAGCAGATCTACAAGCTCGCAGCGCGGCACTCGGTGCCGCGCTGTGAGCTTGTATATCTGCTATTTTTCAATAGTTAAAGCACAAAATAATGCGTAATAATGCGTTCCCAGTCTAAATGGGTTACTTAAACCCCCTCCCCCTATGAAGAACCAGAATTCGGTGACACCATTAAGGCCAGCCAGCTGTGCGAGGTCACCAACAAACGCTGTGGCATTTCTGTGTCTCCAGAGTTCGTCGGCCTTCCTGACTCTGTGTCAGTGCTGGAGGACGTTCGGCCCAGGAATGTGTTGGCGGAATTCCAGGTGCGGAATTTCAGCCGCAAGCCTGACGTCCGCGTCTTCTCTGTAACCCCACATGAGGACCTGCTGGAGGCCCCCGTTGTCACCCCTGCACTTGATGCTGGCACCTTTGACGTCCAGGTGAACAGGGTCAATTTTAATTTGCTAAACTGATGACAGTGGTGGAAAAAGTACCAATAAAGAAATACTCTGTTACAAATAAAAGTCCAGAATTCAAAATGTACTTGAGTAAAAGTGCAAAAAATATTTTTTATTATTACTCATCCCATGGAGATTTGATTTTTTTGTCACATTCCTAAGCCAATAATTTGATGACCAGCAGTATATGGAGACACAAAGAGCCTGCTTTGTTCCCTATGGAGACCCAAAGAGTCAAATTATTGGCTTAGAAATGCGACAAAAACAAATAAATATCCATGAATTCATGACTCCATGGGGTGAGAAATTGATAAAAAGTAATTTTGCGAGTGAACTATCCCTTTAAAGTACCAAAAGTACAGTAAATGTACTCATTATGCAGAATGTCCCATTTCAAGTTTTGAAATGTAAAAAAAATGAGGGTTTAGGGTATTTAGGGTTGAAGTTGTTAATGCATGTTTTGTAATAACTAGAAGCTCGGGCGGCCGAGCGTCTAGTCGGCGACCTGGCCAACTCGGGAACAATGTAAATAGGGAATGAATGCCCCGCCCTTTAATGCAAACCCCATTATACCTGTTGTCATAGGATCCGTTTTGACCATCTGTTTGCGTGTGTCCATTTATGCCCATATATGGAGAGATATGTCTGTCTACGTCCATTTTCTGCCCATATATGGAGATCTCTGTACCTGGTTTGACCATCTGTTTGCCTGTGCCCATTTATGCCCATATATGGAGTTTGCGACCTGGCCAACTCGGGAACGATGTAAATAGGGAATGAATGCCCCACCCTTTAATGCAAATCCCATTATATGGAGATCTCTGTATCTGTCTGTGTCCCTTTTATGCCCATATACTCTATCTGTGTCCATCTTTTATGCCCATATGCCCATATATGGAGATCTCTGTATCTGCCCATATGCCCATATATGGAGATCTCAGTCTGTGTCCCTTTTATGCCCATATATCTGCGTCCATTTTATGCCCATATGCCCATATATGGAGATCTCTGTATCTGCCCATATGCCCATTCTCTGTATCAGTCTGTGTCCCTTTTATGCCCATATACGGAGATATCTGTCATGGAGATTTCAGTCTGTGTCCCTTTTATGCCTATATATCTGTCTGTGTCCCTTTTATGCCCATATACGGATGCAAACCCCATTATATGGAGATCTCTGTATCTGTCTGTGTCCCTTTTATGCCCATATACTCTATCTGTGTCCATCTTTTATGCCCATATGCCCATATATGGAGATCTCTGTATCTGCCCATATGCCCATATATGGAGATCTCAGTCTGTGTCCCTTTTATGCCCATATATCTGCGTCCATTTTATGCCCATATGCCCATATATGGAGATCTCTGTATCTGCCCATATGCCCATTCTCTGTATCAGTCTGTGTCCCTTTTATGCCCATATACAGAGATATCTGTCATGGAGATCTCAGTCTGTGTCCCTTTTATGCCCATATATCTGTCTGTGTCGGGCGGCCGAGCGTCTAGTCGGCGACCTGGCCAACTCGGGAACAATGTAAATAGGGAATGAATGCCCCGCCCTTTAATGCAAACCCCATTATACCTGTTGTCATAGGATCCGTTTTGACCATCTGTTTGCGTGTGTCCATTTATGCCCATATATGGAGAGATATGTCTGTCTACGTCCATTTTCTGCCCATATATGGAGATCTCTGTACCTGGTTTGACCATCTGTTTGCCTGTGCCCATTTATGCCCATATATGGAGTTTGCGACCTGGCCAACTCGGGAACGATGTAAATAGGGAATGAATGCCCCACCCTTTAATGCAAATCCCATTATATGGAGATCTCTGTATCTGTCTGTGTCCCTTTTATGCCCATATACTCTATCTGTGTCCATCTTTTATGCCCATATGCCCATATATGGAGATCTCTGTATCTGCCCATATGCCCATATATGGAGATCTCAGTCTGTGTCCCTTTTATGCCCATATATCTGCGTCCATTTTATGCCCATATGCCCATATATGGAGATCTCTGTATCTGCCCATATGCCCATTCTCTGTATCAGTCTGTGTCCCTTTTATGCCCATATACGGAGATATCTGTCATGGAGATTTCAGTCTGTGTCCCTTTTATGCCTATATATCTGTCTGTGTCCCTTTTATGCCCATATACGGATGCAAACCCCATTATATGGAGATCTCTGTATCTGTCTGTGTCCCTTTTATGCCCATATACTCTATCTGTGTCCATCTTTTATGCCCATATGCCCATATATGGAGATCTCTGTATCTGCCCATATGCCCATATATGGAGATCTCAGTCTGTGTCCCTTTTATGCCCATATATCTGCGTCCATTTTATGCCCATATGCCCATATATGGAGATCTCTGTATCTGCCCATATGCCCATTCTCTGTATCAGTCTGTGTCCCTTTTATGCCCATATACAGAGATATCTGTCATGGAGATCTCAGTCTGTGTCCCTTTTATGCCCATATATCTGTCTGTGTCCCTTTTATGCCCATATACGGAGATATATCTGTCTGTGTCCCTTTTATGCCCATATACGGAGATATCTGTCGGGTCGAGGCAAGGCCCCTGTATTGCCCATATATGGAGATCTCTGTATCTGCCCATATGCCCATATATGGAGATCTCAGTCTGTCGGGTCGAGGCTAGGCCCCTGTATCTGCCTGCAGTGATGTCACAATGACTCAGCGCTTGCGCCCGGCACTGCAGTGATGTCACAATGAGTCAGCGCGTGCGCCGATTTTGCACCGATTTCCGCATAAGGAGATTCCGAACGTTTCGCGCCGGTTAGGGAAAACCGCGCGTCGGGTCGGGTCGAGGCCCGGCACTGCACTCCGTGCCGCGGCGGGGAACGCGCGTGCCGAATCTGAAGCCGGTGGGACGAACGGTTCTCGAGATACGCGGATTACAAACACACACGCAGAGACTTCTCGCATTTATAGATAGATAGATAATCCAAAAATAATAATCTACAAAGTAACCACCGGTAGTAACTAATGTTTTCAAAAATGTGTCTCCGAGATGTAGTGGACTAGAAGTAAAGGTACTGAAAATTGGAAAATACTCCAGTAAAGCAAAAAATACCTCTAAAGTACCGTACTTGAGCACATGCACTTAGTTACCTAGCTCACCACTGATGACAGAACACTTGAATAATTAATGTTTCTGTGGAGCGATGGAGAATACTGCCGGTTGATAAGGTTTGCTGATGTCTTTATAGATAATACAGAATGGCTCTCTGGACTATGAGAGGGTGCCCATGTATACGGTGCGTTTGCAACTCATCAATGAGTCTGGCATCATCATAGAAGAGCAAACCCTCCATATCAGAGTGGGGGACGTGAATGAGCCTCCACAGTGTGACCCTCTGTTCCAGTTAACAGGTACAATACAGTGTATACACTATATGTGACACTCATTTAGACCCAGCAACAAGCAGTGGTGGAAGAAGTAGGTTACTCAAATCGTCTTACTTAAGTTCAAGTATCAATACTGCTTTGTAGAAATACTCTGTTAGGGCACGGTCACACCACACTTTGATTCTACCTATGAGGGTGGACACTAGCCTAGTAAACAACCAACTTCCGTAATCCAAACAAATTAAATGGTTTCCGGAAGAGGGCGGGTACGAGGCTAGGTGGACACGGTTCTATTGTGAAAATAGCCGATCTACGTGCTCACATAGATCAGCTATTTTCACAATTTCTGCTTCTAATATTGGACAAATTGGTCAATGTTTAATTTGTCATTTTAGAGGTATTAAAAAGTCCTTAAATTGTCACTTTAGAAACATGCATAATATACCCTCTATACACTTAAAATGTATGTTGGTTTGTTTACTGTTGAGTGAGAAAACAGTGTTTCACATTAAGTTAATCATCTGGGGACCCCCAAAATAATTTGAGGACCCCCCCTGGGGGTCCCGGCCCACAGGTTGAGAACCACTGCTCTACTCTACATCCAGCAGCACGACAATGTCTTACGTCATGCAACCATACAGTACATAGCAGGTGTTTGTTTTACAGGAGCTACTGTCCATGTTCCAGAGGATTTCCCAGCTCCAGTGTCCATATACACCATCCTGGCCTGGGACCCTGACCACAACGACACCACCTCAGTATACTCACACAGCAACTATACATTAATTTCTTATCCATTATTCTATCAATTACTGTTTTGACTAATCAAATCATTTAGAAGCACATTCTTTTCTTTATGTTTAAAAAAAAATATATAGGATATCAACAATTATTCGACTAAATCGATTAGTCTGATTAACAATGTTGTCGTACAACAATGTTGTGCAAAATAATAGCAAAATATAACATAGGTTTATATATTTTTTGTTGTTGGAAATTGTTTAGTTTATTAAAAATCATTCTATTTAGTGAATTATTAAATTGATTAGTTTGATGAACTGTTGCACCTCTATGATCTATACCAGGGGTCTTCAACAGGGGGTCCGGGACCCCTAGGGGGTCCTCAGAGTTACTACAGGGGGTCCTCCAAATGTTTGTGTGATAGAAACCTTTTTTCTCCTTTATATCAACCACTTGAACCCCAACGTCCATATTCTGAGACTTTTAGCCAAAAATAGCAGATCTACAAGCTCACAACGCGTTGTGAGCTTGTAGATCGGCTATTTTTGGCAAAGAGGTTTGGTGTAGAGGGGGAAAAGAGCAGCCTAAGTGCAGAGTGAAAGGTCAAGTTTATTAAGTATTGACGGATCAAGTGGTTAAATATCTGAAAACACAAATTGACATGAATCAAAAATACACTGACGATTGTGCTGTCAAACGATGAAACTATAGGGAATCTCTGAAAAGGTTGTGGGGGTCCCTGCTTCATATCTCTCTCAACTAAGGGGTCCTTGGCCTGAAAACGTTGAAGACCCCTGATCTATACATCACTGATGGCTTGTGGCTAACAGGTCGATTAACCTACTGATTGTACATGTCTGTGCTGTAGTTCTCCATCACCCAGGTACGTCCTGGCTCCTCAAGCGGTAGATTTCATATCGACGGAGTTGGCACTCTTACATCCAGCGAGCCTTTTGATTACCACAACGGACCACAGGTATGATCGGTTGCTTCAGGGGCCATCAATATGTCACGGACAAATGTGTCCGTGGGAAGACGTGGCCATGTCTGTGGCAACATTATACATTTTTAATGTTCTTATTTCGGTCATAAGACCCTAATTACTGAGTTTCAGTCTCCAGGTTCTCCTCAGTATATGTATGACACTGATTTACTATGACACTATGGCACATTAGTAGTCCACTTGGACAGTGGTTAACTTTTTATTTGTAAGGAATCGGACCCCCATAACTCTGAGAGTGTACTGTACAACCATTTGGTTCCATTAAAGGACAACTTTAGTTTTTTACAACAAGGGTTCATATTTTAGATTGTAATTAAAGAATATAAAAGATGAGTGTTAAATTGATTTCATTTACTTCTTTCTATTGTTTTAGAGATTCTTATTTCAGTGGTTGGGGGCATGCGTACAAGTGGCTAAATATGTCATTTTTCACAGAATAAGCCCATTCCCAAGAACGCAACCTTTCATGGTTGGATGCAGGGGTGAGATGCCGTGAGACTTATTTAGTTGCACGCGCGCACGCCTCGTCGCCTCACGTGCAAGCACGCGCACATCACGAATTTAGAGGGGCACCACTTCTAAAATCCATATCACACCACTGGTTGGATGTGACTTATGGGGGCTATAAGTGTTACTGTAAATAGCAATAAAGAAACTGCTGGCTTATTGTGTCTAAAAATACATATTTAGCCACTTGTACGCATGCCCCCATGCGTACGCATGCCCCACATTTTAGCATGGTAAACGCGATAAAACAATAGAACGAAGCAAATGAAAACATTTTAACACTCACTTTTTCTTTTCTCTAATTACAATCTAAAATATGAACCCTTGTTGTAAAAAAACAAAGTTGTCCTTTAATTCCATTTGGTTGCATTTGTTACAGACCTAAATTGTTAATTTTGACAAAAATGTCTATCACAAGCCAGCATGGCGACAATCCCTGCTGTTGAGGCCAGTTGGGCAGTTGCGTCACAAAACTGTGTACGTGTCTGTGTTTAGAGTAACATACTGCTTCAGTAATGCTGTGTATTGCAGAGGTTCGAGGTGGATGTGGCCGTGAGAGACACACAAGGTGCCAACTGCACCGGAACGGTCAGAATCCAGGTTCTGAAAGTGTACAACCATCCTCTGGACTTTGTGTAAGTACAGTACAACAAACATATCCTTATGCTGCATTCACACCGAGAGAAGCCAAGCTAATGGTTTGCTTGGTAATTCAACGTATTCTCTATGCAAACCAGCTTTAAACATTTCCAAGCTTTTTTTCCAGCTTGGAAATTTTAAAAGCTGGTTTGCATAGAGAATACATTGAATTACCAAGCAAACCATTAGCTTGGCTTCTCTCAGTGTGAATGAGGCATTACTGTCTGGCAGAAAAGCGTGACATGTTTTGAGCTTTTGGATCTGCTACTTTTGATACATTTGAATTTGAATCCTTGAGAGCAACAATTCTGGACATATAAGTTTTCCACGCAGAAGACAGTTTACCATCCCTTTCTATTATCGATCATCTCCCTCATGTTCTGTCTTGATGCAGAGAGAAGTGCAAACACATTACATCCATTGAACCAGGTTGGAATCTTTATGACGACGTAGGATGTAAATATGGTTTCTCGATGTGTATGTATGTTTTCAGACAGGGTTTCCAGAGTGTATCCATCTTTGAGAGCCAGGGACCTGAGTCCTTCGTAGCTGCCGTAAAGGCCAACGTCTCCTTCCCTGATGTGCGTTACACCTTTGTGAGTGACTACCCACCTTTCAAGATACGGAGAGGTTAGCCCTAACTCTGGAAATAATCTACTTTGGGTTCTTTCTGTACTGATATTTTATCTTGGGCAAACACTGGCGCCTGATCAATGGAGCAAAGGGGAGCAATGGCTCCCCCTATCTGCCGGTCGGGGGAGCCCAGTAGAGTCGCCGAAATGAAGCTCGCCGAGAAACGGGGGGTGCGTTCGGAAATGCACACCGGGTGTGGCAACGGTGTGCTTTTTCAGCCTGAACTCAGAAGGTAAACTTTCTGAAAAGCAGCAGTTGCTAACCTAACGTTGCTATTGATGTTTATAAACTAGGGTAAATTATGGTTATAGTCTTAATCTCACAGTATCATAACCCCCTCCAAGCATCACGCTGTGGAGAGGATGATTTTGGCTTTAACACAGAACACTTTAACAGAACGGCAACTTTTGGAATTTGGGTGGCTCAGAATCAGACGGAGGAGAAATTGGGACAGCAAGGAAAGGAGAAATAAATGCCAACGGTGAGTTAATATGAACAGAACTGACTGCCTGGAGTTAGCATAACATATCCAATGTGAAGCCCCAAAGACACCCGAAAATGACTTAATAAAGGAAACCCGTTTTATTCGACTTTATACCCCAAAATACAAATTTTAGCCGACTTTATAACCGGAAATACCCGATTTTTCGCGGCACCGCGGGAAATGTCTCCTGGATTTGTGCTCCCCCTAGCGGGGACAGAGTTAGGCACCGGTGGTGGCAAAGACTTGGTCCTGTGCGTGGCACATGTTTAGATTTTCTTTTTTACACACCATTATAATGTTCTTATTTTGATCATAACTTTACTACAAGCTCACAACACCTCGCCCTGCGAGGCATTGTCGAGCTTGTAGATCGGCTATTTTCACAATGTTTGTCTCAAAACCAGGTAAGGACCCAAATGCAGAAATCAGCCACAGAAAACAAGGAATGAACTTCAATAATTTTTACTTAGAAAACATTAACTTAGCTCATACATGGGCAACTGGCAGCCCCGGGGGCCACATGCGGCCCTCACCTTCACTTAATGCGTCCCACAGGTTAATATCGAAATACTGATATATTATATTTAAGGCTGGGACTTTAACTGATTAATTGCGATTAATTAATTACAGAAAATTAACGCGATTAAAAAAATTAACGCATTTTAATCGCACTTAGTTTTTGCACCACTGAACCTTCAGTTTTGGGCATATCGATCATAGCGATGCACCAACCAAGAAGAGACAACAAACGCAAAGGGAGAAGTAGCCGATCAGAGCGCTTTGCTTGGCCCAGTGGATGCGAAATTTAGATTTAAAAACTCACTTGTTGATTCACTCTTACAAAAAAATGTGTTTTACTTGAAAAACAATGCTTCTCAGGTCAAATATCGATGTGCGATTAAAATGCGATTAATTGCGATTAATTAATCACAGAGGCTGTAATTAATTAGATTAAAAATGTTAATCGCCTCCCAGCCCTTTATATTAATTCCAAACATGCAAAACAGGACCTCCTTTAATTACTTCAGTCCATATAGTTAGTTTCATCATATCGTTTTTGATGGCTAGTATTAAAATTGTACGCTTTTTATGTTAAATTTATTTGTAATAAAGTTCATGAAGTTTACATATTGTAATTATAACCAAATAAAGGACACACCGCATTGCGACATATTTAGCACTTGTAGACTGGCTATTTTTAGCTACCTATTTGTGACAGAATGATGGAATGGGACATCAATTTACGAAATAAGTTACGTTCAAATATGGACATAAGAGGTTTCAGATAAGAGGTTTCTGTCGACAGCAACAATCTGCAATGTGGCCCCATGGAGTGAGTGTGGAAATCCAGTGGCCCCCTCCGTCATCAAACTGGCCCAACTCCACACCACTCCACACCACACCGCCCACTTGTGCCAGGTTTTCCACTACAAGGTCCTGGGTAGAGTGGTGTGAAAGTGGTACTAAACAGGGTACTAAAAAGTATCCACTCTAGAGTAGGTCTGAGCTAGGCCAAACAGGGCCAAACACATCATAATGACTGATCACTCACAGACTTTTCATTTGGACCACCAGGATATAGTTGTAATACATGATAATAGATTCTATTGTGTTATAACCACTATCATAATCTATTATAGTGTATTATAATTATCATAGTAATACATTAATACTTTATAATGTATTATAATCACATTTATAATCCATTATAGTGCATTATAATTAGGATAGTTGTAATACAAATTTATATTGTATTATAATCACAGTTAAAAGGGTCAATTTGTTTCTTACCGATAGGGTAATGGAAAATGTAGATATTTTTATGTGGTGCGGTGTGGTGCAGTGTGGTGTGGTGTGTTGCTAAAACTGCAGTCGAAAATGGGCTAAAGTTGCCCACCCCTGACTTAGCTAATCAAAAAAAAAGCAAAACTCAAACAGCGATGTCCCGGGACCTCGCGCTTTCTCTGTGTTGTCGTCTGAACATGGCATAACAGTATACAAATGGACCCGTTAGGGTCCATTTGTACACTGTCAGAGTTAAGGGGAGAACTTGAAATTGTAAAGGTTTGAGAAACACTGCCATAGGCCAATAGATATATGGTTCAAAAATGTTTGTGAACCACTGCTCTAGTCCAGGGGTTCCCAAACCTTTTTGTCTCAGGGCACCCCATAAATATTTTCTTAATCCGAGGCACCCCTACATTATAATTTTCACTCCCAGCAGTGAAAACAGCAGATCTACAAGCACACAACGCCTCGCATCGCGAGGCGTTGTGTGCTTGTAGATCGGCTGTTTTCACTAGTTTAGTGCGACAGAGGTTTCTGCCTGACAGTAATGATATTTTAGTAATTATGTTACGAGGAAAACGTTGCGATAATAGCCATTTTGGTTAGAACTGACTGAAAATAACTTTGTGCTTCAAGTTTAAAATGATACTAAATATTTTTTCAAGTGTCCAAATAAATTCCAAATATTATCAAATGATCTCGCGGCACCCCTGGACTGCCGTCGCCCACTTTGAAAACCCCTGCTCTAGTCTCCCTGCTCTGTGCCAACAGAGGACGGGGTGATCAGGACGGCCTATGATCTGGACCTGGAGGCAGACAGAGCCCTGGCTCACAGCGTGCTGCTGGTGAGGGCATACAGCCTGGCAGAGGAGCGCAGTGGCACCGCCACCGTCACCGTCACCGTCCTGGACGTCAACGAGTACCCGCCCTTCTGTTTCCCACCTGAGTTTGTGTAAGACCAATGCACTAAATCACTGGCTCCCAAACCGTTCAGCTCGAGACCCAAATAGTCAGGGGATATCTTAAAAAGTCCTGGAATAAATTCCTTACCAAAACATTTCTTCACCAATGTGTTTGTAAAGGTGTCTAGTAACACATCTCACAAAGACTGAAATTCAGTTTCCCTAGGAAAATCTTTGACAGCTAGGGTAATTCTGGGTCTCATTCACTCACTATACACTATACTATAGGGCAGGGGTCTTCAACCGGGGGTCCGCGACCCCTAGGGGGTCCGCGGAGGTACTGCAGGGGGTCCCCCTGCAAAAGTTTTTTTTTTTTTTTTTTTTTTTGCCATTTTCCACATTTATGTTAAAAAATAAATCATGATTCTATCCATTTTGAATAGCTTGAATACATCATGACTATGCAATTGGCATATTGTTGATATTATTGACATTTGTTCTCAGTTAATAAGTTGTATGTTTAGAAATGGTAGTGGTACGGCCCACCCTGCTCGCTGTAACTTGTACATGTTTAAAATAAAAAATATGTCGTAGCCCCGACCCCCCCACCCTACGAGGTGGTAGGGGGTCCCTGCTCCATCTCCCCATCAGTTTGGGGGTCCCCGGCCTGAAAACGTTGAAGACCCCTGCTATAGGGGGAAAAAAAACTCCCAAAAATATGCTTTAAGTCGGATGTGAGGGGTCTAACTAGGTGTTTTTAATTATTCTGAATCCATTGCAAGCATTTGTTTTGCACAAAAAAAACATTCATTGGGCTAAAAACAGCCAATAAAATGATGGTTTAGTGATGAGTCATCACTTTTCACAGTAGTATGGGGGCCCATTTCTAGCCCAAGGAATGTTTTTGGTGCAAAACAAATGCTTGCAATGGATTCAGAATAATTAAAAACACCTAGTTAGACCCCTCACATCCCACTTAAAGCATATTTTTTGGGAGTGATTTTTTCCCCCTATAGTATAGTGTATAGTGAGTGAATGAGACCCAGAATTACCCTAGCTGTCAAAGATTCTCCTAGGGAAACTGAATTTCAGTCTTTGTGAGATGTGTTACTAGACACCTTTACAAACACATTGGTGAAGAACTATTTTGGTAAGGAATTTATTCCAGGATTTGACACTATTTCTAAAGGTACACCCGACTAAAAAGAGAGATTAGACGTTTGTCCCGGGACCCAAACTAGTGAAAATAGCAGATCCATAAGCGCACAACAACGCGTTGCTTCTCCGCGTTTCAAACTTGTAGAACTACAATATTCACTACTTCTTCAACTTGTATTCATGGAAATGATTGGATTTATTTTTTCATTTTATTTATGAAAAACATTGTAATTGATGACAAGTTGGATTTTCTTTTTTTTATATATTTTGAAATGATATATATATATTTTTGTATGTATTCCTTCACTGCAAATCTGACCTGACTCTAACTGTCAGAGTTACACAAACACTTTTGCATTACCCCTCATTAGATGTACCAGTGTTTTATACTACTCTTACTACTTCTATTCAAGGGAGTTCTGCCCAAGAGAACTGCTTCGGGAAATAATAGTTTGCCGCACCAAATGCTCCAAATTTAAAGATCAAAACTATGGGCACAGCAAAGGTTTCACAACTTTCATTCAATTTTGAGAGTTAAATTGAGACTATAAATCACTGGCTTAGCTAAAGAATTGGCTGCCTACTCCAGAGAACTGGGATGAGGATAATCTAGGCTGGCTAGCTTTCCCTAAAGCTCTAGGGCTTTTGAGTGTCTCCCGCATTGTAAACAGAATGAATGAAAGAAAAAAGGACAATGTTGTAGATTCATGGTCGAAAAAACAAGATAGGAATGAGGGAAAGAAAAACTAAAAAAGAGCCAGAGGATAGAAAGTGCTCATTAAAACAATTTGTCATCTCAGTCTTGTCACACAGATGTCCATTCGTTTAGCACACACGGCAAAACACAGGATACACTGATTTCATTCCGCCTCTGAGTTCTCTATTTGAGCATAAAGGATTGTCCTATAGGCACCGCCATTATATAATGTGCAAAATTAAAGCAATTCAGTAGTTTTCCAAAACCTTCCAAAATAGCCGGTGTGATGCATTGCCATTTTTGGCAAGTGGTTATTATACAGCAAGTACAAGGGCATTCACGAATAGTGATTCACAACACCTCACGTTGCGAGGCGTTGTGAGCATGTAGATCTGCTATTTTCACAATATTTATCTGCGGAACCGAGTACTTGTCAGGGTGGGGGTCCCCAGTTCAAATATGTTTATTTTGGGGGTCAGGGCCTAAAAAGGTTTGAGAACCCCTGGTATAGAGCGTTTACAAATTCATCCACCAGGGGCATTGGCAACTCATTCCTATGACTTCCTACTTAGCCAAGCTTTATAAACTATATATTTTTTAAAGAGAAAACAATAAAAATAATAAAAATAAGCGAATATTCGACTTTGGTGAACAACGTCGAATAGTGACTTTGATATTCGAATATTTGGTGAATGCACTACAATGCACTACAATACTATATATACTATATAGTATTGTGGTGTATAATAGATCTTTTCTTTTGTTCATCGTTTTATTTTGTTTTATTTTATCCACGAGTTTCCAACGCCCCATAGTGCATTGCGCAGACGTCTGTACCGAGCGTCCGGCGCCGATTTACAAGCTCACAGCGGGTTGCATCTGCGACGCGACATGAGCTTGTATGTCTGCTGTTAAACCCGGAAGTTTGGTCCCGATGGTCTCCAGTAAACTCCCGCGGAAACTTGTGGATAGAGACTAATTTGTAATTTGTGTGATATATGAGGACAGTCAGTACATGACTAACTAGAAGCAGTGCTCTTCCGAGCACAGGTCTCCACCAGGCCGTGCGTACTGGTGGTGTTACTGTATAATAGGCCAATGTAAAAAGGGTGGCATATGTTCCTCACCTTAGATCTTTCATGGCAATCGGACGCTGCATGCATGATTTGAAGCATTGTGTTCCAAAAATGTGTTTTGCTAAAGTCTACCTAATGGTGGCGCTATAACAGGCCAATGTGAAAAAGGTAGCATTTGTTCCTTGACCTAGTGGGAATATGTGTGGCAAATTTCACGGTAATCGCAAGCTGCGTTGATGATTTGAGGCATTTTGTTCAAAAGCGGAGCAATCCTGCAAAATTTGGAAGCTAATATTAACCAATCAGGATGGAATATGAAATATCAGACTGATCGGACTTGATCACATGACTATAGAGATACTGTGTACCGATTTGCGTGATTTTTGCATAAAATCTCAAGGAGTAATATCCAAAAATGTGTTTTACATATGTCGGCCCAAAGGTGGCGCTATAAAAGGCTGATGTGAAAAATGCAGGGCAAAGGTTTATCCTTAGCCTCTAGGGAGTGCGCTTACAAAGTTTGAAACTGATCGGTGGAGTTATAGGTAAAACCACAAATCGGCCTGTTATAGCGCCACCATGAGGCTGATTTAAAAAAAATTAAGTGGCATTTCTTCCTCGGCCTAGTGGGAACGTGTGTGCGCGATTTCATGATAATTGCACTTTGCGTTTGTGATTTGAGGCATTTTGTTCAAAACGGCTCAATCCTACAAACTTTGGAAGCCAATCTTAGCCAATCAGGATGCAATATGCAAAATCGGACAGATCTGTGTCGATCACATGACTGTCGAGATACTGCCTACCGATTTGTAGGATTTTTGGACAAAATCTGTAAGAGTAGTGCACAGAAATGTGTTTTGCGAACATCGGCCACTAGGTGGCGCTAGAAAAGGCCCATTTGAAAAATTTAGGGCAGAGGTTCTAGATTGGCATCCAGGGAATGTGTGTGCTCACTTTGGCAGCAACCGGGCCAACGGCGACTGAGATTAGGTGCTCACAAACTGCGAGGACGCACGGACGGACGCACGCACGGACGGACGGACGCACGCACGGACGGACACACGGACGGAGGGGAAAACATACTCTCCCTCAGCCTTCCGGCTGGTGGAGACAATCATGCCATGAACCATTAGCGGTCCATCATAGACCCCTACTTGAGAAGTAGTGCACTAAATGACCTAAGACCTAAGATGACAAGTCAATGAAGTCGGTTACTGGGAAGTCTGAGGTCAAGTATTTCACAGAAAAGGGAGTTCGAATCTGAAGAAGGCGTTGTGTGCTTGTAGATCTGCTGTTTTCATTACTTTTGTGCGAGAGCCTTGTATGATGAAGCGGGGCTTTACTTTGCGAAAGAACGTACACATTTGAAACTTGGAGATACAAGGTTTCTACCCGACAACGACGCTATATAGGTTAATGTGCAAAATATAGACCATCTCAAGGTTTCTTGAAAAGATTTCCTTGATTACTGTTATGCTCAGCTAGTGACTTCTGACTGAGCACTTCCAGAGTCTGGGTGAATGAAGAGGCATCAAAGAAGGAGACGCTTAAAGCTTAATTTAAAGCACAGCTTGACATTCAGTTCCTTTTGGCAAGTGACACCATTGTACTCTGGCATATAAATTATCCTTAATGTGCGTCATTGGGCAGAGGCGTGCCTCTTTATGGCAGTTCCACCTTTTAGGCTTTCACCGCACACAGCTTCTGAAGTACCTGCTTGATGTGCTGTGGAGTCCTGGCTGTCAATGGCATTTTCAGGTTGGGGCATAGCGGTGACTGATGGGACCTAACTGCCAACTAAAGAACTGCCAACTGCTCTGCGTCGTGCCTCGACTGAGAGAACGTGTCGTTAACTCACCGTAAATTAATTCTTCTCTTGTGCTGTCGTTATATCGTCGCTGTCGCTGGCAGAAACCTCTTATCGCCTTATTCTAACTTTTTATGTTTTTTTCGAAAATGTATGGCCTCCTTGATCGTACTTTAAGGCCAAACCGCAGCAACGCAACTAGTCGAAACTCCTTGCAACGAAACTGTTTCATGGTCAATGGTCCTTTACAGCCATTGGGTATAATGGTTGCAAGTAGTTTCATGTCGAATCATTGGTGTGGAGTAAGCGTCACACAAAAGTATCAAAAGTAGCAGATCTGCAAGCTCAAAACTGCGACTTTTGCCGTTATTGAATTGGAATCCTGAAAAGCAACAGTTTTAGTATTATTAAATTAAATGAAATTATTCGACCTCAAAGTATTCGAATAGTGGAATATTCGACAGGACTGGCCAAACTGTCAAATATTAAGTAAGCAAGAGGCAAACATTGTGAACATTTTCACAATATTTATCTGTGGAACCGAGTCACATTAAATGTAATACCAACAATTCCAAGTGCTTGTCAGGGTGGGGGTCCCCAGTTCAAATATGTTTATTTTGGGGGTCACGGCCTAAAAAGGTTTGAGAACCCCTGGTATAGAGCATTAACAAATCCATCCACCAGGGGCATTGACAACTCATTCTTATGACTTCCTATCTAGCCAAGCTTTATAAACTATATATTTTTCAAAGAGAAAACAATAAAAAAATTAAAATAAGCGAATATTCGACTTCGGTGAACAACGTCGAATTGTGACTTTTATATTCGAATATTTGGTGAATGCCCTAGTTTCTACTCACCAGAGACTTTAACATGGCCTAATGCCATTCTGAGGCAGCTTGGTGTCTGTGTCACGTCAAGGCCGTCGTCTTGACCTTTTCCGTCTGTGGTTCTGTCACAGGCTGGTGGTCCCCGAGACCACGGAGGTGGGCTCAAACCTGGGCACTCTGACGTGTTTGGACATGGACGCCAGCAACGACAGCGTCTCCGTCAGCATGATCGACAACGGCCTGTCGTTCTACAAGTTCCGAGTCAAAGATGGACAGCTCCAGGTGACCACGGGACGGCGTTCAATGATGAGATTCAGCATAATTACACATTAATTGAGTCATTGTTTATATCGTCGTCGTCGGGTGGAAACCTTGTATGTCCAAGACCGTTCGTTTTGTATTTATCATGTTAAAAATGAACTAAACTAGTGAGAACTCAGATCTACAAGCACACAACGCCTCACGGTGCGTGGCGTTGTGTGCTTGTAGATCGGCTGTTTTCACTACTTTTGTGCGACGGCCTTGTATGATGAAGCAGGGCTTTGCTTTGAGAAAGAAACGTACAAATGTGAAACTTGGAGATACGAGGTTTCTGCCCGACAGTGACGATATATTAGTTTCTTTTTTTGGGGGGGGGACATAATTTTTTTTAAAGACATAATAATACAAGCAATACATCAACAAGACACAACAAGGCAAGCAGACACCAGACTAAAATGCATATAAAACATAGCCTCGTCAAGCCAGACAATATCACTGCCAAGGGCAATTCTTTCTTTGCACTGGCAGATTCGTCTGGCTACGGTAGGCTATATAAAACATGAGTAATGGACCTATCATACAAGAGTTGGACGCATTCTATAAAGCTTTGTATAAAGATGATTTGCGTCATAACTCAGATTGTTGCAACAGTTCCTCTTTCTTACAGGTAAACAACACGCTGGACTATGACACAGAGGAGATAGCCTCCAGAGGTTTCCAGTATGAAGACACAATCTTGGCCATTGACGGAGGAACACCCCCACGCACATGTCAGTGTCCTTTTTGTTTTATGCAATCAACAACTTTAATGGCGTCAAATTGCAGAATGAACATACAGGGTTCCCACACATTTTTACCAATTCATTTCCAAAACCTTTCCAAAACTTTTCCAGAATATTTAACCCAATTTCCAGGACTATATAACAATAATTCAGCTCAATAACAAGTTGCTTACTCCTATGCGCAATGCCCAAAGACAGGTAGTGTATGCCAGTGGTTCTCAACCTTTTCAGGCTGTGACCCCTGAAATAATCATGTTTTAACTGGGGACCCGGCACCCTGACGAGCACTAAGAGTTGAGGAATTTTGTATAACACGTTTCTATTGTGAAAATAGCAGATCTCGCGTTGCGAGGCGTTGTGAGCATGTAGATCGGCTATTTTCACAATTTCTGCCTCTAATATTTGACAATTTGGCCAATGTTTAATTTGTAATTTCAGAGGTATTAACAAAATCAATAACCAAAGACAATGCATAGCTATTTTTTCCAGGACCTTCCAGGACCCTTGATCAATTCCAAAACTTTTACAGTACTGGAAAAATATTTTTCTAATTGCAAAATATTTCCAGGAATTTCATGACCGTGGGAACCCTGTATATATTGTGTGTGTGTGTGTGTGTGCGTGCGTGCGTGCGTGCGTGCGTGCGTGCGTGCGTGCGTGCGTGCGTGCGCGCGCGCGTGCGTGCGTGCGTGCGTCTCCAGCCCAGATACGTGTTCTGGTGACAGTGACTCCAGTGAATGAGTTTGAGCCGGTGTTTGCGTCTCGGGAGCTGTGGGTTCCAGAGGACACCCAGCGTGGGCGTGCTGTGGGAGCCCTGCTCGCCCAGGACAGAGACTGGCCCTTTGACAACATACGCTACTCCATCCTCACAGAGAACCACATGTTTACTGTTGATCCTGACACCGGTGAGATCATCTACATCAGGGGTTCCCAAACTTTTTTTGTCTCAGGGCACCCCATAAATATTGTTTTAATCCGAGGCACCCCTACATTATAATTTTCCACTCCCAGCACCTTATATTTATAGCATATCGTCGTTGTCGGGTGGAAACCTTGTATGTCCAAAACTGTTCGTTTTGTATTTATCATCTATAAAATGTACTAAACTAGTGAAAACAGCCGATCTACAAGCACACAACGCCTCGCATCGCGAGGCGTTGTGTGCTTGTAGATCGGCTGTTTTGACTAGTTTTGTGCGACAGAGGTTTCTGCCTGACAGTAATGATATTTTAGTGATTATGTTGCGAGGAAAACGTTCAGATATAGCCATTTTGGTTAGGACTGACTGAAAATAACTTTGTACTTCAAGTTTAAAATGATACTAAATATTTTTTCAAGTGTCCAAATAAATTCCAAATATTATCAAATTATCTCGCGGCACCCCTGGACTGCCGTCGCGGCACCCCAGGTTGCCCCGTCACCCTCTTTGAGAACCACTGATCTACATGTCACACAGTTTAACTGTTCCTCTCTCCCTGTGTGCAGGGCAGCTGTATCTAAACACAGAGCTGGACTTTGAGCTCCAACAGGACCATGTGGTGAGGGTGCAGGCAGAGGACTATGACCAGGATGTGGACAAAACCAACCGGAAGACGGGAGTGGCGGACATCACCATACATGTTGGGGTCAGCCATAGAATCTTGGGGGGAAGCTTGTAGATCAGCTATTTTTGGCTAAAGTTCTCAGAATATGGACGCTAGGTTTCAAGTGGTTAATATAAAAACGGAGAAAAAATTTTCTATCACAAAAAGATTTGAAGGACCCCTAGGGGTCCCGGACCCCCTGTTGAAGACCCCTGAACTAAGCTAATGAAATCATGGTTTTAAACTCACACATCTCTTTCTTGCCCGTCTGTCAGAATGTGAACGACAACGTTCCGGTGTGTGATCCTGTCTCGTACGAGTCAACCATCTTCTCCACTCGGTCGGAGAGGCTGGCGATCCTCCAACTCAGCTGCACCGACGCAGATGGCGATGTTCTGACAGCTACCATCACCAACGGTGTGTGTGTGCCACCTGATGACGTGTGTGCCTGTGTGACTGTGCCAGTGTTGATTTTGACAGCAAATGTAGACTTCTTGAGTCACAGACGTTTGAAATGAATAACATTTCTTTTAGCTTTGTTTGTCATATTTTATTCATCTGAAAGGTTTTAGTCTACATGGCAATATTACTCAAGAGAGTAATATGTTACTTAAAAAAGTAATGATATTACATTACTTAACTAGGAACTAGATCTTTTTGTCTTAATACATTACTTATTACTTGGAATCAAGAGTAATATATTACATATTATTTCAAATTACATATTACTTTTGCCCCCCCCACCAGAAAAAAAGAAGAGATGCACAACAACCCTCAGACTTATTTTGAAAAGCTAAACACAATCCCCATCTTGAACTTAAATCAGCTGCCAGGGAATACAATTATATACATATGATAATTATCGCTGTCGCTACACTAAAGAGACCCCTACAGGGTTGCGTTTTGAGCTTGTAGATCTGCTACTTTTGCTGTTTTTGAATTTGAATCCTGAACAGTTTGAGGTAACATAATGAGGTTTCCACCTGACACAAACGATATACTGTACATGGTGGAAATGGCAATGAATAAACAGGAGTAAATACAGGGTTCCCACACATTTTTACCAATTAATTTCCAAAACCTTTCCAGAATATTTAACCCAATTTCCAGGACTATATAACAATAATTCAGCTCAATAACAGGTCGCTTACTCCTATGCGCAATGCCCAAAGACAGGTAGTGTAGTGTTTTCAGGCCGTGACCCCCGAAATAATCATGTTTTAACTGGGGACCCTGGCACCCTGACGAGCACTAAGAGTTGAGGAATTTTGTACAACACGGTTCTATTGTGAAAATAGCAGGTCTAGACCTGCTATTTTCACAATTTCTGTCTCTAATATTTGACAATTGGTTTAATTTGTCCTTCCAGGACCCTTGAAAATATTTTTCTAATTTCAAAATATTTCCAAGAATTTCATGACCGTGGGAACCCTGTAAATAAAAGAAAGACTCAAAAGAAAGGAAGAGTCACACAAGTAGGTCTAAGTAATCCTGTTAACCAGCGGTCAACCAGAACCGTCTTGCTGATTTATATTACATACCGGGGAAATGTTTCGTCTCACAGGTGCAGCAGTCGACCGCTTCACCGTCGACGCGGATCTGGAGCTGTTCTCCCAGAACGAGTTCTCCTACGTGGTGGACGGCGTGTACGACCGCACCGTGTTCGAGGTGACGTTCTCCGTCTCCGACGGCAAACACCAGACCACGGCGGTGGCCTACATCTACGTGGTCCCGTGGACCACCACCACTCCCACCACCACCACTACAACTACAGTAAGGTTGCCTTTCACACAGTGTTGATTTCGTCGACTAAAACTATGACGAAAAATGTTTGTCGACTGCCTTTTTTTCAATGACGAAAACTAAATAAAAACTAAGCTATGATGACTAAAACTTAGACTAAATATATTGACAATTTCGTCAACAAAATAAAAACTAGACTAAAACGTTAGGGAGGGACTAGATGTTTGGTTGCTCTCAGGTGTTGCGTGCTGAAAATAGGCGATCTACAAGCTCACAACGTGTCGCAGCGCGACGCGTTGTGAGCTGGTAGATCTGCTATTTTCAGCACACAACCAAGTGTAAAATCAGTCATTACGATGCCATCAAGGCCTGCCAAAATACATTTCAGTTGACTAAATCAACTGTAGATTTAGTCGCCTAAAAACATATTGTCGTTGTTGGGTGGAAACCTTGTATGTCCAAAACCGTTTGCTTTGTATTTATCATTTTAAAAATTAGTTAAACTAGTGAAAATCTACAAGCACCCAACGCCTCGTGGTGCGAGGCGTTGTGTGCTTTAGATCGGCTGTTTTCACTACTTTTGTGCGACGGCCTTGTACGATAAAGCAGGGCTTTACTTAGAAAAAGAACGTACAAATTTGAAACTTGGAGATAAGAGGTTTCTGCACGACAGTGACGATATGATATTTAGTCAACTAAAATGAGACTAAAACTAAAACTTTTCAGGTGACTAAATTATGACTAAAATTAAATTACATTTTATTCAAAAGACTATGACTAAAACTAAATCAAAATGTGCTGTCAAAAACAACATTGCTTTCACACAGGGCCTTCCCGGCCCACCCATCTGACCACTTAACATGGCTGCTGCATTAAGTGGTCAGCTGGGTGGGCCGGGAATAGCATTATTTTTAGAACATGTTTATTTTAATGATCAATCGGCTGTGTTTTCCGGCTTGGAGTGATGGAACCAAGTCATTTTTCAAGGTTTCGAGAGAAGAAATACTGTGATTTGTTTTTACATTTATGTATTAATATTCATGTTATTTCATCATTAGAGGAGTAGTTCCCCATAAAAAATACTTATTTTCTATCAATTACTCACCCCATGAAGCCTTCATGAATTCATGGAGATTATTTAGTTTTTGTCGCATTCCTGAGCCAATAATTTGATGACCAGCGGAGACTCAGAGTCGACTACTGAGTCTCCTATTGACTGACGATCATTTAGGCCTATAATTATTGAATGCTTTAACCAGTGAAAAATAGCAGATATACAAGCTCATAGCGCGGCACCGAGTGCCGCGCTGCGAGCTTGTAGATCTTCTATTTTTGAAAAAGTCGTGAAAATGTGTGCAAATCTTTGAATATATGTATTTTCAAAGCGAACGCTTGTAACTCAAATTTTGCTTCTGGGGGGTCCTTGGAACTAAATATTTTGAGATGGGGGTCCGTGGCCAAATACATATCATTTTGGGGGTCCTTCACATGAAAAGGTTTGAGAACCACTGACATAGTAGTCTCTCAAGAACAGACTAACTGAGCTTCAGTTAAGTGAAAAGGACCTTTTCTTTGACGATGGCTGGCCAGATTGCTGACAAAAAAATCTTTGAAGGATTCAAAAGACACTTATAGAATTGGGTAAAAATTCTAATTTTCATGATTTTTCTAAAATAGCTGATCTACAAGCTCGCAGCGCGGCACTCGGTGCCGCGCTGTGAGCTTGTATATCTGCTATTTTTCAATAGTTAAAGCATGAAATAATGATACACAATATAGTGTACCCGTTCTGAAAGGGTTAAATTATTGGTTTAGGATTGGGACAAAAAAATTAAAAATAAAAAATTACAGAAAAATCGTTTGGGCGAACTACTCCTTTAACATCATTATGATGTTTTGCCAGTTATTCGGGGGCCCACTTGCAGTATCCTCACGGCCCACCAGTGGTCGCCGGCCCCACAGGTTGGGAATCCCTAGTGTACAGTGTTATGTCACCTTTCCTGGGGCACAAAAATGGCCAAAGGAACCGAAAAAGGGTTCTCTTTTTACTAAATGACTTGATTTACGATAACTAGACAATCCGGTACTGGTATCCAATACAGTTTTTACGTAACACTTTATTGTCATAATGTTGGTATCAAGTTGACTTTAGAGCAGACAGCAACTCAGGGGCGTCAATTGGGTATGGCAGGGGTATGCAGCTGCCATACCCTGGGTCCAGGGGGGAAAATAAAACTTTTAAATATAAATCCATGAATTTCTCTTTGCCTATCTGAGCTGGTTATTATGTTGTTAAATTACAGTAAAATAACTACCAATGCAAAATTTTAAAAAATGGTCACTTTAACAAGGTATTATCATTATATTCTCCACACTTGTATTCTCCCCATCTTGACAGAATGGTATATTCCCGGGTTCCGCAGGTCAGCTATACAGGTGCAATGCACTTGAACAACCGTTCCAGGCTGCCATATCCAGCCCAAGAAACCATAGAAACGGGGGGGAAAAATAAAATGTACTTCTTAAAATAAATGTATCATGCCTGTTGCTAAGGTATGGCAAACGTGCAAGACACCAGTCTTGTTGCCATACCTTAGCTTTTTCTGAACTGACGCCACTGCAGCAACTCTCTACTCTGTTTCTCCCTCAGACTAAAGCTCCCCAGGTGGTGACTGTGAGGTCTGATTACTGGGACCCTGATCCTCTGTTTGTGGTGATGATGACGGTTACTGGAGGGCTGCTGCTCACTGCTCTGGGCTTGATCACATGGGCCATACTGAAACGGTCTGTCTGTGTGTCCATTCACTCAACATAGTCCAAAACTCGTACTTTTCAGGAAACGGAAAATAAGAACCTTGTGTTCCAAGTGGAGACAATGTAGTTATTATTGAGTCACATAAGCTCTTGTTAATACTTTTCATAGTTCAATAATGTTTATAAAACCTGACTGAGTTACCAGGGCCAAAGGTGGAGGGTCCGTAATTATTTTATACTTTAGCTATTGAAAAATAGCAGATATACAAGCTCACAGCGCTGCGAGCTTGCTATTTTTGAAAAGTCATGAAAATGTGTGCAAATCTATGAATTTATGCATTTTTTAAGCGAACATTTGTAACTGAAATTTTGCTTCAGTGGCGTCCCTGGAACTAAATATTTTGATATGGGGTCCATGGCCAAATACATATCATTTTGGGGGTCCTTCACATGAAAAAGTTTAAGCACCACTAACAAAAAAAAAGAATCACGATTTTTCAAAAATAGCAGATCTACAAGCTTGCAGTGAGCTTGTATAAGTTAAGTTAAGTTAAAGCACAAAATAATGTGTAATAATGCGTTCCCGGTCCCCCTATGAAGAACATGCAGTGAATCCTTGTAAACCAGGGCCCAGAATTTGGTGCGACACCCCTGGGCACGGTGTTCACGTCCACTAAAAGATAAGTCAATAAAAAGTTGCAAAAATACAAAATAGCTGATCTACATGCTCACAAATTGTTGCGATGCTACTTTTGTGTGACACTGTAGTACAGGGTTCCCCAAATAGTTTTCCCCAAGGTCCGAATTATGTTTAGGGTACCAAGCCGAGGGCCACAACATTGCAGGGGGCGACGGTGGCGTTTCCGCTACTCCAGCAACAGTTCAGATATCGTCACTGTCAGGCAGAAACCTTGTATCTCCAAGTTTCAAATGTGTACGTTTTTTGGTAAAGCAAAGCCCTACTTCATCATACAAGACTGTTGCACAGAACTAGTGAAAACTAGTGATCTACTAGTGATCTACAAGCACACAACGCCTCGCGATGCGAGGCGTTGTTTGCTTGTAGATCGGCTGTTTTCACTAGTTTAGTAAATTTTTTAGATGATAAATACAAAACGAACGGTTTTGGACATACACGGTTTCCACCTGACAATGACGCTATATTGGTGTTGTTGCTGCTCTTATACTACCATTATTACTGGGGTTGGTGGGGGCCAGACAGTAGCCCCCCGCGGGCCGCAAATGGCCCACGGGCCGCCTATTGGGGAACCCTGCTGTAGTATGATTGCTGTAGTATGACAAGGTAGGTTATTGATTTACGATAAAACACAAAAAATGTAAATATAGAGACAGAAGATTCTGCCTGATTGCAACGATTTGCAATTGGCATCAGTTAGACGTTCTGCAGGTTGAAACTGTGGATGCTCGTGACAATGTATGCCTGTGTTGAGCCACAGTCTGACTCCTCCCTGCCAGGATTCCACTCTCCTTCGCCCACTCACAGGTGGGTACTGGGTAGAGTGGCTTACAGTTTTCCCACTCACTCGTATACTTAAATTGGCCTAGAATTATTGAATGCTTTAACCGGTGAAAAATAACAGATATACAAGCTCGCAGCGCGGGACCGAGTGTTGTAGATCTGCTATTTTTGAAAAAAGTCGTGAAAATGTGTGCAAATCTTTGAACATATGCATTTTCAAAGCGAACATTTGTAATTCAAATTTTGCTTCTGGGTGGTCCCTGGAACTAAATATTTTGAGATGCGGGTCCGTGGCCAAATACATATCATTTTGGGGGCCCTTCACATGAAAAGGTTTGAGAACCACTGACATAGTAGTCTCTCAAGAACAGACCAACTGAGCTCCAGTTGAGTGAAAAGGACCTTTTCTTTGACGATGGCTAGCCAGATTGCTGACATAGAAACATAGGTTTTTCAAAAAGTCTTAGAAGGATTCAAAAGACACTTATAGAATCGGGTCAAAATTCAAATTTTCACCATTTTTCAAAAATAGCAGATCTACAAGCTTGTATATCTGCTATGTTTCAATAGTTAAAGCATAAAATAATGATACCCAATAAATGTGTACCCGTTCTAAATTAAAGCCATCCCAGGAGGGAGTATAGTACAGTAGGTTGGGTTGAGTGGGTGAGGCCGGGGAGGTCAGGTCAGGCACCTCTGCATGCATGCAAGCAGGAGGCCTTATCTGCAATTAAAACAATTAGAACTCGCTGAGTTTTCATACCATTCTCAAGGGGTTTGGTTTGTTATAAACGCCTGACATGTGCTGTAGTTATATTATGATAGAGCAAGGGTCTTCAATAGGGACCCCTACAGGGGGTCCTCAGAGTTACTACAGGGGGTCCTCCAAATCTTCCAATCCTTTTTATATTAACAACTTGAACCCCGGTGTCCATATTCTGAGAACTGTGGCCAAAAATAGCAGATCAACAAGCTCACAACGCGTTGTGAGCTTATAGATTGGCTATTTTTGGCAAAGAGGTTTGGTGTAGAGGAGAAAAAGAGCAGACTAACTACATAGTAAAAGGTCAAGTTTATTAGGTAATGACGGCTGGTTAAATATTTGAAAACACAAATTGACATGAATCCAAAATACACTCTCCGTCCTCTCTCCATCTCTCTCTCAACTAAGGGGTCCTTGGCCTGAAAATGTTGAAGACCCATATGATAGAGGATACTACACGTTAAATGAAAAATGGGGGCTTTCATATACAAATACTTTATTTAGCTTTGATAGTAACATTAATAAAGGTTAATTAGTGAAACTGAAGAAATGTTGTCGTCTCCACTCTCAGCAGGTACTTAGACTTCTGGTAAGTTGCCACAAGTGGTGATGTTGACATACTGTATGATCCAGTGGCCACTATGTACATATTTATGTCTATGGTGATATAGGCAGCTGGGTTGGATTCTGACAGGGAGGTCCATGTCAGCGCAACACCTGAAGTACACTTACTTTAAAACCAAGGCTACACTAATCTGGATCTTTTTCTAAACTAAGATTTTCGTATAGGCCTATCCGCAAAGGAAAATATCTAGGTCCACGCGACAAAAACATCTTGGTCTAAAATAATCCATGCCTACACAGATCCACTGAGAATCGGATATTCTTGTAAATCTTCCCTTGTTTATCCGGTTTCAAAAAGAGCCGGTATAGCGGATGAAATCTCCACCTTTGTGTGGTTGCAACAATGTTGTTTTTGACATTTGAACTGGGGACCCCCCTACCCTGACAATCACTAAGAGTTGAGGCATTACATTTTGTATAACACGGTTCTATTGTGAAAATAGCAGATCTACATGCTCACATGTGATCGGCTATTTACACAATTTCTGGCTCTAATATTTGACAAAATGGACAATGCTTAATTGGTCATAATAGAGGTATTAAAAAGTCCTTAAATTGTCACTTTATAAATATGCAGATACTCTCTATACACTTAAACTTTATGTTGGTTTGTTAACTGTTGAGTGAGAAAACAATGTTGCACATTGAGTTAATCATCTGGGGACCCCCCAAAATAATTTGGGGACCCCCCTGTTGAGAACCATTGTTCTAGTGCAGTAGATCTCAACCTTTTCAGGCTGTGACCCCCCAAAATAATCATATTTTAAGTGGGGAACCCCCTCCCTGATAAGCACTTGGAATGTAGGAGTTGATGCATCAGATTTTCAGTTCCACAGATTAATATTGTAAAAATAGCCAATCTACAAGGCTATGCCTTGCAAAGCAAAGCGAGGTATTGTGAGCTTGTAGACATTTTCATTTCTTTCTTATATTATTTGACAATTTGGCCAATGTTTGACCAGTTTTTATAGTATAGTTTCTTGGTTACTTTTAATGCATTAATGAAAAGTCCTTAAACTGTGACTTCACTGTCATCTGGGGACCCCCTCAAAATCATGTGGGGTCCCCCCTGGGGGTCCCGACCCACAGGTTGAGAACCACTGTATCTCCAAGTTTCAAATTTGTATGTTTTTCGCAAAGTAAAGCCCTGCTTCATCATATAAGGCAGTCGCACAAAAGTAGTGAAAACAGCAGATCTACAAGCACACAACGCCTCGCGGGTGCGAGGCGTTGTGTGCTAGATCGGCTGTTTTCACTAGTTTAAATCATTTTTAAAATGATAAATACAAAACAAACGGTTTTGGACATACAAGGTTTGCACCTGACAACGACAATATCATATAACTCATTCTGAATTTATACATTTTCAATATCCACAGCAAATATGGCTGGGGGAAAGAGAATCTTCCATCCAACATGTGAGTTCTGTTTTGTAGCATTTGGTAATTAAGCTCAATAATAATAATAATATTAACAACCCTTTGATTCATATTTTGGGGTTATTTGTGTAACCAGGGATGGAAGCAACAACAAAAAGGATACCCTTGGAAACAAACAAGAAAATGACCAAGTAAGTTTGAGTCTGATTATTGAGAAGCCTCTGTCTGTACATTCTTTCCAACCATAAACTCCCATTTCTTTCTTCCAATAGTATTCACTAGATGGCGCTGTCAGTCTGTCCAAAGTCAGTCTCCAGGATGACCTCATGGTACTGTATGTTATATTAGCAAAATGTCAACTGGACATTTATCAGCAAATACCTTCCATCTCTATTAGTAGAATAATTGACTATTTGTTTCTATTCTTACAGAGATTTGATGGGAAAGCACAAGATCCAAGTAAGTGATTCTGAATTCATAGATTGAATTCATATGTTTTTTTTATTTTTAAATTGTTTCCCCCTTTTTTCCTGACTATATCTACTGCTTAGTACTGTGTTCTATCCGTCTGTCATTCAATGTTATATGAGATACTTAAATGGTTTCCTATGGAAATAAGCTTAGTCTTTTCTAGGATCTCCTTTTAGTAGACCTTGTACCAGTGAACTGTACCGTCATGAAACTGTACTTTTTCCTATGCAAACTTCTTCTAATAAAGTCTTCAATCAATCAATCAATCAATCAATCAATCAATCAATCAATTTACTGATACCATGGGTTCACAACCTTATCTGGATTAGGGGCTACTTGAAGATCTTGAAAGTTTCAACAAGCACCCATCAGACACAGATGGGTGGGCATTTTCAGACACCTGGGACAATGTTTGTGTTCTGTGTAGTTTCAGGGAGAAGTTACCTGTTCAATTCCACCACTGGAGAACGGCGCTGGCTTTGAGGGGACAGCTGCCATCCTCCTTGCTGTGGTAGCCTTCCTACATTCAGGGTTCCCACACATTTTTACCAATTAATTTCCAAAACTTTTCCAGAATATTTAACCTGAATTCCAGGACTATATATCAATAATTCAGCTCAATAACAAGTCGCTTACTCCTATGCGCAATACCCAAAGACAGGTAGTGTATGCCAGTGGTTCTCAACCTTTTCAGGCCGTGACCCCCGAAATAATCATATTTGAACTGGGGACCCGGCACCCTGACAAGCACTAAGAGTTGAGGAATTTTGTATAACACGGTTTTATTGTGAAAATAGCTGATCTACATGCTCACAACGCCTCCCGTTGTGAGGTGTTGTGAGCATGTAGAGCTGCTATTTTCACAATTTCTGCCTCTATTTGACAATTTGGCCAATGTTTCATTTGTCATTTCAGAGGTATTAACACAATCAATAACCAAAGTCAAAGCATAGCTATTTTTTCCAGGATGTTCCAGGACCCTTGATCAATTCCAAAACTTTTCCAGTAGAAAAATATTTTTCTAATTTCAAAATATTTCCAGGAATTTCATGACAGTGGGACCCTGTACATTTGAATAAAGGTTAATCCTTCCGAGATGAATTCAAAAAGAGGAGGAAGTATTCATGTAGTGATGCCTGTAGGCCTATATCAGAACATTTCTTTACATGTGTTACATTTAAATAATAAATGCAATGTTATCGTTTCACATAATTCACAATAAGAAAATCATAAAAGTATTGAATTGATTGTAAATGGATGCCATACATAGACAGACACTGTGGATCCAAAGTGGATCTTGGAGTTCATATGACCAGCCTGTGACATCCATGACGTCACTCAACGGTGTCTGACGTACCTATGATGATGATTTCAAAGGTGAAAACGGTGAAGAAAATTGGTGGAGGTACTTTTGTGTCATACTGAGCGGAGGAGATCTGGCAATGAGTGGTCTAGCACAGTGGTTCTCAACCTGTGGGTCGGGACCCTCACGGGGGTCCCAAATTTATTTTCGGGGGGTCCCCAGATGATTAACTTAATGTGCAACATTGTTTTGTCACTTAACAGTAAACAAACCAACATAAAGTTTTAAGTGTATAGAGGGTTTATGCACATTTCTAAAGTGACAATTTAAGGAGTTTTTAATGCCTCTAAAATGAGAAATTAAACATTGGCCAAATTGTCAAATATTAGAGGCAGAGATTGTGAAAATAGCAGATCTACGTAAGCTCACAACATCTCGCGTTTGCCTCGCAACGCGAGACGTTGTGAGCATGTAGTTCTGCTATTTTCACAATAGAACCGTGATATACAAAATCTAATGCCTAAACTCTTAGTGCTCGTCAGTTAAAATATGATCATTTTGGGGGTCACGGCTTGAAAAGGTTGAGAAACAGTGGTCTAGCATGTAGACGGACAGACAAGACATACACACAGACACAGCCATATGACGACTAGTAGATATACAGTACACACACACACACACACACACACACACACACACACACACACACACACACACACACACACACACACACACACACACACACACACACACACACACACACACACACACACACACACACACACAGTATGTTATATACATTGCATGCACACATCTATCTATCTATCTATAAAATGGAGAAGAAAATGAATATTCCGGAGTCAGGTGATTTCTACTTTTATTTAAATTAAATCATATAGGACTTTAAAGCATTTTAATATTTACCAAAAACACTAATCTTTTTCTCAATTAGATTTTTGACTCATTAATAATCACTATGTAACCTTAGGTGGTATGAAGAAAAACGGAAGAGAAAAGTAGGCGCACAGTAGGTCAAACAGTATCGATAAAAGCATAATCTAGGAATTGTTTGTAAACTGAAGTGAAGGCACAAACATACTGCGACAGACATATAAATTGACACTATAAAATGCTATAGAATGTTAGGTACATACATACTTTAAATATCAGTTAGAATTTTCATACTTTCCCCCATGGTTGTGAAGCAACTTTTTGTTTGTTTTCAACTTTTTTGGATTTTTTTTGTTTGTCTTTTTTTTTATATTAAATTTTGTTGGAATGTTAAGATACTTTTGTGCAGATTACACAGCTAAATATTTGCCATCTTGAGTCATGCAGGACAATATGCGGTTTGGCTATGAATGAGGAACTTATGTAAACATTATAAAAAAGCACTTTCCTTTTTCAATCATATTCTATGTCCATGCCTGTGCTTCTTTTATTAAAAAATAAGCTTTTACTGTATGTGATTAAAAGGTTTAATAAATTTGCACATCAGAATCTCTAAAGTAAAACGAATGCATTTATATAAAAAAAATGTTTTCCTTTACCTCCTCTAGTAATTGAAAATAAAACAAAGAAAACAGAACGAAAACAAACAAAACGAAACAAAACCAAAAAATACAATAATAAAATTGTTGATTTGTGGTCATAGCCCAGAGTTAACAAGTTAACAATACGAGCAAACAGGATCAGCGATCATTGAAATTCTGCAAGGCTCGTAGGGAGTTTTCTCTCAGTCTCTTGGGTGTCTTTATAAAAAGCGGTTCAAAGCAGAAATGGTGGTGGGCCAGTGCAGTCATTCATGATGTGTGTGTGTGTGTGTGTGTGTGTGTGTGTGTGTGTGTGTGTGTGTGTGTGTGTGTGTGTGTGTGTGTGTGTGTGTGTGTGTGTGTGTGTGTGTGTGCGTTCCCTCCTTCAATGATGCGTGTGTTCCCTCCTTCTGTCTGGTGGTTGACGTCACTAGAGCTGTTCAAGTAATCTGGAGGGGGGGACAAACAACCAAGACAACAAGTTCAGAGGCGTGATTTCAGAAAGTAACAGGGGGTGGCAGGCACAGATATAAAAAGCTAGATGCCGAATCACTCATGAACGACACATCACTAATGGGCTTGTAGTTACAGTATGTCAGTGGTTCTCAAAGTGGGCTCCTTGAAAAAGGATATTTACTTCAAAAAAGATTTTTGAAGTAAATATCCCCTTTTTCCCCGTTTTCCTTTTTTGTGTAAACAAAAAAAAAATCTCATCAATTCAAAACAATTCCAAAAATGTTCAAAAGTATTTGATGAATAAAATGAAAGAAATCAAATAATTTCCATAAATACATAAAGGGGTGCCCACTGGCCTACTGGTCCAGGCGCATACCACTTAGGCATTGCCACATAGGCATTGATGCCTGGCTGGCGATGTCACTGGTTCGATCCCCGATCCGGACGACCTTTGCGCCTGTCACTCCCTATCTCTCTCCCCATTTCCTGTCAATCTACTATCCTATCAATAAAGGCATAAAAGCCCCCCCCCCCCAAAAAAAAATATATATAATGGCCAAAGCACAAAACCTCCTATCTGCAAAATTCACTTTTTTGGGAAAATGAAAAAGAAAATGTGTGTTCAACATTAAAACTATCTATCTATCTACTATTTCTAGGCACATGACATTTTTGGCAAAATGAGGGGCAGAACGATCTTGAAGACACACTGACCATGTGAAGCATAGCCTGTTGTCCTCATTTCAAGTGAAATTCAAAAATCATGAAATGTGCAGATAGAAGGTTTTGCGCTTTGGCCATAAAAGTTTAAGAAGGAGTGAAAATAGGCGATCTACAAGCTCACAACGCGGCACGAAGCAATGCGCTGTGTACTTGTGGATCAGCTATTTTCACTAGTTTGGCTCACAAGGGAAACGTAAAGTTTCTCTTTTGGGTCACAGGCTAAAAAGTTGGTGAACCACTACACTATTAGTCTCTCGAGAACAGACTTCAAATGAAAAGGAACAAAACAGTAGAGGGCGCTGTTTTCCACTTTTATTTGACGATGGCTAGCCAGATTGCTGCACTATTATAGGCTTGGCGTGGGTTGCGCTTGCGCTCACCTTAACTTCTCGCGGCCCTCCCGTCTAGAAGAGCCCACAGTCCTTCAGGTTGTTCTTGATGATGACGTCGGTGACGGCGTCGAAGACAAACTGCACGTTCTTGGTGTCGGTGGCGCAGGTGAAGTGGGTGTAGATCTCCTTGGTGTCCTTCTTCTTGTTCAGGTCCTCGAACTTGGTCTGGATGTAGGCCTGCGCCTCCTCGTACTTGTTAGGGCCTGCCAGGGACATACAGGCCACAGAGAGAGAGATGAACACAGCATTCACCAGCGTCGGAACAAATGTCATGCTAGGGCATTCACGAATGGTGATTTTTAGTATTCGAATTATTCGTCCTCAAAGTATTCGAATAGTCGAATATTCGACAGGACTGGCCAAACTGTCAAATATTTAGTAAGCAAGAGGCGAATATTGTGAAAATAGCCGATCTACATGCTCACAACGCCTCACGTTGCGAGGCGTTGTGAGCATGTAGATCTGCTATTTTCACAATATTTATCTGCGGAACCGAGTCACATTAAATGTAATACCTACAATCCCAAGTGCTTGTCAGGGTGGGGGTCCCCAGTTCAAATATGTTTATTTTGGGGGTCACAGCCTAAAAAGGTTTGAGAACCCCTGGTATAGAGCATTAACAAATTCATCCACCAGGGGCATTGACAACTCATTCTTATGACTTCCTATGTAGCCACGCTTTATAAACTATATATTTTTTAAAGAGAAAACATTGAAAAAATAAAAATAACCGAATATTCGACTTCGGTGAACAACGTCGAATAGTGACTTTGATATTTGAATATTCGAATATTTGGTGAATGCCCTACTAAGCTCCCCAATAGTCTATGCCAGGGGTCTTCAAGGTTTTCAGGCCAAGGACCCCTGAGTTGAGGGAGAGACAATGCAGGGACCCCCACAAACTTTCCATAGATTCCATATAGTTTCATTGTTTGACAGCACAATCATCAGTGTATTTTGGATTCATGTCAATTTGTGTTTCAGATATTTAACCACTTGAACCATCAATACTTAAAAAAACCTGACCTTTCACTATGTACTTGGTCTGTTCTTTTTACCCCTCTACACCAAACCTCTTTGCCCAAAATAGCCGATCTACAAGCTCACAACGCCTCGCAGCGCGAGGCGTTGCGAGCTTGTAGATCTGCTATTTTTGGCTAAAGTTCTCTGAATATGATTCAGAGGACACTAGGGTTCATTAAAATAAAAAAGGGGGAAGAAAACAAGTTTCTATCACACAAAGATTTGGAGGACCCCCTGTAGTAACTCTGAGGACCCCTTGTTGAAGACCCCTGCACTAGCGGGTGGCAAATTGCCATCCACCGATGGTCACAAATTCCACCCCTGGTCCTTTGCTCACCTGAGTACTCGGGGAAGCAGATGGTCAGGGGGCTGTTGGCGATCTTCTCCTCAAACAGGTCCTTCTTGTTGAGGAAGAGGATGATGGAGGTCTCCGTGAACCACTTGTTGTTGCAGATGGAGTCAAACAGCTTCATGCTCTCGTGCATCCGGTTCTGGGGGGAAAAAGTACGCAAATGTTTTACTTGAGTAAAAGTATTAATACTGCAATATGCTAAATTCCGGAATTCAAAATGTATAAAGCAGAGGTCTTCAACGTTTTCAGGCTAGGGACCCCTTAACTGAGCGAGAGATGAAGCAGGGACCCCCACAACCCATACATACGATATAGTTTCATCGTTTGACAGCACAATTATCAATGTATTTTGGATTCATGTAAATTTGTGTTTTCAGATATTTAACCACTTGAACTGTCAATACTTAATAAACTTGACCTTTCACTCTGTACTTGGTCTGCTCTTTTACCCCTCTACACCAAAGATCTTTGCCAAAAATAGACGATCTACAAGCTCACAACGCCTCGCAGCTGTGAGCTTGTAGACCTGCTATTTTTGGCTAACGTTCTCAGAATATGACACTAGGGTTCGAGTGTTTAATATAAAAAAGGAGAAAAAAAAAGTTTCCATCACTCAAAGATTTGGAGGACCCCCTGTAGTAACTCTGGGAACCCCCTAGGGGTGCCAGACCCCTTGTTGAAGACCCCTGGTATAAAGTATGAAATTGTTGGCATCAAAATGTGGTTAATGTATGTTGTGTAATATTATAATTTATATCTGCAAAGCAACTGGTAACTAAAGTTGTCAAATAAATGTAGTGGAGTAAAAGTACAATATGTGGATCCGAGATGTACGTAGTGGAGTATAAGTAAAAGTATAGTCAATTTGAAATACTCATGTAAAGTACAAATACCTCAAAAATGTACTTAGTTACTTGACACCACTGTGAGATTGAACACATTTTTTTAAACAATTTTTTAAAATATTTATAGATAGACTATCATTATATTGCACAACAGTGCTTACAACAGGTACAGCTAAAATATTGGAAGATAAGATTTCATATCCGAACCAAAATATCAGGTTTGTGTATGACATATTGACAGACTAAAACCTTCTCTAAGATTTTAGTTACTTTTAGTTCATTTCATTAACACGCAATACACAGTTTCAGGCAGCCTCATAATTAATATTTTTTATTTCAGTTAACTAAAACAGGGGTCTTCAACAGGGGGTCCGGGACCCCTAGGGGGTCCTCAGAGTTACTATAGGGGGTCCTCAAAATCTTCCAATCCTTTTTATATTAACAACTTGAACCCTAGTGTCCATATTCTGAGAACTGTAGCCAAAAATAGCAGATCTGTAGATCAGCTATTTTCGGCAAAAAGGTTTGGTGTAGAGGGGGAAAAGATTAGGTAATGACGGTCTGAAAACACAAATTGACATGAATCCAAAATACACTGATGATTGTGCTTTACAGTTACACGATGAATGAAACTATGGAATCTATGAAAAGGTTGTGGAGGTCCATGCTTCATCTCTCTCTCAACTAAGGGGTCCTTGGCCTGAAAATGTTGAAGACCCCTGAACTAAAATGTGTTTCTTTTTTTCAATAGGTAGTTATTTCATTTTAACAGATTTTCAGCCTCTTGAGTTATGCCGCTCTCGTGGGACTGAAGAGCACTTGGGTTGAATAAATGCAGGGCAGTGGACGAACAGCAGAATATCTGAGCACAGTAAAAGACCAAAAACTCAGGAAAACCTTGACTAGGTACAGACTCAGCGAACACAGCCTTGCAATAGAGAAAGGCCGACACAGACAGACCCCGCTCCCAAGGGAAGATAGGCTATGCACCCACTGTACACAAAATGTGGTAGAAACAGAGCTACACTTTCTAACCTCCTGCCCACTATACCAAGACATCAGAGACGCATACTTCACACAGATTACAAACACCCGAAGTGAATTTGAAAACTCGACCAATATGATGAAAAACTCCCATACCTACTGGGAGAACTACAACAATGTGCGAACACAGCTGCAAGATTTGTGAACTGTTGCGACAAAAGAAGGCTAGAACACAACCACCCTAAGGACTACAAACCATGGATTGACATCTAGACCTACTGCACATACAGTATGAAACAGAGCTGATACCTTTAAATGCATTTTGAGGAAAATAATGCTGCTATTTGTACCCTGTACATATATTAAATGTTACAATGCGACATAGCTCTGTTTACACAATGCTGTACCCCCTCCAACTGTTTTCAACTGTTTTTATTGTATTTGTGATACTTGCTTTGGCAATGTAAACGTATGTTTTCTCATGCCAATAAAGCTCCTTTACATTGAAATTGAATTGAATTGAATTGGATGAGCTCACCATCACCATCTCCTCGTCCTCGGCCAGGGCCAGGTCATAAGCACTCATGGGTTAGGGTTAGTGGGTTAGGGTTAGGGTTAGTTCAGTGGATGGACTCACCATCTCCTCGTCCTCGGCCAGGGCCAGGTCATAAGCACTCATGGCCACACAGAAGATGATGGCCGTCACTCCCTCGAAGCAGTGGATCCACTTCTTCCTCTCTGAGCGCTGGCCACCCACGTCAAACATCCTGCACACACACACACACACACACACACACACACACACACACACACACACACACACACACACACACACACACACACACACACACACACACACACACACACACACACACACACACACACACACACACACACACACACACACATGATGTTGTCACAATGAAGAACTGAAGCCACCTATAGAGCAGGGGTTTTCAAAGTGGGTAACGGGGCACCCTGGGGTGCCGCGACGGCAGTCCAGGGGTGCCACGAGATAATTTGATAATATTTGGAATTTATTTTTGACAAAATATTTAGTATCATTTTAAACTTGAAGTACAAAGTTATTTTCAGTCAGTTCTAACCAAAATGGCTATTATCTCAACGTTTTCCTCGCAACATAATCACTAAAATATCGTCACTGTCGGGCAGAAACCTCGTATCTCCAAGTTTCAAATGTGTACGTCTTTTGGTAAAGCAAAGCCCTGCTTCATCATACAAGACTGTCGTACAAAACTAGTGAAAACAGCCGATCTACAAGCACACAACGCCTCGTGATGCTGTTTTCACTAGTTTAGTAAATTTTACAGATGATAAATACAAAACGAACGGTTTTGGACATTCAAGGTTTCCACCCGACAACGACAATATGCTATAAACATAAGGTGCTGGGAGTGAAAATTATAATGTAGGGGTGCCTCGGTCTCGGATTAAAAAATGATTTATGGGGTGCCCTGAAACAAAGAAGTTTGGGAACCCCTGCTATAGAGCATAGCAGTGGGCCTGGTTTAATGGTGCCAACAAAGAAAATCTCCCTGTGAGCTTGTAGATCGGCTATTTTCGGCAAAGAGCTTTGGTGTAGAGGGGAAAAAGAGCGGACTAAGTACAGAGCGAAAGGTCAAGTTTATTAAGTATTGACGGTTCAAGTGGTTAAATATCTGAAAACACAAATTGACATGAATCCAACAATAACACGCTGACGATTGTGCTGTCAAGCAATGAAACGATATGGAATCTATTAACATGTTGTGGGGGTCCCTGCTTCATCTCTCTCTCAACTAAGGGGTCCTTGGCCTGAAAACATTGAAGACCCCTGGTCTATGCTGTCTACGGTGCAGCCTGAGAGGCTACTTCCATCCTACTGTACTGTACTGTACATGTCTGTCACTCCTGGGCCTCACAGTCCTCCATGCACAGACTCAGTCATTTCCCTGGCATTTGTTGGCATTTAGGTAACAGCACGGTTACCGTGGAAACGTGGGCAGCCTGAAGCCAGGCTGAGGCGTGGAGGGGAGAGTAATTGTTGACTGGGACAGTGGCGTCAGTTCAGAAAAAGGTAAGGTATGGCAACATGACTGGTGTCTTGCACGCGCGCCTTCAGTTCAGAAAAAGGTAAGGTATGGCAACATGACTGGTGTCTTGCACGCGCGCGAAGGCGCGCGTGCAAGACACCAGTCATGTTGCCATACCTTAGCAACAGGCATGATACATTTATTTTAAGAACTACATTCTATTTTTCCCCCCCAAAATTTCTATGTTCTTGGGCTGGATATGGCAGTCTGGAACAGTTGTTCAAGTGCGGCTAAACTTGGCATAATATAGTAAACGTGCCACAATTAACAATAATGAATTGCACCTGTGCAGCTGACCTGCGGAACCTGGGAATATATACTATTCTGTCAAGATGGGGAGAATAAAAGTGTGGAGAATATAATTATAATACCTTGTTAAATTTTGCATTTATGGTTATTTTAATGTAATTTAACAACATAACCAGCGCAGATAGACAAAGAGACATTCATGGATTTATATTTTACATTAACTTGTATTCTCCCCCCCTGGACCCAGGGTATGGCAGCTGCATACCCCTGCCATACCCAATTGACACCCCTGGACTGGGATGGTGTGTATGACTTATTCATGTGCTCTGTGGCCCTCTGACAGCATGGCGCACACACCACATGATTGGAACAGCTCACCTAACCAATCCATTTCATTTGCACTTTATAGATTTTCAATCTTCAAGATTTTCAATATGTTCTCCATTGTACAATGAAGTATAACATAGGGTAGGGGTCTTCAGCGTTTTCAGGCCAAGGACCCCTTAGTTGAGAGAGAGAGAGAGATGAAGCAGAGACCCCCATAATCTGTTAATAGATTCCATATAGTTTCATCGTTTGACAGCACAATCATCAGTGTATTTTGGATTCATGTCAATTTGTGTTTTCAGATATTTAACCACTTGAACCGTCAATACTTAATAAACTTGACCTTTCACTCTGTACTTAGTCTGCTCTTTTCCCCCTCTACACCAGAGCTCTTTGCCAAAAAATAGCCGATCTACAAGCTCACAACGCCTTGCAATATAAACACAAAGATTTGGAGGACCCCCTAGGGGTCCCAGATCCCCTGTTGAAGACACCTGACATAGGGCTTGAGTGGTTAATCAGACTAAACAATTTAGCCAATTATACGTGTTTCTCGATTACCTTTTTGATTAAATAAATTAATTGTTAACACTTTGTTAGCCTGGCCGCACTTGCCCGTACTTGTCCGGACCACCCAGTGCGCCGGTCGTCTATTCCCGTACTTTTGATATAAATGATAATAATCCCAAAAAAATCGATCGGCCGTTGTTCTCTGTGTCTTCTGGAAGCCACCTAAAGGGTTAACATTTCTTCCCCCCTCTTTTATGGAAGTGGGTGTACTCCTCGTAACATCCAGCAGGCCGCGCCGTTCACTTACATTCTAGCTGCATGGTTGGCTCAGGAGCCCCTCCTTCTCTCCACGGAGTAGAAAATCAACAAGAAGCACAACCAACATGGCTGGATTACAAGCGTCTAGGTTTCTGTTCGTGGATCGCGGACTCAATCACGCTCGGGCGCCGTTTCCCTATCGATCTTTTCCCTGCTTCGCCGCACGGAAACGAATGGAGGAGATCTCCCGCCGCGTCCTCAAAGTAAGAACGTCGACCTCTGCAGGATGAATATACACGCTGTACCGAGCACTCCATTACGTGTTGTTATCATGTGGGCTTTGTTTTTTTAAAACATGTTGATAAATAAAACGCAGATTGCACGGCTGTACCTCTGTTCAGGGGGTTCTGGCGCGGCTTACAAAGTGTTTAAGAACATCGATAGATAGTTGCAGCCCTATTTTAAAGAAAATACTGCTTTCTCCTAGGACTCTAAAATCACTGAGTTTGTGCATTTTCAACCACACAGGACTGGGTTCATTTGGGCTTAGGTCTTGCATTTAATCAATCGACTGCCAACCTTTGCCGGTTCATTACTGCAGTGACATGCAAGACATACCAGCAGACAGTGGCTAAGGTTTACCTCGACAGCAGTCAACTCCAATGCTTTCTTTTAACCTACTCTGTATTCTGCTGAAAACATGCAGGAAAAAAAGCAGATCTACTACAAGCTCACAATGCATTGGGCTAACAGCATAATTTCTTTAACCTTTTCATTTCAGTGCCCCTGATGGCCTACTGGTCTAGGCACATATACATAAGAACCACGCTGGTTTGATTCCCGAGCCCGACTCAGGTTTGCTGCGTGTCTTTCCCTGTCTCTCTCCACATTTCCTGTCTGTCTAACTGTCTGTCAATAAAGGCATAAAAAAGCCCACAAAAATATATTGAAAAAAAAAAAAGAAAAAAAAAAAACTTTTCATTTCAAGGACCCCATGTTTGATTAAGCCATGGACCCCCATAACTCTGAGTTACAGACCTGTAAAGGTCCATTTGGTTAACATCAATCATTTCGCTGGGGACCCTCTGAAACCCCCTCAAGGAGCCCTGGGAGTCCCCGGAGTCCGGACCCCACTTTGAGAACCACTGATACAAAAAACTCTCATACAAATATGACCTCTCGCGCTAAGATACACACACAGTCAGACACAGTGCATGCTTGTACTGTATTATCTTCAGAGGTCACAAACTCGGTGCACAAAATACTTATTAGAACTTAGTAATCAAAGAGATAGATGCACCGACAAAACATAATTATGTATCTACAATATCTCGAGGAAGACGAGCAGAAATGCAGCGAGAAATTGCCGTCACAACATGATCAAGATACAGTCAGGGTTCCCACACATCTTTACCAATTATTTTCCAAAACTTTTCCAAAACTTTTCCAGAATATTTAACCCGATTTCCAGGACAATAATTCAGCTCAATAACGATTTGCTTACTCCTATGCGCAATGCCCAGGGACAGGTAGTGTATGGCAGTGGTTCTCAACCTTTTCAGGCCGTGACCCACGAAATCATCATATTTGAAGAGAGTTGAGGAATTTTGCATAACACAGTTTTATTGTGAAAATAGCTGATCTACATGCTCACAACACCTCGCGATGCGAGGCCTTGTGAGCATGTAGAACTGCTATTTTCACAATTTCTGCCTCTAATATTTGACAATTTGGCCAATGTTTAATTTGTCATTTCAGAGGCATTAACAAAATCAATAATCAAAGACAATGCGTAGCTATTTTTCCAGGACCTTCCAGGACCCTTGATCAATTCCAAAACTTCTCCAGTACTGGAAAGATATTTTTTTCATTTCAAAATATTTCCAGGAATTTCCTGACCGTGGGAACAGGCGGTGTATCGATACACCGCCTGTATATTTCTAACATGTTTTGGTAGGATTATAACCTTTTTTTTTGGTAAATGAATACATCATCCAAGAGTGTCAAGCAAAAGTAGCGAAAATAGCTAATACCAGTTTTATAAATATTGAATCAAAGAGAAGTACAAATGTACAAGTGCAAGAGCTCGTGACTAAATAATAACTACATTGGGTCCATTGGAACACAGGTTCACTGACGATATTATCCTTGTTTGCGTGTGAGGCAACACAAGCCGACACTGGGCTGTCATGACTCGTGATCACACAGTAGACCAGTGGTTCTCAACCTTTTCAGTCCGCGACCCCAAAAATAATCATATTTTAACTTGGGACCCCCCATCCTGATGAGCACTAAGAGTGGAGGCATTACATTTTGTATAACACGGTTCTGATTATGAAAACGTGCTCCGAGGCCTTGTGAGCATGTAGATCTGCTATTTTCACAATTTCTGCCTCTAATATTTGACAATTTGACCAATGTTTTATTTGTCATTTTAGAGGTATTAAAAAGTCCTTAAATTGTCACTTTAGAAATGTGCATAAACCCTCTACCCCAGGGGTTCCCAATTTTTTTTTTCTCAGGGCACCCCATGAATATTTTTTTTAATCCGAGGCACCCCTACATTATAATTTTCACTCCCATCATCGTATATTTATAGCATATCGTCGTTGTCGGGTGGAAACCTTGTATGTCCATAACCATTCATTTTGTATTTATCATCTAAAAAATGTACTAAACTAGTGAAAACAGCAGATCTACAAGCACACAACCTGTGTGACAGAAAATAACTTTGTACTTCCAAGTTTAAAATGTGTCCAAATAAATTCCATATATCATCAAATTATCTCGCGGCACTCCTGGACTGCCGTCACGGCACCCCAGGGTGCCCCGTCACCCACTTTGAAAACCCCTGCTCGCCCCACAGGTTGAGAACCACTGCAGTAGACGAGAGTAGAAGCGTGCTCTCACTTGAAGTGCAGGTCCTTGAAGGTGAAATGTGTCTCCACGATGCCTGTGGTCTTGACGCGGGTCCGCAGCACGTCTTGCTGTGTGGGGATGTAATCTGCCTTGGCTATCCTCTCCAGGTCATTCAGGTAACTGATGGGGCGCACGCGCGCACACACACACACACACACACACACACACACACACACACACACACACACACACACACACACACACACACACACACACACACACACACACACACACACACACACACACACACACACACACGCACACACACACACGCGCGCACACACACACACACACACACACACACACACACACTTAATATAATTACACAGCGTGGCACTCTACATCAGAACAGAGTTTTTGATGACATCGGTATTGGCAGTGATGGAAGAAGTTATATGTTTTACTTAAAGGAGTAGTTCACCACTTTTCAACCTGTCTTCATATAATAGGTCCTCACTAATGTTCATGATAAAATATCACAATTTTTTTCTACTCAGTCCAAGTCTCCTAGGAGAGCTGTGGGAAGTTCAGAATCCATAGTCTTGTGACATCATCATTTTCCCAAAAGAAAAATTTAATCAATATTTTTGAAAAAAATATTTAGATTTTTATTATTGCGAGAACAATGGCTTCCACTTTAAAATTGCAACTTTTCAGGAATAGAAAGCCTGCAGTTTCTATAAGCTGGATTGGCAATCGATGATGTCACAAGACTATGGGTTTCTGACCTGCCCACAGCCCTCCTCTGAGAAAAAAAAGAGTGAGGACCAATTATATGAACATAGGTTGAAAAGTGGTGGAGTGCCCCTTTAAGTAAAAGCATCAATAATACAATTGGAAATACTCTGTTACAAGTAGAAGTCCCGTATTCAAAATGTAGTAAAAGTACAAAAGTTATCAGCATCAAAATATACTTAAAAAGTACCAAAAGTAAAAGTACTGATTGTGCATAATGTACAGTACCATTTAGTACAAGTTCAAAAGGTATAAAGAATTGTGTGAAAATAGCAGATCTACAAGCTCACACAGCGATGCATCAAGACGCAGTGTGAGCTTGTAGATTGGCTATTTTCAAATGCACAAAATGTATAGGGCTATGTTTTGTAATAATAATCAAAATCTGCAAAGTAACTAGTAACTCAAGATTTCAAATAATTGAAGTGGAGTAAAAAGTACACTATTTGCTTCTGAGATGTGTCCAAGTCATTACAGCAATAATACAAATAAAGTAGATCTACAAGCTAGAAATGCTAACAAAGCAAAAGTGGTTGAATAACAAAGTTCAGTTTATGTATAAATCTTTTGTTTTATATAAGTTATTTGTCAGATATTGTTCTCAAATACAAACTTCAAATCCAAGTTTTTTTTTCAAATTGACTCAAACATTTTGCACATTTCGGTGCTCTAGGACTCTCCAAAGTTGGAATTGGCATCGGAGCCGACAGTCTGGCATGGGTGGTGCTCTGCTCCCACACTGATTTCACACTTTACAGTGTCTGTACAAAGTTTACACTATGCTACTTCATGTCATGTGGAGGAGAGTCATAAAGGTGCTGAACCCACCACAGTGATGTATCATCATGTACACCTGCCAACATGTCCTTGGCTGGCAGAGGAAGGTTTGGTCATTTAGCAAGTCAATGCTGTCGGGCAGAATCCTTGTATCTCCATATTTCAATCATTTTTCTTTTTTTTGTAAATATCTTTTTGCCTTTATTGATAGAGTGTAAGTAGAGACCCAGTCTATGGTAGAGACAGACAGGAAACGGGGAGAGAGAGAGAGAGAGATGGGGAGTGACATACAGCTAAGTTTGTCGAGAATGGGACTCGAACCTGCAATGCGCTGTTAGGCTGCATTAGGAGCCAAGGTGCCTTGACTGCTGGCCCTAGAATGGGTACACATTATTGTGGGCTCGCCTGGAAGGCGAGCACACGTATGTTATCTTCATTATTTATTTATAGCTATATGTGTATCTCCTCAAAACTTTGGCGCGCTTCATCTCTTAAACGCTTACACCTTTCAACACCATTCAAATTTTTATGTGTTCAGCTTACTGAGGACAAGTGTGCTTGTATTTTTGGTTTTGAAATGTTTTGTAGTATAAATATAAAAAAATAAAAATGTTTAACTTTAAGCACCCAATGCATTTCCAATGGGTCCCCAGAGTGGAGAGAAGGATAATAGACCCATGTTTATGTTAAGGCGCTGTGGCTGCAGTGTTCACACTTCAGATATGCTATCTATATCATTGCGTTCACACAGGTCTGCTCTCTAATTTGATCCAAATGTCTAAGCTGTGTGATGTATAAAACTATAGTTATAGTTAAAACTATAAATAAATGTCCCTCTCCACTCTACTGATTACACAGCTGTGATCAAGAATCAAGTCCGGGCGATGGGATGTAAATCCCATAGCCATATATCCTAGAGCCCGCAGGGACAGTCAGCCATATTAGTGGTTGTTGTTGGTTGTCAGGGAGATATCAAAACCAATGCATTTCCAAGTCAGATCCACAAACACAATAAAAGCCATGCTCCACTCCTCAGTCTGGAGTGGCCACATAGAAGAACGCCTTGGTTATAGACATAGTGGAGGACAGATGTGATCTGGGATTGTTAGCCTACAGTATATGCACTCAATATACTCCACTACAGTTGGAGTCCATTTGACAGTTGCTGGTTCCCAAACACAGAATCAAAAATGTAGATCTAGAACACATAGAATATGTACAGTACAGTAAGGTTCAGTAGAGTACAGTAAAAGTACAGTAAGGTTCAGTAGAGTACAGTAAAGTACAGTAAGGTACAGAAAGGTACAGTACAGAAAGGTACAGTAGAGTACAGTACAGTAAGGTACAGTAAAGTACAATACAGTACAGTAAGGTACAGTAGAGTACAGTAAAGTACAATAAAGTACAGTAAAGTAGAATAAAGTACAGTAAGGTACAGTGGAGTACAGTAAAGTACAGTAGAGTACAGTAAAGTACAGTATAGTAAGGTACAGTAGAGTACAGTACAGTAAGGTACAGTACGGTACAGTAGAGTACAGTATAGTATAGTACAGTAAGGTACAGTACAGTACAGTAAGGTACAGTAGAGTACAGTACAGTAAGGTACAGTAGAGTACAGTAAAGTACAGTAAGTTACAGTAGAATACAGTAAAGTACAGTACAGTAGAGTACAGTAAAGTACAGTAAGTTACAGTACAGTACAGTACAGTACAGTACAGTAAGGTGCAGTACAGTATAGTAAGGTACAGTACAATACTGTAAGGTAGTGTACCTTACAGTACCTTAAAGTATCCTATTTGTTGGGTTGGAACCGAGCCCACACTGTTTCGAAGGAACAGTATTTCTAGTTGTGTATCATTATTTTATGCTTTAACTTTTGAAAAATAGCAGATATACAAGCTCACAACGCGGTCGAGTGCCGAGTGCCGCGCTGCGAGCTTGTAGATCTGCTATTTTTTTTAAATCGTGAAAATTTGAATTTTTAGAAAAATCATGAAAATTAGAATTTTGACCCAATTCTATAAGTGTCTTTTGAATCCTTCTAAGACTTCATGAAAAACCTGTGTTTCTATGTCAGCACTCTGGCTAGCCATCGTCAAAGAAAAGGTCCTTTTCACTTAACTGGAGCTCAGTTAGTCTGTTCTTGAGAGACTACTACTGTATGTTAGTGGTTCTCAAACCTTTTCATGTCAAGGACCCCCAAAATGATATGTATTTGGCCACGGACCTATATCTCAAAATATTTAGTTCCAGGGACCACCCAGAAGCAAAATTTGAGTTACAAACGTTCGCTTTGAAAATACATACTGTATATTCAAAGATTTGCACACATTCTCATGACTTTAAAAAAAATAGCAGATCTACAAGCTGCCGCGCTGTGAGCTTGTATATCTCCTATTTTTCACTGGTTAAAGCATTCAATAATTCTAGGACTAAATGGGTTAATGTTTTTTTTTTTTTTTTTTCACAAATTCATGCCCTACTTCATCATACACACAAAAGTAGCACAAATAGCTTATATACACGCTCACAGCACGTTGCATCGCAACTTGTTGTGAGCTTTTAGATCGGCAATTTAGTTAATTTATTTGCTATTAATAATAATAACAGTAAATGAGGTTTTAACGCTTTCAGTGCCAGCTTTCACCACTAGAGGGCGCCCAATGGCCATAGAGTGAGGTGTGACAGACAGACGGACAGACTGACTGACTGACGGACTGACGGACTGACACTTTGTGCAGGGTTTGATAGTAAATGCGACCTACGGTCGCAACTACACAGGAAATAACACAGACAGGAACCACACAGTGTAACTGTCTGTTGACAGCGCCTGCTCTTCTCTCTGGCTGAAACAAGCATACAGTGAAACCACGCCCCCCCTTGATACGACTCTGTAAAACAAACGTTAATATTAATTAGATATGCCTACGTCACGTTACACCACAGAACATTGATAGCTAATATTTAATGAGTGGCGCCAAAGATTTCTTTTTGACCTAGAAAGTGGAAGTACACAGAAATAGCTACAGAGACAGCAGAAAGCTCTGAATCCCCAAGCCTATGGGCAAATTGAACCATATCACTGCTCCCTATCACAAGTGACTCATTGATATAATATATATTTATAGAAAAAGTGATTTTGTGTTTCATGGACCTTTAAACACCGCATGTCATCCAAAAATAGGGTAAATCATATTAGCTAATATTATTGATGATTTAATGTTGGGCCTGTTCCCAACGTTACATCCTCAATCATATAACCAATCAAATTCATTTATTGCGTTTACTGTACTGAAAGGGTCAGGTTATCCGTTGCTGTCGGGGGAGTGGGCGGAGTTGTGCATATCATTATTATTTTGAGGGTTAGGGTCAGGGTTATATTCTGGTAACAAAACATTAAAACTAGCAGCTGCAGGTGTAAAAATCATAAAGATTCCACAAGTTCATGGCATATTTACTGCTAAAAATGCACAGCTTTTCTACAAACAAGCCTTCAGAGATTAGTTAGCAGGGTCTAACTTTCTCCCCCCGTGCTTAGGGCGATCCTGGAGCACTGGTAGCACTGCATGACATCTCCCCCCACTCATACAAACACAATGTGTGTGTGTGGCGACAGAAAATAGCCGAGCTACAAGCTCACAAGGCGTTGCCGACACGGCGCGTTGAGCTTGTAAATCAGCTATTTTCTATGTACGCGGCCCCATATGAAGAAGTATTAATTCACTACTACACAGAGTGCCGCACTGCGAGCTTGTAGATCTGCTATTTTTGAAAAATCTTGAAAATGTGTGCAAAAAAAAAAATAAGTGTCTTCTAAATCCTTCTAAGGGTTTTTTTTTCCAACTGTTTCTGTCAGTGGTTCTCAAAATGTTTCATGCCAAGGACCCCCAAAACTACATGTATTTGGCCACAGACCCCCATCTCAAAATATGTTGTTCCAGGGACCCCCCCCCCCCCATCTCAAAATATTGTATCAGGGACCCCCCAGAAAAAAAATTATATATATATATATATATATATATATATATATATATATATATATATATATATATATATATATATATATATATATATATCTCACAGTTATATAAATATTGAACCAATGAAAAGTATCAACCAGAGCTTATGACTAAATAGTATAGAACACAGGTTATTTTATTTTTCCTGAAAAGGCTATAAGCACATATTTTGGAGATATGTGGTTTCCACCGTAGAAGTTTACCATGAAAAAGTTCTACTGTCCTGCACTGCCTGTAGTGACAACAGACAGAACTGTGGCTACCGTCTCACCTGAAGAATGGCAGATCTGAAAATAAACACCCCACACTTCGTCCTTACACAGACGAGAGAGAACAAATGCCTACTGCAGTGCTGGCTCTCTGACACTGTAATCAATCGGCTGTCTCACGTTATGGTGTTGGTATACAAGTGTACAAGACTCTCTGACAAAGGCTATTAAGTGCTAAACCATTTACTCATTAATCTTGCACGCTACTAGATGTATAAAATGGTAACTACGGGCAATACAAAGTTCTGTTTCTCCCTTAAGGAGGACACATTGATTGATTAAAATGTCTTTCCTGTCTACTACACCCACGATAAACAAACCAGCAACTGTGATTCTTCAAGGTATTCTTAGCTAGAGGCCACATTATGAACTTCTGAACGACTTTTACTTTCTTCTTCCCAAAGACCATATTCACACAGTGGCCATCTTGCCATTAAGTTAATGAAATGCCACCCCGTTGCCACCCTGTTTTTTCAATGCAAAATTCTAAAAGTGGCTCAAATGGACTGGTTGAAAACCACTGCTTTAAGTGATTAATGACAGGCCAAGTCAACAACTTAGCTGTATTTAAGCTCACCATTTCCTTTGTCACAGAGACCAACTTCTTCTTTTCTTTTTTTTTGGCTTTATTTAGACAGGACGGTAGAGAGACAGGAAACTGCGGGCAGAGACGGGGAAGGACACGCGACAAACACAGGCCTCCAGATGGAATGGATCCGGGGGTGATGATTCTGTGGTCAAAAGGCGTGTCAAACTCATGCTGGGTCAGGGGCCGGATTGGGCAACGTTCCACTTCATGCCAGCCAAACAACGCAAGTTGCATGCGAGCGTACGCTCATACACAATGCCTTCATGCATGTCGTCATCGTTCTTTTTCTGCCTTCTGTCATGTGCCACTTCAAGAATGTGGATTCTTATGAAGAAGACTGCCTATAAAGCATTCCCTTTATGATCAACCTACAGTCATATAGGCCAGGTGTTTTCAAAGTGGGTGACAGGGCACCCTGGGGTGCCGTGACAGCAGTCCAGGGGTGCCGTGAGATAATTTGATAATATTTGGAATTTATTTGGACACTTGAAGAAATATTTAGTATTTTAAACTTGAAGTACAAAGTTATTTTCAGTCAGTTCTAACCATCGTCACTGTCGGGCAGAAACCTTGTATCTCCAAGTTTCAAATGTGTACGTCTTTTGGTAAAGCAAAGCCCTGCTTCATCATACAAGACTGTCGCACAAAACTAGTGAAAACAGCCGATCTACAAGTACACAACGCCTCGCAAATTTTTGATGATAAATACAAAACGAACGGGTTTGGACATACAAGGTTTCCACCCAACAACGATGATATGCTATAAATATAAGGTGCTGGGAGTGAAAATTATAATGTAGGCGTGCCTCGGATTAAAACAAATATTTATGGGGTGTCCTGAGACAAAAAGGTTTGGGAACCCCTGATATAGGCTATGATGAAAGGCATTATGATATTTGGCTGTTTTGGTAGTGCCACACTACCAAAACCCATCAACTTTTTGACTGCCGGCGTGGTGGTCCGGGCACCGTGGGCTGCAATGCCAGCCTGGCAATAAGTTGCGGGTTTGAATCCCGTTCCGGACGACCTTTGCTGCGTCACTCCCCATCTCTCTTCCCATTTCCTGTCAGTCTACTGTCAATAAAATACTATCAATAAAGGTATAAAAGACAGAAAATAAATCTAACTGCACACACACACACACACACACACACACACACACACACACACACACACACACACACACACACACACACACACACACACACACACACACACACACACACACACACACACACACACACACACACACAGGGGTGTCAGAAGAGAGGGGAAAATGGGACGAGTTACTGGGGCCCAAGGTGGAGGGGCCTGGAATTATTTTATACTTTAGCTATTGAAAAATAGCAGATATACAAGCTCACAGCACGGCACCGCGTCCCACACTGCGAGCTTGTAGATCTGCTATTTTTTAAGTCGTGAAAATGTGTGCAAATCTTTGAATATACTGTATGTATTTTTTAAGCGAACATTTGTAACTCAAATTTTGCTTCTGGGGGGTCCCTGGAACTAAATATTTTGAGATGGTGGTCCGTGGCCAAATACATATCATTTTAGGGGTCCTTCACATGAAAAGGATTGAGAACCACAGACCTTTTAAAAAAAAAACCTTGAGAAGGATTTGAAATATTCAAAGACTTGCACACATTTAAAAAAAATAGCAGATCTACAAGCTCGCAGTGCGGCACTCGTTGCCGCGCTGTGAGCTTGTATATCTGCTATTTTTCAATAGTTAAAGTACCCACTACCCAGGGCCCAGAATTTGGTGTGACACCCCTGGATACATGCTACTGCAGCAGCAGAGGCGTCAATTGGGTATGGCAAGCTATGGCAGCTGCCATACCTTGGCTATACAGGGGGAAATAATAAAATGTACTTCTCATTGTGCCTGTTGCTAAGGTATGGCAACATGACTGGTGTCTTGCACGCGCGCGTGCAAGACACCAGTCATGTTGCCATACCTTAGCTTTTTCCGAACTGACGCCGCTGTGCAGCAGTGGTGACAGATACCTGCGTGTCAAAGGCCTGGGATCAGCTGCCATCGACACACAGCTGCCACAACGCCTCCAAGGCAGAGCCAAGAACGAAAACCTTAACCCATTTAGGGTTAGAATTATTGAATGCTTTAACCAGTGAAAAATAGCAGATATACAAGCTCACAGCGCGGCACTCGGTGCCGCGCTGCGAGCTTGTAGATCAGCTATTTTTGAAAAAGTCGTGAAAATGTGTGCAAATCTTTGAATATATGTATTTTCAAAGCGAACGTGTGTAACTCAAATTTTGCTTCTGGGTGGTCCCTGGAACTAAATATTTTGAGATGGGGGTCCGTGGCCAAATACACATTATTTTGGGGGTCCTTCACATGAAAAGGTTTGAGAACCACTGACATAGTAGTCTCTCAAGAACAGACTAACTGTGAGCTCCAGTTAAGTGAAAAGGATCTTTTCTTTGACGATGGCTGGCCAGATTGCTGACATAGAAACATAGGTTTTTGAAAAAAACCTTAGAAGGATTCAAAAGACACTTATAGAATCGGGTCAAAATTCTAATTCTCACGATTTTTCAAAAATAGCAGATCTACAAGCTCGCAGCGCGGCACTCGGTGCCGCGCTGTGAGCTTGTATATCTGCTATTTTTCAACAGTTAAAGCATAAAATAATGATACACAATATAGTGTACCCGTTCTGAATGGGTTAAAGGTCAAAGGTCGAGGGATTTTCTGCCAATCTCTCAACGATGTGTTCAATCGGATGAAAAACACCACGTTGTCTAATAAAAGTGCTGCAACTGGATGTAATCCTGCGTTAAGTGGGTGTGGGACATTAAAACCATGGCTTGACTACGTTCAGTATGTAATGTGTTTGACAAGTATAATCGCCCCTGGAGAGAAAGGTTTAGGACTGCCTTTGTAGTCCATAATATGTGATATTGGCACATCACTTGATTTGACGTTCTGATAGGGAAGCCGAGCCTCAAAAGATTAACGGAATCTGGTAGGCTTACCATAAGAAGGTACGGTGCTTAGCCGTATTTCTTTTGTGCTATATAATATATTATTATGTTATTTATGGGTTGTAATTAATTATGGTTGAAACCCAATTAATAAATGGCCAAAATATGGTTCTAAAGGTACATGCTTCATTAACCACAAAAACCTTTGGTGGTCATTTACAATAAAGAACCATGCAGCAAAAATGCACTAGTATCTCCATAGTTATAAGAGTTATAGTGGCTGGTGAGAAAAGGCTCTTTGGGTCTTCAAAAAGTAAGAACAACTTGTCAACTGTTGAACTATTAATATATGCAGTTACGTAAGCAAAAAAATAAATAAAAAATCTTTACAAAGATCCAAGAAAGAGTGCACTTTATGTCAAAGCTGTTAAAAACAGCTTTGACATAAAGTACACTTTGTCTATCTTGGTTGTTTGCTTTGAGAGAAGAAGAAATCAAACCCAGTTTGAAGTGATATATACAGTATACAAATAAATAAATATGTTCTGAAGTCCTGGGGGAGAGAACAATCATACAGTCCTCACTTGTTGAGCCGGCCTGGCTCCATGCAGTGGAAAAGTGGGATTTGGCATTTGGGAATAGGATTTGACAACATTTAAGAATATACATTTTCCAATAGCCAAAAAAAATAAACAGGGGCTTAAGTGTTTAATCTGTTCCTGGGGGGGGCAGTGATTTATATGAAACAAGCATAATGTTGGAGCACATTCTGTTGTAGGGATTACGGTGTAACTATGACACATTGTGTTCTAGTCAGACTCAGGGACGAGGCTAGGCCGTCCGCGTTCCCTGAATTTCCTTCTGGAGAGATGGGAACGCGTCCCAGAGGCCCACGAAACCCCTCTCACCTCGTATCAGCAGCGTAGCACGATTACCTCACGACCCCCTGTCATTTCCTTTAACCATTACATTATAACAACAATATCGGACAAAGAAAATAGCGCAAGTAGCATGGAGGGCCACTGAGGTAATGAAAAAGTGCGTCGGGGAGAATAAAGCGTGTAATCGCAGCTTAGCGACAGGCACGGGTCCCCCAGCACGAAGCCACAGAGTCAAACAGAATAGTTCTGTTTTCACTCAAGGCACTTTGGTCTCTTGAGACAGATGGTTGCCTCACACACACGTCTTCCAATGCCTCCGCCTACACAGTCTGTGCAACGGAAGTACCGAGAATAGCGGGATGGGACGATATGAAAATGTCACGATTATTGTGACCAAAGAAACGTACGATTTACGATGTTATCGCGATAATCTAAATATCCCTAACATCCATTATCCTGGGGAGGGTTAGAGGGCCAAAAATAGCAGATCTACAAGCTAGAGCTTGTAGATCGGCTATTCTTTTGGCAAAGAGATTTGGTAGAGAGTGAAAAAGAAAACCGTAATCAAGTGTGTTATTTCCAGGTCCGTTTGACCGATTATAGAGGGTTATAGAAGTGGTACCGGACATGCAACTCTGCAAATAAAAGGTGAATTGATCCCAGTGCATTTCATGATAAATGTATATCTCCACAATACGATTATTGTGAGTGTTTTTTATCACGATTATAACGATTATCGTCCCATCCCTAAAATGTGGGGCAGAGGTTCTAGATTGGCATCCAGGGAGTGTGTGTGCTCAGTTTGGCAGCGATCGGGCCAACGGTGACTGAGATTAGCTGCTCACAAACTGCGAGGACGCACGGACGGACGCACGCACGGACGGATGGACGGACGGACGGACGGACGGAGGGGAAAACATACTCTCCCTCAGCCTTCGGCTTGTGGAGACAACAAAAACTAAGCTGCGGTGACTAAAACTAAGACTAAATATATTGACCAGTTCGTCAACAAAATAAAAACTAGACTAAAACATTAGGGAGGGACTAGTGGAGAAGAGAGTAATTTTATGTTTGGCTGCTCTCAGGTGTTGCGTGTTGAAAACAGCCGATCTACAAGCTCACACCGCGTAAAGAGAAATGCAGTATCATGGCATTGCTATTTACTATGCAGACGATCCAAAGACATCTCATCATCAGCGTGAATTGAACGATGACAAAGCAGTCTTTTCCAAATTACCCTCGGCCTCACTCATTACAAATCAGGGCATCAGGAGTGAGGACGGAACCTGTTTTCCTCAACAAAAAAAGAAAGAAAAAGCAATTGAGCCTGCGGTAGTTCAATAAACCCTTTTGTAAATCCCGCCCCATTCTGCCCTGTTACTATGATGGGACATTAACCCTGGGCAGATTGTTTTTATAGTGGAAGTGGATGGGATTTTTCTTTCCCTTCATAGCCTCATTACAGCTATATAAAGTACCAAAGGAAAAACACCTAGGTGATATTAATAAAAAGGGAAGACAAAGGTACAGTAGTTACATTGCAAAACAGGGGATTTACCCGAAAATATATGTTTTAATTTGTTTAATCCCAGTGGGACAGAATCCTCTTTGCAGATTCTTTTATAGTGGAAGTGGATGGGATTTTTTTCCCTTCATAGCCTCATTACAGCTATATAAAGTACCACAAAAAACACATCTACGTGATATTAATAAAAAGGGAAGAAAAAGGTACAGTAATTACATAGCAAAACAGTAGTTTTCCCCCGAAAAATAAATGTTTTAATTAGTTTAATCCTCTGGATCAGAGATAGAAAGAGAAGCGCATTGCATCTTGGGTACTAGGAAGAGGACAGAGAGAATGTTTCTCCTCACATAATAGGCTGGCTTTTCGTAATTCTGCCCATTTAAATTATATGTACCCAATCGTGACTCTTAGACCATTGATAAGGTACATGTGAACTAGTTTGTTGAAGCTTATTCGTTATGATGAGCGAGATCGCTTGACGCTTGCCGTCGCTATCACCGTACCGGCCGATCTCCGTGTCGCGCACTGCGGACAGTTTTTGAAAGGCTGAAGCAACATTCTCCACTGCACAAACTCCACCCCCGATAGCAAAAAGTGAATGTTTTTTTCTGGTTGGCCAGTCAGGGAGTCTCAGGGACCAATCAGAAGGCTGACAAACGGTCTATTATGTATGGAGAGGCAGAATGTGGTTGTTGCCATCTCCCTGTGCCCCCTCTTCATTTGCTACAACAAGTTAATTCATTCACACTCTCACAGAGTAGTCTGTCACCTCATGTTCATTCTCATTGTCTACAAGCCTAATTCTCATACTCCCTCTTACCCACAATGCATCTCAAGCAGTCTATTTGGCCTAGAATTATTGAATGCTTTAACCAGTGAAAAATAGCAGATATACAAGCTCACAGCGCGGCACCGAGTGCCGCGCTGCGAGCTTGTAGATCTGCTATTTTTGAAAAAGTCGTGAAAATGTGTGCAAATCTTTGAATATATGTATTTTCAAAGCGAACGTTTGCAACTCAAATTTTGCTTCTGGGTGGTTCCTGGAACTAAATATTTTGAGATGGGGGTCCGTGGCGAAATAAATATCCTTTTGGGGGTCCTTCACATGAAAAGGTTTGAGAACCACTGACATAGTAGTCTCTCAAGAACAGACTAACTGAGCTCCATTTAAGTGAAAAGGACCTTTTCTTTGACGATGGCTGGCCAGATTGCTGACATAGAAACATAGGTTTTTCAAAAAACCTTAGAAGGATTCAAAAGACACTTATAGAATCAGGTCAAAATTCTAAATTTCACGATTTTTCAAAAATAGCAGATCTACAAGCTCGCAGCACGGCACTCGGTGCCGCGCTGTGAGCTTGTATATCTGCTATTTTTCAATAGTTAAAGCATAAAATAATGATACACAATAATGTGTACCCGTTCTAAATGGTTAATTAAGCAGCTCCTGTTCTATGTTCATTCTAGGTGTGTAGCTGTTACTGCTGGTTATACAGCTGTAAGGGTTAAAAAAAAAACTCCAACTCTCCGTCCTCCTCACTGTAAAATGTAGTTACTGTAAAAAAAACTTAGTTAATGTAACTTAATATGTATTGTTTACAGATTGTTCTGTGCTCTATGGATTATGATTGTGATATCTTAAATCATGCAACTGAAGGTTCAATGTTATGTGCATGTAATTTGCGACCGTCAGGTCGCAATTTACTATGAAAAGCTCTACCGGCTGTCTGTCTGTCCGTCCGTCCGTCCCACTTTTGCCCCTAGTCTTATCTCCGCCACCGTTGCCCCTATCCCTGCCAAACTTTGCACACACACTCCCTGGAAGGCAAATCACAACCTCCGCCCCTGATTTTTCACATGGCCCATTTCCCATATTCCCTCCTGATTGGCTACGATTGCCTTCTAAAATTTGTGTATGCGACGTGACAGTTGCTTATCTCCCGATTAGGGAGTATTACTGGTCTGTATATCATGCTTTGTTCTGGGGGGGTTAGTGATATCAGATTATGTCTCATGTTCGAGCAGATGATCTGTATGATCACAGTAGAGCTTCACCGCCAAACTAAATGCAATATCATTGCATAAATGGTAATATCATTGCAATAAATGGTATGGTAAATCTAAGTTGGTGTGGTTATATTATTCTGAGCTGAAATATATATAAGTGAAATTGTTCTAATAGCTTGACGTTCGGTTGATGTGAGCCAATTTCGATATAAATTATACGTGCCGTGAATTCAACAATGAAACACGATCCTGTTTCTTTCACAAGGCACGATCTAGCACCATGCAAGCATCCTGTTCACCCACACCTGCCGCTTTAGTTTCAGCTAAATGGATTGATTCAATTAGTTATCTCGGGAAACCGTTCCTATCATCAGAAACTGATTCCGGGGAAATTAGGCATAACAAAATCCCTGGAAATTGGGAGATTTCCAGACTCCCGGCCCCAGCCATTTCAAAAGCAATTGGTTTCTCAATGAAGCAATAACACACAGCAGCCACGGCCTTGATCTTTTAATCCCCTTAAGATATTGATGGGACGTGGCTCGCATTCAAAACAGCCATCAGAGATCTGACTAGTAGGGGCCTCCTGCAGGAAGATTTCCTGAAATGTTTTTTTAACAACGTCAACCCTGGCACTTTCTGGGCATATCATAACAGGCTAATATTCAACAAAGAGATTTGAAATAGAGGGGAAAAAAGGAGGGGGCCAAGGATAGACCCCTGAGAGACCCCGGTCAAGTACAACGGTTAATTTGTCTGTTTTTGTTCACTATAATTTTCCATTTTCCTGATACTGTATTGTTTTGCCCTGAGCAATACATTTCCCTTGCCTAAACAGAATTTCTATGCATCCAATGCCATTTGTATGCTATTTTTAACAGGCTAAATAAATGCTGACCCAAAGCACGTTAATGATGAGAAACGCTAACGAGGAGCAGCACTTGTAAACCGCTGTCCTTGGTATAATAGCAAGATGAAGGTGGGGTGATTAACTGGAAATGAAAAAAGAAAAAACAAATAGAGAGAAATAGGAGAAATGATTGAGCTATGTTGGTGTAGAGGCTTGAGTGGGGAAAAAACAGGTCAAATGAATCCTTATGTAAACAGGCGTCACAGTTTATTGCGACAGGGCAGAAGTGTGGCATCAGCCAAACTAAAATGTTCATTCTACTTAGTCTGCTCTTTTCCCCCTCTACACCAAACCTCTGCTCTTTTCCCCCTCTACACCAAACCTCTTCTGCGAGGCGTTGTGAGCTTGTAGATCGGCTATTTTCGGTATGTTCTCAGAATATGGATTTTAGGGTTCAAGTGGTTAATATAAAAAAGGATAAAAAAGGTTTCCATCACACAAAGATTTGGAAGACCCCCTGAAGTAACTCTGAGGACCCCCTGCTGAAGACCCCTGTTCTAGTGTCCATCATTTAAGACTTTGGAACGCACAGACAAATCCTTTTTGATACATATCACCGCAAATGCCAAGCCTTCAGATAATCAGTGGCTGTGTGCGCTTATCCCATGAATGCATAGCATACGAACACATGGCCTGAACCGGAGGGAACCGACGAATGTCCGAAAGTTTTCAGATAGTATTGTCTCTGTCCGGTGGAAACCTCATACCGTATGTCCAAAACTGTTACTCATCAGGATTCAAATTTAAAAGTAGCACGCTTCCACTATTGTGGCGATATTTGGCATTTAACTAATCTGTCTCCTCGAGAATTTATCTCTTCAAACATAGCCAAATTAAATGTGAAGTGCAATACAAAGCGTGAACGAAATGGTAATGAATTTGGGCCATTGGAATAATGATTATAAGTCCCACAGTCCCCTCCCTGGTACTGAGTGGAGGAGAGCAGAGGAAAGAGTTTTCTAGTTGTCTATAGCTAGTGTATAGATGTTAGCAGTATATCGTCGTTGTTGTGTGGAAACCTTGTATCTCCAAGTTTCAAATTTGTACGTTATTTCGCAAAGTAAAGCCCTGCTTCATCATACAAGGCCGTCGCACAAAAGTAGTGAAAACAGCCGATCTATAAGCACACAACGCCTTGCAGTGCGAGGCGTTGTGTGCTTGTAGATCGGCTGTTTTCACTAGTTTAAATCATTCTTAAAATGATAAATGCAAAACCAACAGGTTTGGACATACAAGTTTTTCACCCAACAACGACAATATTTAAATGTTCAAAGACAAGCCGTAATAATGAATGAAACCATCTTTAGTTTCTACAAATGCTTGCTCTGCATTTGCAAGCTTAATGGCGAAATGTCCACCCAGTCTCACAAGATCCAGCACTTGAAAGTAATTAACATTTGCAGTCAAGTCTGGATATTAAAACCTGTGTGAGTTATGTTTATATCACCAGTCAATCAAAGTGTTGCGAGTCCCTTTCGTTCCAGGGGAGGGCAGCCCGGGCAGGTGATTATCCCAGCCAGCACGCCCACATGGGTCCCGCATGGGTACGAGTTGGGCTACTTGGGTACCACGTGGGCATGGGCTTGATGTGGGCAAATTACATGGGTCCCACGTGGGATACATGTGGGATACCTGGGCATGGGTTGGTAGTGGGCTTTCCCACATGGTTCCCACATGGGCTACACGTGGGCTAACTGGGCATGGGATTGAAGTGGGCTGGCCCAAGTGGTTCCCACGTGGGCTACATGTGGGATAACTGGACATGGGATGGAGGTGGGCTGGCCCAAGTGGTTCCCACATGGGCTACATGTGGGCTAACTGGGCATGGGATGGAAGTGGGTTGGCCCACGTGGTTCCCGCATGGGCTACATGTGGGCTAACTGGGCATGGGATGGAAGTGGGCTGGCCCAGGTGGTTCCCGCGTGGGCTACATGTGGGCTAACTGGGCATGGGATGGAAGTGGGCTGGCCCACGTGGTTCCCGCATGGGCTACATGTGGGCTAAGTGGGCATGGGATGGAAGTGGGCTGGCCCAGGTGGTTCCCGCGTGGGCTACATGTGGGCTAACTGGGCATGGGATGGAAGTGGGCTGGCCCAGGTGGTTCCCGCATGGGCTACATGTGGGCTAACTGGGCATGGGATGGAAGTGGGCTGGGGCAAGAGGTTCCTGCATGGGTTAACTGGGCATGGGATGGACGTGGGCTGGCCCACGTGGTTCCCGCATGGGCTACATGTGGGCTAAGTGGGCATGGGATGGAAGTGGGCTGGCCCAGGTGGTTCCCGTGTGGGCTACATGTGGGCTAACTGGGCATGGGATGGAAATGGGTTGGCCCACGTGGTTCCCGCATGGTCTACATGTGGGCTAACTGGGCATGGGTTGGAAGTGGGCTTGCCCACGTGGTTCCCGCATGGTCTACATGTGGGCTAACTGGGCATGGGATGGACGTGATCTGGCCCACATGGTTCCTGCATGGTCTACACGTGGGCTAACTGGGCATGGGTTGGAAGTGGGCTGGACCACGTGGTTCCCGCATGGGCTGCATGTGGGCTAACGGGGCATGGGATGGAAGTGGGCTGGCCCACGTGGTTCCCGCATGGGTTACATGTGGGCTAACTGGGCATGGGATGGAAGTGGGCTGGCCCACGTGGTTCCCGCATGGGCTACATGTGGGCTAACTGGGCATGGGATGGAAATGGGCAAGCCGACATGGTTCCCGCATGGGCTGCATGTGGGCTAACTGGGCATGGGATGGAAGTGGGCAAGCCCATGTGGTTCCCGCATGGGCTACATGTGGGCTAACTGGGCATGGGATGGAAGTGGGCAAGCCCACGTGGTTCCCGCATGGGCTATATGTGGGCTAACTGGGCATGGGATGGAAGTGGGCTTGCCCACGTGGTTCACGCATGGGCTACATGTGGGATAACTGGGCATGGGATGGAAGTGAGAGTATGTTTTAGCCCCTGTCCGTCCGTCCGTGCGTGTGTGCGTCCATGTGCACGCACGCACACACGTGCGTGCGTCCGTCCGCCCGTCCGTCCGTCTTCTAGCTAATCTCCGTTGCCGTTGGCTTTTTCTCTGCCAAACTTTGCACACACACACTCCCTGGATCCCAATTCAGAACCTTTGCCCCACAATTTTTTACTTGGCCCTGTTCTAGCGCCACCATGAGGTAGATGTTTGCAAAATCCATTTATGTAAACTACCCATAGAGATGTTGCCCACAACTCATGCACATCGGTGGACAGTATGAGTAAGAGTTTTTCGTTTTCTTTGTTGTCAACTAAATCTCAAGAGAATATGAACTTTATCAAATGACACAATGTATTCCACTATCATGGTCTTGTATGTGTGAGCCAATTTGTGTGTGTGTGTGTGTGTGTGTGTATGTGTGTGTGTGTGTGTGTGTGTGTGTGTGTGTGTGTGTGTGTCTGTGTGTTGTCTAAACTTGAATGCAAATATATGGCACTAAATATAAATACGACTTGACGATGCTCACTTCCTAATTGTGAAGTATAAGCATAGGCTTATATACCTGCTATTTTCAAACAGTTTATACTTTTACTTTTGGTACTTTTAGTACATTTTGATGCAAATGCTTTCGTACTTTTTTTATTCTGGACTTTACTTGTAACAGAGTACATTTACATTGCAGTATTGACAAACCGGTTTTGGGGGTACAATAGCCGTCTAACCTCTCCCATTTGAAAAGATATGCTAAGGACCCCAGTAAAAGAATGCACTGATTCTCAACCATTTTAATTCAAGTTTGACACGTTTGATATGTCTGAGACCCCCTTCAGACTCAACTCAAACTTCAACATGTTTTGAGCTTGTAGATCTGCTATTTTTGCTATTTATTATTAACCTTTTGAGGCACAGTGTCTTCTGGACTAGTACATTTCACATTCACTTGTCCAGTCCAGCCACAAAAAGTCACTTGTTCATTTGCCATTTCACAGTCTTTTTTTATTTTATTACCTTTTTTCACTAAAAAAAACTAAGCCCTGATTACTAAAACTATGACTAAGTGTACTGACAACTAAAACTTGACTAAATAAAGACAGGATTACTCCAACAATGTTTTGAGGCTGCCGGGCCTCAAAATGTACTTAAAGTGATGTTTGAAAATAGCAGATCTACAAGCTCACAACGCGTTGCAAAGTGAGGCATTGTGAGCTTGTAGATAATCTATTTTCAGTGTCCAATTTTCAATATCCTACTTTTACTTTTACTCTTACTCCACTACAACTAGGCCTTTGAAAACTTTAATTACTAGTTACTTTGCAGATATAAGTGATTATATTATAAAACATAGGCTACATTAATCCACTTTAGCACTATTTTATACTGAAGATGTGGCACGTTGTGAGCTTGTAGATCTGCTATTTTTTTAATAATTGTTTATTGAGGTTCTGTTACAGTAGCTTACATATACATAGTAGCCTACAATGTATATCGAACCCCCACATTTTTGGCAGCGGATGTGCTATTTTCAAACATTTTCAAACAGTTTGATGATAATACTTTCGTACTTTTAAGTACATCTTGTATTCCAGACTTTTACTTGTAACAGAGTATTTCTGTACTGTCATATTGGTACTTTTTCTTGAGTAAAATATTTGACTACTTTTTTCCACCATTGTCCATAGGACATAAGGAGAGATAAGAGGAAAAAAAGATAACTGAGTCTTTAGTTTTCTTTTTTGTCAACTAAATCTCAAGAGAATATGAACTTTATCAAAATGCAGCTGTACTGTTTTAACTCTGACTTTGTATTTTAACCGTTATGTTTTTTTTTTCTAGGACATATGGAAACAATGCATTCCACTATCATGGATTTAATTTCATTTTGCACAGTTTAAAAGTAGCTTAAATTATAAAACACCTCTAAAAGTGGATTACACACAAAAATACATTATAAAACTACAGATTAGGCCTATATAACTAGGCCTATCCATAAACTCCCTGCAGTCAATAGACTTCAACAGAATCAGATCCGCCCCTTTCACAGTGGAGAGAGAGAGAGAGAGAGAGATTGAGAGAGAGAGAGAGAGAGAGAGAGAGAGGGGGGGGGGCAGGGAGAACTGGCCAATCAGATGCAGCCCTTTGTTATTTGAATTCCCAGAGCGGTTAGTCCACACACAAAGCCATACAGACAGAATCTCACAGGTACTGCAGAGCTGCTGCTAGTGTGTGCTATCTTACAACGAAACATGAACTGCATACTGCGTGTCATCATTTTTGCTGCTTTTTTCATTTCTTCAATTCTTCAATCTTCATTCTTCGATTGGAAAAACGAATTTAAGGTAAGAAACTAGTCTTATTGTGTGTGTGTGTGTGTGTGTGTGTGTGTGTGTGTGTGTGTGTGTGTGTGTGTGTGTGTGTGTGTAAAGTGGTTTAAAGTGGTGTAAAGTAACTAAGTACATTTACTTAAATACAATTTTGAGGTAATTGTACTTTACTTGAGTATTTCCAATACTTTTACTTCTACTCCACTACAACTCGGATCCAAATATTGTAGCCTACTTTTACTCCACTACATTTATTTGAAAACTTTAGTTACTAGTCACTTTGCAGATATAATTATAATATAAAACATACATACTTTAGCCTACTTTATTTTATACCATGGCTATTTGAAAATAGCCCATCTACAAGCTCACAACGCATAGGCTTATATACCTGCTATTTTCAAACAGTTTATACTTTTACTTTTGGTACTTTTAGTACATTTTGATGCAAATGCTTTCGTACTTTTTTAATTCTGGACTTTACTTGTAACAGAGTACATTTACATTGCAGTATTGATACTTCTACTCAAGTAAAAAATGTCAGTACATTATCCACCACTGTGTGTGTGTGTGTGTGTGTGTGTGTGTGTGTGTGTGTGTGTGTGTGTGTGTGTGTGTGTGTGTGTGTGTGTGAGGGGGGGGGGGGTCAAATTCTTTTAAAGGGATTAAAGTATCTTTATGTGAGACATTTAGAGTGAAAGTCTTTAACTCAAATCTTTGCTTGTGGGGGTCCCTGGAACAAAATAATTTGCGCTGGGGGTCCATCCTTGGAACAAACTATTTTGAGATGGAGGTTTCCTGATCCCTGATAATCGTTCAATGAATTAATCTGTCAGCAAGTTGAGACTACTAAAATAAGAATGCTATGTATTCTATTGGGAGTTGATCACTTCAAGTATTCCTTCACCATGATTCACCAGGAGCTGGGTGGCTATACAATATTCAAATCAATATACATTATTTTAAGCATTATTATTTTTGTGTTACAGATTTTGTGGCATCATGGAATCACTTGGTTGTGCTCGGACCAAACGACGGCGAATCAAAGCCAGAGTTGCAGTGTACGGGAGAGTGAGCCGCTCGAGTGACGACCACCAGAGTCCAAGCAGTGCACGTGGGTCCCCGAGAGTGAGGAGCTCCACTGAAAGGCAGAGTGGGAGCACTCCCAATTCCAGTGTAGTGGAGTTGTATGAAAAACTCCTGATCCAGTATGAGAAGATGCAGGGGGATCTCAAAAGGCTGACGGCGTTAGTGAACCAGGTGCTCAGGAACCAGGCTCCTCCTCTGGCTGTGTCGTTGTTGGAACCACCTGCAGGAGCAGACTTGAAAACCGTTGCGGATGTCGATTCCATGAACGAGAAGCTGAGCGACTCTGCGTTCTTGTCTGGAGTTGTAAGTTTGAATCTTATTCATTTGAAAATGTGCTAGTATTGTATTGGTACATGTCAGTGGGGGGAAATGGAGCAAGCAGTGAAAGTGTGATAAGATAGATTGACTGCTTGTTGCTGTTCACTTACAGCTTTTCCTTCCTGTGACTTTTTCCATACACTCAAGTTGCCATGGTGGGTGATATCGGAGGTGTTTCGCTGGATGATGCTACCAGACGAATGATGTCGTACCTCCTGTCACATGATCTGGCAAAACAGTTCAACCTTTTTGGACGTAACGACAAGAGGAAGTTCAGAGACCTGCGCCTTTATGATGTCATATATGGTATGTTTGAGTATTGAATTGCTCTGTGTAACTTTACTTTATATGTCACTTTAATTAAATGTTTTAATTTTAAGGCATGCCACAGCATGAATGACACAGCTGTCAGTTAGATCCTTTTCCTATTCCTCATTCACAGATCTGCTGATCATTACAATCCAATTACAATCCATTACAATCCAATCTGAGCTCTCACTCTGTACGGGAGGCTCCTTTAAATACGACTTGCATTCACTATAGCTCTACTTGGTTTTGATCTTGGATATGCTGCCTCCTCCACCCCAGCATCCACCCAAGCTAACATGTCAAAATATTGCTATTGTACTACTATTGTAACCCTATGGGGGGTTTTGCTTAAAGTTCCCTGGTTTTGCATAGCAAGCAAGCATGAACAAAATTCAGGGAACATCCTTAATGCCAAGTTTAACTGTATTACAATTGTTGCAATAAATGAGTGTTCCTGATTAAAATATACAGCAGTGGAAACGGGGTGAAAAAGAATTGGAACTGATGTCACTCAAAAAGGTTTCATATTCCATCATTCTAACAGTTGTCTTCTTGTCATTTCTTTTAGGGGGACTTAAGAAAAACCCTATCACACAAGAGACCAACCACCAGGCTGCAGAAAAGGCCATCTCCAAGTGGTTCATTGGTGCTCGCGATAGAGGTGGGAACAGAGTCAGAGGTCAGACTGTACAGCGTCCTCAACTGGATGATGCACCTCCCCAGTAGACCAAGTCTCTGTCTCTCTTTCTCTCCCCTCAGCAGCACAATGCTGCCCTGTGGTTGGCTCAAAGAAACACCCACACGCACAGTGTTTGTTTTTGGACAATTTTTATCCATCATTTTGTTCTGTTTGGAGTCTGTGGAGCAGTTTTTTCCATTTTAAGTGTGTTTTTTTATATACCACATGTACATATACAGTATGTATATTTGCTGTGACACTGCTTCTCTTTATGTACATTTGATGTGTGTTCTCTGGCTCTTGGCTCATGCAACACCCACACACACAGTGTTTGTCTGTGGAGCTGTTTTTTTCCCCTCCTTTTTACATTTTTTTTAAAGTGATTTTAAGTGTTTTTTTGTATATACCATATGTACATATACCGTATGTATATTTACTCTGACACTGCTGCTCTTTGTGTACATTTGCTATTTGTGCCTTTTGACACTGCTCTTGACACTGCTGCTCTTTATTTACATTGTGTTTGTATTAACAAAGTTTTTGTTTAATAAACTTTTTCAAAATATATTGACTACTTTCATCCTTGCAAAAATATTTCATGTGTTTACTGTTTACAATTATTAATATGGTTGATGTCTAGGATCAAAAGGAACCATCGCACATCGAAGGCCCAGTCAGAAACTACTTACATTTGCCTAGGAGCAAGGTTGAGCCCACTTGGATCCCACATTTATCCCCTATGGTTCCGACATAGAATTGCCTAGGTGGAATCCTCTATATAATTTTGCCAAGGTGGGGCCCACCCAGGGACCATGTATAACCCATGTAGAGCACATGCGGGCTAGCCCAAGCGGCTCCCACCTGGGTCCCATATAAATTTGCCAAGGTGGGGCCTACCCAGGACCCATGCAGAACCCACCCAGAGCCTACGTGGGCTAGCCCAAGCGGCTCCCACCTGGGTCCCACATAAATTTGCCAAGGTGGGGCCCACCCAGGACCCATGCAGAACCCACCCAGAGCCTACGTGGGCTAGCCCAAGCAGCTACCACCTGGGTCCCATATAAATTTACCAAGGTGGGGCCCACCCAGGACCCATGCAGAACCCACCCAGAGCCTACGTGGGCTAGCCCAAGCGGCTCCCACCTGGGTCCCATATAAATTTACCAAGGTGGGGCCCACCCAGGACCCATGCAGAACCCACCCAGAGCCTACGTGGGCTAGCCCAAGTGGCTCCCACCTGGGTCCCATATACATTTACCAAGGTGGGGCCCACCCAGGACCCATGCAGAAACCACTCAGAGCCCACGTGGGCTAACCCACGAGGGACCCTTGTGGAAACCGCGGACATTCCCACATAGAACCCACGTGGGCTAGCCCAAGTGGTTCCCACCTGGGTCCCATATAAATTTGCCGAGGTGGGGCCCACCCAGAGCCCATGTAGAACCCACGTTGAGCACACGTGGGCTAGCCCAAGTGGTTCCCACCTGGGTCCCATATAAATTTGCCGAGGTGGGGCCCACCCAGAGCCCATGTAGAACCCACGTTGAGCCCACGTGGGCTAGCCCAAGTGGTTCCCACCTGGGTCCCATATAAATTTGCCGAGGTGGGGCCAACCCAGGGCCCATGTAGAACCCACGTTGAGCCCACGTGGGCTAACCCACGAGGGACCCTTGTGGAAACCGCGGACATTCCCAGATGGGGCCCATGTAGGGAAGCCCAACTCATACCCATGCGGGACCCATGTGGGCGTGCTGGCTGGGATACTGCAGCGGTGCACCATGCATTATTTTGTCCAAATATTAAAAAGGCTGTCTGTAAAAAAGTAAAGTCGGAAGGGTGTCTTTTGCTACATCGTTGCTGCCAATGGTGCAAACAGTGGTAGGCTACTTTGTGGGTTGGCTAACAAAATTATCGAAACTAAGCGGATAAAAGCGCCAAACTTTTTTTGAGGCTTCTATAGGACCTAACGATGGATTTTAGCATTGGGTACCAAACTTTATTTTGATGTTTACCCATAGAATTATCCATATCAAGTTGGGCTCCCATCGACTTTCTATAAAGGAGGAAAATATCCAGAAATAAAATCTGCTTTAAGTAGGATGTGAGGGGTCGAACTAGGGGTTTGTCATGATTCTGAATCCATTGCAAGCATTTGTTTTGCACAAAAAACTTTCCTTGGGCTAGAAATGGCCCCACAAAACAATGGTTTAGTGACAATGGTTTAGTGATGACTCATCACTAAACCATTGTTTTGTGCCGCCATTTCCAACTTGATATGGATAATTCTATGGGTAAACATTAAAATCAAGTTTGGTACCCAAGGCTAAAATCCATCGTTAGGTCCTAAAGAAGCCTCAAAAAAAGTTTGACACTTTTATCCGCTTCGTTTTGATAATGTCAAAAACCAGGGTTAAGCCAACACACTAACTCTGCTTCAACTTCAATTCATCTCCGAGCCTGTGATCTTAGCTTCAAATAAGCATATCCTATGGAAGTGATGTGTCTTGGTTGTTGCTCTGTGAGAGAGGTGCATGGCAGCAAAAAGACAAGTCGTGTCATCTCATCTCTGTTCGTTGGCAGTGCGCAGTGTAGCCTGACAGCGTGTCGCCGGTTCGATTCCCGATCCCGACTACCTTTGCTGTGTGTCACTCCCCATCTCTCTCCCCATTTCCTGTCAGTCTACCGTCCTATGAATAAAGGCATAAAAAGACCCAAAACAAATCTTTAAAAAACAAAGAAAGAAAGAAACTAAATCCTAGTACTTCTTCCACTACTTTTGCCTGCAGATAAGAGCACTTGGTAGACAACAACACAATAATCAAGACATGGGGAGAGGGAGTGGGAGAGAGAGACAGGGTTCCCACACATTTTTACCAATTCATTTCCAAAACTTTTCCAAAACTTTTCCAGAATATTTAACCCGATTTCCAGGACTATATAACAATAATTCAGCTCAATAACAGGTCGCTTACTCCTATGCGCAATGCCCAAAGACAGGTAGTGTATGTCAGTGGTTCTTAACCTTTTCAGGCTGTGACCCCTGAAATAATCATGTTTTAACTGGGGACCCGGCACCCTGACGAGCACTAAGAGTTGAAGAATTTTGTATAACACGTTTCTATTGTGAAAATAGCTGATCTACATGCTCACAACGCCTGAGCATGTAGATCGGCTATTTTCACAATTTCTGCCTCTAATATTTGACAATTTGGCCAATGTTTAATTTGTCATTTCAGAGGTATTAACAAAATCAATAACCAAAGACAATGCATAGCTATTTCTTCCAGGACCTTCCAGGACCCTTGATCAATTCCAAAACTTTTCCAGTACTGGAAAAATATTTTTCTAATTTCAAAATATTTCCAGGAATTTCATGAACGTGGGAACCCTGGAGAGAGAGAGAGAGAGAGAGAGAGAGAGAGAGAGAGAGAGAGAGAGGGAGACAGAGACAGAGACGTTGAGAGAGAAACAGAGAGAGAGAGAGAGACACTCACTAGGCCGCTGAGTCGTTGAGCTGGTACTCGCGGTTCCGTGAGAAGCAGCCCTGCACGCCGCCGTCGCCCCACAGCCTCTGGATGACGTTGGACAGGTCTTCTGGGAGGATGCCCTGCTCCTCTGCTGCTGCTGACAGGGCGAACAGCTGCCGGGCATCGTCCTGGTGGGGAGGAAAACACGCACACACGGGTAAAGTAATGCCCTTCTTATGGATCCTACCACTACAGCGTCACACAAAGGTATCAAAAGTAGCAGATCTGCAAGGAACAGAGCTTGTAGATACACATTTAGAACGGGTACACATTATTGTGTATCATTATTTTATGCTTTAACTATTGAAAAATAGCAGATATACAAGCTCAGCGCGGCACCAAGTGCCGCGCTGCGAGCTTGTAGATCTGCTATTTTTTTTAAATCGTGAAAATTAGAATTAGAATGTGTGTGTGTGTGTGTGTGTGTGTGTGTGTGTGTGTGTGTGTGTGTGTGTGAGGTAATTTCTTCTGCCACTAGGTGGCGAAAACAGTTCAAACTCAACCGGATAGTTGTGGGACACTGGACACACATTGTTGTGGGACACTGGACACACATTGCTGTTCATAGCGGAGCTGTGCTTCACACCGCTCCAAAAAAAAAAACTATGTTTCTGTGTCAGCAATCTGGCCAGCCATCGTCAAAGAAAAGGTCCTTTTCACTTAACTGGAGCTCAGTTAGTCTGTTCTTGAGAGACTACTATGCCAGTGGTTCTCAAACCTTTTCATTTGAAGGACCCCCAAAATGATATGTATTTGGCCAAGGACCCCCATCTCAAAATACTTAGTTCCAGGGACCACCCAGAAGCAAAATCTTTGTTACAAACGTTTGCTTTGAAAATACATGTATTCAAAGATTTGCACACATTTTCACGACTTTTCCAAAAATAGCAGATCTACAAGCTCGCAGAGCGGCACTCGGTGCCGCGCTGTGAGCTTGTATATCTGCTATTTTTCACTGCTTAAAGCATTCAATAATTCTAGGCCTAAAATTAAGCAGGAATCGTGCGTAGTTCTACAAGCGCTCTGAGGAACCCAGGGGCCGCCCGACCCTAGCCTAGCACAGCTAAACAATCCACCCATGTTAAAACAAATGGACTATACTGCAGTTAGTTAGTTAGCTGCATTAGTATAATAGTCTGGCCAAGCCAGGCTAGCCCGAACCCACCAGAGGCCTGTGTGTACTGTCTGCTATGGATGCAGACAGGCTCGCATAGGACTAATTAGAGAGAGAGAGAGAGGGACAGAGAGAGAGAGAGAGAGAGAGAGAGAAAGAGAGAGAGAGAGAGAGAGAGAGAGAGAGAGGGGATGGTAGGGGTCACGCCATGTGGCGTAGTTTGTAAACAAGCACAAATGGGACGCACAAGGATCATGAGAAAGACATCCACCACAGCTCCCATCTGCTTAACCCAACCATGCACAAACGCACACACACTCCTCTGCGCTACCCATAAGCTGTTGTCTAAACTACTGGTCTGGCCCTGGCCTGTATCACCAGTAAGACTCCCTAATCGGGAGATAAGTGACCGTCAGGTCGCATACCCAAACTTTAGAAGCTTAGCCAATTGTAGCCAATCAGGAGGGAATATGGGAAATGTGACAGATCCATGTTGATGACATGACTTTAGAGATACTGTGTAACGCTTTGCGTGATTTTAGGGCAAAATCTGTAGGAGCAGTGTCCAAAAATGTGTTTTGCAAAAATTGGCCACATGGTGGTGCTAAAAGAGGGCCATGTGGGAAATCAACTGGAGGTTGTGGTTTGGCAGCCAAGGAGTGTGTGTGTGCAAAGTTTGGCATGGATAGGGCAACGGTGGCGGAGATAAGAGTGACCAAAAACATGTACTGTAGGTTGTAGAACCTCCACGAGAGGGCAAGGAGGAAGGAGGGGAGGCAGAGAAAGATGTACAGTATAGTAGTACAGTGGTTCTCAATCTGTGGGTTGGGACCCCCAGGGGGGTCCCCAAATTATTTTGGGGGGTCCCCAGATGATTAGCTTACATTGAGGGGCGGCATAGCTCAGGGGTAGAGAAACTGGTATTAGAGCACGAAGGGTATAAATCCCGTAGGGTTCCCAGTTCGAATCCGGGCTCCCCCTGAGTTAATGTCGAAGGGTCCTTGGGCAAGACTCTGAACCCCTAATTGCCTCCGGTGAGTAGGTTGGTGCCTTGCATGGCTTCCTCCGCCACCGGTGTATGAATGTGTGTGTGAATGGGTGAATGTAATGCACAATCTATGTAAAGCGCTTTGGATTAAAAAAGCGCTATATAAATGCACCATTTACCATTTATTGTTTTCTCTCTCAACAGTAAACAAACCAATATAAAGTTTAAGTGTATAGAGGGTATGTGCACATTTCTAAAGTGACAATTTAAGGACATTTTAATAAGGGGAATTCCAGGGACCACCGACTCCTGGTGCTCTAGAATGGATGCAAAAGTGGTCGCACCCCTAGTGGAGGACCCCCGCCATTGCAGCGCACATAAAATGCTGTAACTCGGACTAGGAGCGACCGGGAGAGCCGGGGCCGGTACCCACGCACCCGCCTCGGCGGCGCCAAGAGAGCCATCAACATGAATCTGTCCCATATAGCGCCACCATCAGGCCCATTTTTTCAAACACATTTTTTGGACACTGCTCCTACAGATTTTGCACTAAAATCCCGCAAATCGGTACACAGTATGTCTACACTCATGTCATCAACATGGATCTGTCCCATATAGCGCCACCATCAGGCCCATTTTTTCAAACACATTTTTGGACACTGCTCCTACACATTTTTAAAATATGATTATTTTGAGGGTCGCGGTCTGAAAAGGTTGAGAACCACTGTAGTAGACGGAGTAGAAGAGGAGGAGGAGTTGTGAGCGGGATCAGAAGTTCAGAACAAGCCTCCGCACCTAGGGGACCACCAAGGCCCTTTGGAAGCAAGTCAACAACACTTTACCGTGTGTCAAGTGGGAGGCAATTAAACGCTGGGGCAAGAACACTGATAAAACACAGTGAACTGTCAAAAAGAGAAAACACTACCGAATGGTGTGTGTTTGGGTCGATTGGAAAACACTTTGAATGGGACACTAGGGGAGGCATAGCTGAATGGTTAGGGAGCCCCCTGATTGTCCCAGGTTCGATTCCACGCCATTGTAGCAATGTCGATGTGTGTCCCTGGACCCTGAGCAAGACTCTTAACCCCTAATTGCTCACACGCTCCTTGTGGGCAGCGAATCAGCTGGGTTTGGGCTGAAAATACTGAAGGAAATAGGTATCTATGATTAGAAGGCTAGAAAACACCTACAGTATATTAAGGTCTTGACGCCATGTCAAGACTTGATAATGATAATGTTACATGAAGCGAAGGCTGAAATGCCTCGATATTCAAACGCAATATGATAGCTGGAACGGCTGGTAGTAGTACAAGGCAGCATCCATATGTTTGGTCCCATACTACAATATGCTGTGCTCAAACTGCCGAGCAGTGCAAGCTACGCCGAGTCACCGACTAAAGGTGGTTGCACACTGCTGCGTTTTTCGGGCCGAATATCGGAGTGAATTTCGGATCACGCAAATAAAAAATCAACCTCACGTTATGTCAGTCACGTTTGCACACTGCCGCCCGTTTCGCGCACCACTCGGTCCCTTGCTCTCTCTATCTCTCTCTCTCTCCTTGCCCTGAAAAACGCATTTCGCAACGAAAAACGCAGCAGTGTGCAACCACCTTAAGCCAGTTGTGAAATACACCAGGCACCTGAACGCTTCATAAAACAAAGCCATTTCCAGAAGAGAAATGTTTGGAATATTGAGACGTGGTGTAATGACCACAGCTCATTAAAAATATTACACACACACATCCTGCAAATGTTTTATGGGTGCAATAAAATGTTATTAGTTTCATGCTCTTAAAGGACATCTAGGATGCTACTCATTATTGCATATCAGACACACATAAACAGTGACAGCAAGATAGAGATAGACAGAAAGAAAAGAAAGAAAGTAAAAGAGAGAAAGAATGACAATGAGAGAGAAAGAAAGACATAGTGTGAGAGAGAGAGAGAGAGAAAGAAAGAAAGAAAGAAAGACATTTATCATGCTGCACACACTGTCTGCTTTTCTGTCTGCAAATGTGTGTGAGAACATTTTCAGTCTGCAAATGTGTGCGATCAAATTAAGCTTAATTTATTCAAATTTACTTAGGGAGCTGGAATATGACGGCTCGCTTTGAAAGGTAATCTAAGACGTGTTCAACAGAGGGAGGAAGACATTTTCTCTTTCTCTCTCTTTCTCTGAGTAGCCTTTTATTTCGGTGAAGTATAATCTCCCTGGGCGGTGCACTGGTTCCCAACACTCACACTCACACACGCACACGATGGCAGCACTGTATGTAGAATTATTCACATACTGATGAAGGAAAGGACGGGGGAAAAAAATGTTGCATGGAGTGGCATGTGTTCTATTAAATGAAGTAAATATATTGTTTTGCTGAGTGCAAACACTTTCCTATTATAAAAGACAGGCATGTGACTAGAAGGGAATGGGATGAGGAGTGGAGGATATGTTATAGATAGATACCTTTATTATCCCAAGGGGGAAATTGGGCTGATGAAGTTATGCTACAGTAACTCTTTATCTCTTTTGAGCAGAGTGAATCCTGAGTTACACTTGGATGCACGTCGGTGTCACTTGCTGAAAATAACAGATGTACAAGCTAGAGTTCTCAACGGGCCTGAAAATTAATGCCCGGCCCTGACTGGGTCAGCCCGAGGCCCTACCCGGCCCGACTAGTTTGCATTTTAGGCCCTACCCTACCCTAAATGTCGGGTCGGGTTCGGGTATGGTCGGGTTCTCATTACTCTATCACAGAGTAATAGTAATAAAATAATACAATACAAATATTTTCTTTTTTCATTGAGCCCGGGCCCTACCCGGCCCGACTAGTTAGCATACATTTTAGGCCCTACCCTAACCTAAATGTCGGGTCGGGTTCGGGTATGGTGGGGTTCGGGGCAGAATTTGAGAACTCTAGCACTACAAGCCTGCAGCGTGGCACAAAGTGACGCTCTGTGAGCTTGTAGATCTGCCGTTTTGAATGGCCAACGCTAAAATCTAAAATGACACAGATGCTCATCACGCTGCGATGTGCAGCTAGATCGGCTGTTTCCGAGTGCAACACTGGCGTGCAAATAAGCATAACTCGGGCATGAGACTCCATTGTATCACTCTCCGGATGGCACAGGTAGTTTCTATGTTCTTAGACTATTGGTCCTCAAAGTGGGGTCAATTTCAATTATTTGTTTTGATTATTATTATTACAAAACGTACATTGACCTGTTAAGCCACATTTCTTACTTTGTCTATTCAAAATAGATGGTCATAACACTGTCACAACGTGTCGCAATGTAACGCACTTAGCTTGTAGATCAGCTTGTAGATCAGCTTTTTGGAAAAAAGGCAACTTTTAAAAGCATTAGTTATTTTACCTTTGTACTTTAATTATAATGTGATGCCAAGACGGTTCATTCTTTCGACACGGGTGAATGTTAACCTGGTGAAATGCTAATCTGCCGATGCGGGTGAGTGGCTAACCTGCCGACGCTCATAGTCGAAAGAATGACTTGTCGAAAGAGCGAGATTTCCCCATTGTGGTATTGCTAGTTTTACCTAATCAACAAATCGGACTACTTCTCCCACCACTGGTCATACATAAATGAATGAATGTATTCGGTGATAAAAGGAAAGAGCACATCAACACTTCCATAACATAACATACACAATATCACCGAGGATAACAACACAATAAAGCCCCAAGGCTCATTTCCACTGTGGTCCACATAAACAGAGCATGCGTGTTGTGTTTGCTTACATTTTCAAATGTCACCAAACAGAGCGTAGTACTTGAGTCGATGTAAACTTGTGAATTTTGGTTGTAAATCAAACTTTTCTACAGGGAATGTTGCCGGCTGAACTTTCGAGATGGGTCCACACTTTAAAATGCATTGAATGGCGACAATTTAATAGTGTACTGATTGTGTGTTAGATTATATTTCTCGAGCAAGTTTCATGGCTCTACGAGTAGACATTCATACTGTACTGAAATGAATGGAATCCAGCGGCTTTGAAAATCAAACAAACATTGGGATGCTTTGGAAAGTGCTCAGCAATTATGTCAAGCATACAGTGAATCATAGTCAATAGGCTAAACACGGGCCAGACCACCGGTATGGCTATTTGAATGTGAAAATCAAGTGAGTGCGATATGTAACGACAACATTTTGTCATGATGTCAAATGGCCTGCTTGTTGGAAGGGAGAAAAGCACTTACTGCCCTGGCAGCGTCCTCGTACTGGATCTTGAGATTGTCCATGGCTTTGATGATGGCCATGATGGACTGGATTGTGTTGCTGTAGACCACGGCTCTGTACTGCTTGCATTCGTCTTCTGAGTAGCCATCCTCGTGGATGATCCTGGAGAGAGAGACCACAGAGCAGTGTTGATTTTGACAGCGAATTTTGATTTAGTTTTTTTAGTCTTTTAAATACATTTTCATTTAGTTTTAGACATATTTTAGTTGTCTGATTTATTTAATTCTTTCTAGTTTTAGTCAATATTTTGGCAGGCCTTGATGGCGTCATAATGGCAAATTTTACTCTTGGTTGCATGCTGAAAATAGCCGATCTACAAGCTCACAACGTGTTGTGCTGCAACGTGTTGTGAGCCCGAGTGAAACCAAACATAAAAAGGCTTGTCTTTTAGTTCTACTGGATCTCTTCTCCACTACTCCCTCTCTAACATTTTAGTCTAGTTTTTATTGTTGACGAAATTGTCAATATATTTGGTCTTAGTTTCAGTCATCATAGCTTCTTTTTGTTTAGTTTAGTGTGGCTGCATAAGGCAAATGAGATTCTCTCGTTTAACACATAATTCATTGTCAGTTTCCAGCTCCAAACCTGTAGGTGATTGGATAGGGTTTTTGTGAGGCTGAAGATCCAGCATAAAAAGTATGATTTTATAGTATGATTTACATAGAAGTCAGTCAATTGTCTTATTTATTTATTCCTTAAATATATTTCATCACAATT